>NC_050573.1:360171141-360516116 GCF_011100635.1 Trichosurus vulpecula
TGGAGTTTTTATCTGACCTTATAGGAAATAAGGAGTCATTGGAATTTATTGCTTTTCCCAGGGAGGAATCAGAACTTGGAGTGACTTAGTTGTGATAATCAAGTCAAAGATTGGAAGCAATTGTGATAAGTCAAGTCAATTAGCATTAAGCACCCCACTACATGCCAGGCACTGTGCTAAGTGCTGGGGATACAAAGAAGGCAAAAAACAGTCCCTGTTCTCTAGGAGCTTACAATCTAATAGGAGAATTAATATGCAACCAACTATTTACAAATAAGCTATATCCAAAATAATGGGAGATAATCAACAGAGGCTAGGCACTAGCAATTAAGGGGATCAGGAAAGGTTTCTTGCACAAGGTAGGATTTTAGCTGGGACCTGAAGAAGCCAGGAGGCAAAAAGAAGAGGTAAAGAATTCCCAGCATGGCTAGCCAGTGAAAATGTATTGAGATGGGAGATAGAATGTCATGTCCAAGAGCAGCAAGGAGGTCATTGTCACTGGATTGTGGATTGTGTGGAAGGGAATAGAGGGTAAGAAAACTGGAAAGGTAGGGAGAGCTTTAAAAGCAAAACAGAGGTTTTTATATGTATTTTTGCAGGTAACACAGAGCCAATGGAGTTTTTATTTTAGAGGAAAGATATGGTTGAGCCTGTGTTTTAGAAGGTCACTCTGACAACTGAGATGAGAATATGCTAGAGTGGGGACAGACGTGAGGCAGGGAGACCAACCCTTGGGCTACGGCTATAGTAATAGTCCAGGTATGAGAAGATGGGGCCTGACTCAAGGTGGTAGCAATGTCAGAAGAGAAGGAGATGTCATCCAGGCAAGAGGCGATAAGGGCTTGAACCAGGAGAGTGGTCATGTGAGGGAAGAAGGAGAAGATTCAAGAGATGTCATGAAGTAGAAATGACAGAATTTTCAGTGCGCTCAGCAGTCTACACTGAGGTTGTTAACTTGGGTGACTAGAAGGATGGTACAATTAACAGAGATAAGGAAGCCTGTTTTGGGAGAAAGATAATGAGTTTTGTTTCAAACACGTTGAGTTAAAATGTTTCTAGAACATTGGGAGGAGGAAAGGGAATAAGCTTTTATAGCACCTACTATGTGCCAGGCACTGTACACACATACACCACACTTCACAACAACATTGAGTATGTGATATTATTAGTCCCATTTTACAGTTAAGGAAACTGAGGCAAACAGAGGCTAAGTGACTTGCCCAGGGTCACACAGCTAGTAAGTGTCTAAGGCTGGATTTCAACTCACATCTTCCTGACTCCAGGCCCACTGAGTCACCAGCTACCTTTAAATCTGAGAAGTTCAATATGCTGTTCTTGATATATGACTAGAGCTGGAGAGATTAAGGCTGTATAAGTAGATATGAGACTTATCAGCATCAAAATGACAATTAAAATGATAGTAGTTGGTGAGGTTACTGAGAGTGAAGAGAAAGAAGAGAAGCGTGCTTAGGACTGAGCCTTTGGGAACACAGTGAGAGGATGTGATAGAAATGATCATCTAGCAGAAGATACTGAAACAGAGTAGATAGACAAGAAGAGACTCCAGAAAGTAGAGGGTCTCAAAAACTCACGAAGAAAGTATCTGAGAGGAGAAGGTGGTAAACAATTAAGGTAGCAGAAATGTTGAGAAGGATAAGGATTTAGAAAAGATTATCATATTTCTAGGTTGTGAGGAATAGAAGAAAGATAAGAGAACCACAGTTTGAAGAGATGGTGGGCTCTAGAAAGCTTGAAGGTATGAGAGACTTGGGCTATTTCTAAATAGCAATGAATGAACCAGGAGATAAAGAAAAAATTAAGATAAAGGGGAGAGGACGAGGGAAGGAGGGAGAGAAAGACAAAGAGAGACAGAGAGAGGAGACAGAGCGAAAGAGGATGGAGAGAGACAGAGACCAGGAGACAGAGAGAGACAGAAACAAAGAGAGACATAGAGAAAGAGACAGAGGAGAGACGAGAGGAGACAGAGAAGAAAACAGAAAGATTTTAGGATTACTTGATGAAGCAGAAGAGGGGAAGGAATCAAAGGTTAGCTACCTGATTATGGAATAATAAGACTAAAATAAAGGAGGTGAGAATAGGTAATAATGTCAAAGGAACTGTTAGATGTAGAGTACAGTGTAGAGATGGAGGGAGCTTACACTGTGATGGTCTCTATTTTCTCATAAAGATGGATGGGAGGTCCTCAACCACCATTATGGTGCAGTATAAAAAGACATAAGTACAAAGAGAGATTAGCAACAGTGTGAACAAGAGAGGTCCTTTAGAAGAAATTAAAGTAGCTATAGGCATCTGAAAAATGCTCGAAATCACTACTGATTAGCGAAAATGCAAATCAAAACAACTCTTAGGTACCAATCTCTCCTGTCAGATTGGCTAAATGACAAAACAGGAAATGATAAATGCTGGAGAGGATGTGGGAAAATTGGAACATGTTATATTGTTGGTGGAGTTGTGATTAGCCAGCCATTCTGGAGAGCAATTCGGAACTATGCCCAAAAGGCTATGAAAATGTTCATCCAGCAATACCACTTCTAGGGTTGTACCCCAAGAGATCACACAAGTGGAAAAAGGAGCCATAGTACAAAAAATTTATAGTGGCTCTTTTTGTGGTAGCTAAGAATTGGAAATCAAGGGATGCCCATCAATTGGGGAATGGCTGAACAAGCTGTGGTATATGAAGGTAATGGAATACTATTGTGCTACATAGAAATGGGGATGATCAGACTTCATAACCAACTGGAAAAAACCTACATGACATAATGCTGAGTGAGAGGAGCAGAGCCAAGAGAAGATATACACAACCACAGATATATGGAATCTGTGAGGACTAACCTTGACAGACTTTTGCTCTTCCTCAGCCATACAAGGTGCAAAGACAACGCCAAAGGACTCACGATGGAGAATGGCTATCTACTTCCAGAGAAAGAGCTATGAAGTATGAATGCAGATTGAGCACCACTTTATGCTCGCTTTTTTCCCCCTTTTTTCTCTCTTTTGTTTTTGTTTTTTGGGTTAGATTTTTTTGGTTCTGTTTCTTCTTTCTCATGATTCATTCCATTGTCATATTCTTCTCCACAACTTGACTAGTGTCGTAAATTAATTCAATGCGAAGTTATACGTGGAAGATATATGGGATTCCATGCTGTCTTGGGGAGGAAGGGAAGAAAATCTGGAACTCAAAATTATGTAGAACCGAGTGTTGTAAACTAAAACTTAAAAAAAAAAAGAAAGAAAAAAATCAGGGACAAAGAAAAAGGTTATTTTACCACAGTGAGAGCTCAGTGGAGATTAGATAATATAAATTTGTTGTCAACCCACTCAGCATGATTGTGGTAACTTCCTCCAGTTCCATTCTGTAGTACATGAGTAGGAGAGAAGGATGAATGGATGTAATCCAGGGTTGGGTTTGGCAATGTGTGATAGGAGTAGGACAAAGGAAAAAGTGATTCGAGAGGAAAGTGTAGAGTTGAATTGGTTTTCGGTAGGGAAAAGGAGGACAATGAAGCTAAAGCAGGGTGATGGCCTGGGAAATTGCTTTTCAATAATTACTCCTCAGGTAGAAAGACCCGAGGCCATGGTGAGGACGAAAACATGTTTGAGAACGTCAGGAAAACATAGGAAAAAATGGGAATGATAGATCATTTTGATAGGACGAAGGAATTTCAGAGTTCATTTTTATGGAAGGGAACAATTGTGGGTGATAATTCTTACTTTACAGGGCTGTTGTGAGAATCACTCGATCAGCAAACATTTGCCAGGGGATATAAAGAAAGAACAAAAAAAAATGGTACCTGCCCTCATGGAATTCTATTCTAATGCAGAAGACATAATTATTTGCAAGATACACTGCAGCGTAAATGGAAGAAAATCAGAATAATATGTGTGAGACTATATAATGCAAAATACTGTGCCAAAATATGTCATTATTAATTTAATATATAATTAAAGTGAGGTTCAAGATGGGATAGCGGATAGAGAATGGCCATAGCTCAAGAAGACCTATGGTCAAGTCCCTCATCCGACAGAGAGGGCCTGAAACAAGTCACTTAACCCTTCCATGCCCAGGTACTCTCTGAACCAAACCTTTGCTAACGTTGCATTGCTAAGGGAGTTTCCTGCAAATCAAAGACAGAAGAATGAATGACTGAAATAGATAGTGAAAAATATAAGGTGTTATAATATGTTAATAATTACAGAGAGCTTTTAAAGAATGAAGTTCTTAGCGTCTGGTGGTCTTGATCAAGAAAGGTAATTAAAGTGAAAGTTAAGACTTTCTTTGCTTAGGTGAGCTTGATGTGAGTGGATTCTTTGCTTCACTTAAATATACAACTAATTCCTCGTAATAAGGCTATCTCTCCTTTCAACCACCCATTCAAGTCTCAGAATGTTTTTTTGTGTGTGACCATTTTTATTTTTAAGAAATATTTAGGGGAGTGGAGCAAAGATGGCAGCTGGAAAGTAGGGACTTGGTGAGCTCCCCACCATGTCCCTCCAAAAACTATAAAAAATGGCTCTGAACAAATTCTAGAACAGCAGAACCCACAAAATAGCAGAGGGAAGCAGGGATCTAGCCCAGGACAGCCTGGATGGTCACTGGGTGAGGTCTATCACACACAGAGTGGAGGGGAGCAGAGCTCAGCATGGGAGCAGCAGGACCAACCAGACCAGGAGCCAGGCAGGACAGGCCCTAGCCCCCTGAATCAGTGAGCTGTGGCAGTTACCAGACTTCTCCAAACCACACACAAAGACAACAGAGAAGGTTAGTGGGAAACGCTGCGGGAGACAGAGTTCCTGTTCAGCCACCACCCCAGGGGCAGTGGGGGAGGTGCAGCTACAGAACTATAGCTGCAGTTCTTCCAGCCCCAGGCCCACGTGGTGGGAGGAATTAAGTGGCGGGATCAGAGCAGGAGTGCAGAGTCCTGCTTAAGATTTGCCTCAGGTCCGGGTGTGGTGGTTGTGGAAGGAGGAGTGCTGGTGTGCAGAGCTGGCTGTTTAGAAATAGCTCTGAAATCAACAGCTCATCCCTCAAGCTTGGAACAAAGTACTCTTTACTCTACAAGCAGTCATACCCCAACAAAAAACTCAAGGGTCAAGTAAGGTTGGCTGGGAATATGGCCAGGCAGCGAAAAACACACCCAGATTCAGTCTCAGACTTTGGAATCCTTCTTTGGTGACAAAGATGACCAAAACATATGGCCTGAAGAAGTCAACAAGTCCAAGAGCCTACACCAAAAGCCTCCAAGAAAAACATGAACTAGTCTCAGGCCATGGAAGAGCTCAAAAAGGAGTTGGAAAAGCAAGTTAGAGAAGTAGAGGAAAAATTGGGATGAGAAATGAGAATGATGCAAGAAAACCATGAAAAACAAGTCAATGACTTGCTAAAGGAGACCCAAAAAAATACTGAAAAAAATATTGAAGAAAACAACACTTTAAAAAATAGACTAATTCAAATGTCAAAAGAGCTCCAAAAAGCCATGAGGAGAAGAAAGCCTTGAAAGGCAGAATTAGCCAAATGGAAAAGGAGGTCCAAAAGACCACTGCAGAAAATACTACCTTAAAAATGAGATTGGAGCAAGTGGAAGCTAGTGACTTGATGAGAAATCAAGATATTATAAAACAGAACCAAAGGAATGAAAAAATGGAAGACAATGTCAAATATCTCATTGGAAAAAACCACTGACCTGGAAAAATAGATCCAGGAGAAATAATTTAAAAATTATTGGACTACCTGAAAGCCATGATCAAAAAGAGCCTAGATATCATCTTTCAAGAAATTATCAAGGAGAATTGCCCTGATATTCTAGAGCCAGAAGGTAAAATAGAAATTGAAAGAATCCACAGATCACCTCCTCAAATAGATCCCAAAAAGAAAACTCCTAGGGACACTGTCGCCAAATTCCAGAGCTCCCAGGTCAAGGAGGAAAATACTGCAAGCAGCCAGAAAGAAACAATTTGAATATTGTGGAAAAAAACAATCAGGATAACACAGGATCTGGCAGCTTCCACATTAAGGGACTGAAGGGCTTGGAATACGATATTCTGGAGGTCAATGGAGCTAGGATTAAAACCAGGAATCACCTACCCAGCAAAACTGAGCATCATGCTCCAAGGCAAAATATGGATTTTCAATAAAATAGAGGACTTTCAAGCTTTCTCAGTGAAAAGACCAGAGCTGAATAGAAAATTTGACTTTCAAACACAAGACTCAAGAGAAGCATGAAAAGGTAAACAAGAAAGAGAAATCATAAGGGACCTACTAAAGTTGAACTGTTTTGTTTACATTCCTACATAGAAAGATGATGTGTATGATTCATGAGACATCAATATCGTAGTAGCTGAAAGGAATATTATATATGTATGTGTATACATATATATATGGTGTGTGTCTATGTATGTATATATGTAGGTATATATATACACACACAAAGGGCACAGGGTGAGTTGAATGTGAAGGGATGATATCTAAAAAAATAAAATCAATTTAAGGGATAAGAGAGGAATATATTGAGAGAGGGAGAAAGGGAGAGATAGAATGGGGTAAATTATCTCACATAAAAGTGGCAAGGAAAAAGTGGTTCTGTAGGAAGGGACGAGGGGGCAGGTGAGGGCACACTCAGTTGGGTATCTTACCCCAAGGAAGGAGGAAGAAGATAAAAAGGGGGGATGATAGAAAGGAGGGGCAACTGGGAGAAAGGAGGTAATCAAAAACAAACATTTTGAAAAGGGACAGGGACAAGGGAGAAATTCAATAAAGGGGGATAGGTTAGGAAGGAGCAAAACATAGTTAATCTTTCACAACATGAGTATTGTGGAAGGGTTTCACATAATGATACGCATGTGGCCTATGTTGAATTGCTTGCCTTCTTAGGGAGGGTGGGTGGGGAGGGAAGAAGGGGAGACAATTTGGAACTCAAAGTTTTAAAACGGACGTCAAAACAACAACAACAAAAAGTTTTTTAATGCAACTAGGAATAAGATACACAGGCAATGGGGCATAGAAATTATCTTGCCCTACAGAGAAAAAGGGAAAGGGGGAAGGGAGAGGAGTGGGTGACAGATGGGAGGGGCTGACTGGTGAATGGGGCAACCAGAATATACACCATCTGGAGTAGGGGGAGGGTAGAAATGGGGAAAAAAAATTGTAATTCAAACTTTTTGTGAAAATCAATGCTGAAACTAAATATATTAAATAAATTTAAAAAAAGAAATATTTATAAACCAGTCTGCTTCTCATTGGTATTGTCTTAAGGAAAGGAAAATTCCAAACTGGTAAGTTGATGTGCTGTGGAGAAAATAATGTGCCAAAGCAGCCCCTGCTGCTGCTACTACTGTTTAAAAATCCATATGCACAGAATTTTTTTCAAATTATCTATAAGACTTTGCATAATCAGCTTCTTTTGTTCTTGAAAATTTGTTCTATTTCTGACCTAGATCAGTTTTATCTTTCTTCTGCAGCCTACTGACCCCTGCTCTCAGGGTCTCACCACCTTAGTGTGAACATTCAATTGGCTTTAGAATTACTACAGCTCAAAACTCCTGAGCTCAAATGATCTACCAGTCTCAGCCTCCTCCAGCAGCAAGCATTACATTCAGCATTATGCCTGGCCTTGATCTAAAACTAAAACAAAAACAGAAATAGGAAGCACATCTAATAGTTCTTTGAGCTAATAGAGTCACATGACTCCTTTTTGAGAATTTGTTGTTTTTCAGTCCCTTCCAGTCATGGCCAACTCTTCATGTCCCCATCTGGGGTATTCTTGGCATACATACTAAAGTGGTTTGCCATTTTCTTCTCCACCTTTTCAAGAATACCTCAGTCTAATAAAGGAACTAATCCTTTCTCTCTAGCCTTCATTCCTCTTTGGATATGTTACAATAATTCCTACGCTTTCTCCTGCTCTTCCCATCCAGTGGTCCGGCAACTGAGCACCTTTGATTATATGACCCAGGGACGTCAAAAGCAAGGCACAAATCTCCAGATGAAGATTTCTGCACCACTGAATCCTCCCTTTCCAAGTCTGAGTAGGAATTTAACAGGAATGATTTCTCTCACATTTTTTTTTCATTTTTTATTCTTGTGGAAATTGTGGAAAGTTGGTCAAATTGGAAAATTTATTGGCATTGGCCAGGTTTAACGACAGATTCAATCACTGAGTTCTTGTATATGTATACAGATCAATACTTTTAAGGATTAATTTGTAAGAATTACTTTGTAATTATTTTTTTAAATATACATACTTTAAGTATTCTGTATTATGTTGGGATTCTGTAAGACTGCTTTGTAATAATATCATAAATTCTTTTTTTGTAAGAATTTTATAATTTTTGTAAATTTTAAGACTTTATAAAATACTTTTTGTAAGAATTTCCAACTTCTCTGTAAGAATTTACAAAGTATTTGTAAAGAATACCTTGTAAGAATAAGTGGGGCCAGGTGACAACTTTCAGTTTTAGCTTTTTTCTCAATCATTCTTGAGGAGAGCCACTAGTGGGTTTTTATAGATTATTTTTAAACAGGGCTGGTTAATGTGTCAGTTTGTTTAATTTCCTTCATGATAACTTATATTACTTCAGTCAGTGTCAGACCCTGAAGGGCTATACTTGGTAGCATAGAGATATAAGATGAATTTTGAAAAAAATGATGTAAAATATAGGCTCCCGGAGAGCAGATACTATTTCAATTTTGTCCATATATATTCAGCACCTTACACATAGGCAGCTATGTGGCACAATGGATACTTACTTGCTATGTGACTTTAGGCAAATCATTTAACTGCTGCTTGCTTCAGTTTGTAAAATGGAGTTAATCATAGGACCTACCTCCCAGGGTTGTTGTGGAGATCCAGTAAGATGATTTTGTAAAGTGCTTTGCAAAACTTAAAGAACTATATCAATATTGGCTAGCTCTTATTGCTAGGCCTTGAAGGAAAAGGATTCCAACAATCAATTCCCCTTGGAAAGTAGTGTAAATGAAGTCATTTGTCCCAGCTCTGCTATTTACTTCCTGTGTGACCTTAGACAAATGAAATCATTTCACTGGGCCTCAACAACCTCATCTGGAAAATTGGGAGATTGGACTAGATCTCTAATGTACCTCTTTAATGTCCTATTAAATACTATGACTCAGTGAATAACAAGTAGTTTGATTAGATTGGAATTGAGTTTTGAAGGTTGTCCACTCCTAGAGGGGAAGAGAAGGAAGAGAAACCAACAAAAGAAACTGAGGAGTGGACTGGTGCTATTGAAAAACAAGAAAAAGCAATGTTAAGAGAAGCTAAGAGAGGAGTGTATTAACACAGAGGGAGTGATCGTTAGGATCAAATACTACAAAAAGTTCAAGAGAAAATGAAGATTTAGTAGCAAAATTGGAATTTCTGCTTAGCAGACAACAGTTTTAGTAAAATGGTGTGGAGGGAAGCAAGATTGAAGAAGACTGAGGAATGAAGAATGAAAGGGAGGAGAGATGGAGCAAGTGGCTTGAGGGAGTGGCAAGCTTAAGGGAAAGTTCTGCTAGGGCAGGGGAAACATGAGAATTTGAGTAAGCAAGAGGAAAGAACTAATAAAGAAAGATGAGAAAGTCAGTGAGAGACAGAGACACAGACACGGACAAAAAGAGAGACAGAGACAGAGAAATAGGAAGGAAGGAAGGAAGGAAGGAAGGAAGGAAGGAAGGAAGGAAGGTAGGGAATAAGGAACAAAAGAGGGAAGGAAGGAAGGAAGGTAGGAAGGAGGAGAGAAACACTATGAAGGTCCAAGATAGACATAGGAATAATGGAATTAAGGGTATATGTAGGGAAACAGTCTCAGCAAATAGTACATAAATCTGATCCTCTGAAACTGAAAAAAGAAGGGGGTTGGAACAAATGATCTCTAAGGTACTTTCTGACTTTAAATCCATATATGATGGAGAGATGAGTGGAATCCTGAATGGATTAAACAATCCAAAAAAAGATGTGAGGCCACCTGTTGAGTGAAAGGGAGGTGGAGAAAGAGATGGAAGCTTGAGGACAGAGGAGATTTGGAACTGCTTCTCTGAAAAGGACAATAAGGAAATGCATCAAAGATCAAAGAAAGAGACTTCTGGGTCATGTGACAAACAAGGTAGAAAACTAGATGTCTTCTCTGATCCCACAATTTATCAAATCTCTGCAAAACAGAAATTATGCACCAGAGATAAAAACGATTTCAGCTGTCTCCATTCTCACCCAGAATCCAAAAAAAAGATTTGAAAAAATTAATTGATGCTTATCTTGAACTCATTCATCACCTCTCCCTCACCTCTCAAGCTACCAGCAGTAAAGCTACACTAGACAACCCAGCCCCACACCCTGGTCTCCTCTCCTTCTCTTCAATGGCATAGAGATGCAAGCTCCAAATTAAACCCCACACCCCCAACCCACCCTCATCCCAGATCCTTGGAGACCCAAATCTGAACAACAGAAATTTCCCCCTAGCTTAGGTGGCAATGGTGTAGCAGTGCTCTGAACTATCAAGCCAGATAACTGAGGAACAGAGGGAATGTTTGGGAGTGGCTGTACAGGACTACACTAAGCCTAAGGGAAGACTAGACAATTATAAAGATCATGAACCAGAGCATCGGAGTTCAGAGGAGATGGAGAGAGAATGGATAATAAAGAAAATAAGAGAAACTCTCTAGAAAGAGGTGAAAAAAAGAAATGAAAAAAACTAATAAATAAGACTAATTGAAAGGAAGGAGAGGAAAGGGGCATCTACTTGACTAACTAAGAAGGAAATAAGGGTAGAACAATAAATAACTGGATAAAAACAGAAAAGAAAGAAGAGCTAATAAACAAAATCCTAAAGGAAAAAGCATAACAAACAGAAGGAGATCAGGGGTGAAAGAAATCGGGCCACCTTAAAAGAAACAGGCTAAAGTAATTGAAGAAACACAGTATAGTGTTTACAGAAGGAAAGGGAATAAATCATAAATGAAAAACTCAATATTAGAGACAAATAGAGGAAAGAAAATGTAAACCTAATTCTCATAACTTTAAGTTGAATGGATTAAACAATCCAAAAAAATGACAAAGAATGACAGATGGAATAAAAAAAACACAAAACAGTACCATCTGTTTCTTATAACAAACACATTTAAAAAACAGACATGCGTAAAATAAAAATGAAGGAATGGGGAAAAAATTTACTCTGCATCAAGTGAATCCAAAAAAGCAGAAGTTACAATCATGCTAGCTAAAAAAGCAAAAACATTCAATACATGAAAAGGAACAAACAAGGGAACTTTATTATGCTAAAAAGAATTGTAGAAAACAAACCAATATCAGTAATAAACTAGTATTTCTCCAAATGCTTTAGCATCCAAATTCACAAAGGAAACATTAACTGAGCTATAAGAAGACATAGAGAGTAACACAATAGTGACAGGAGACTTTGATATCCTTCTTTCAGTTTTAGATGTCCAATAGAAAGATAAACAAAAAAGGAAATGTGGAGTTAAACAGAGTGCTGGATAAATTAGAGTTAAAAGACTTATGGTGTCCTCTAAAAGGAACTGCTAAAGAATATGCATATTTCTCAGCACTGTATGGAACGTTTACAAAATTGACCAGATATTAGGGCACAGAGATATCACAAACAAATATAAAAAGTCAGAAATATTCAATACATCCTTTACATACCATAACACAATAAAAATAGTTATAGATCAGAAATTATAAAAGAATGTTACATATCCAAATGGGGATTTAACAATGAAATTTTAGTAGTAGTGTGTCAAAAAACAAATCACAGAAATAATAATTACATGAAAGAAAATTATAATGATGAAATAGCAAATAACAACTTCTGGGATTCAGCTAAATCATTCCTTAGAGGAAAAATTCTATCTCTACAAATATACACTAACAAAATAGAAAAAGAGAGGGTTAATGAGCCAAATATGTATTTTTAAAAAGTAAAGAGCCAACAAATAAACAAATCTAAAATGAGCATAAAAGAGGAGATATTAAAATTTAGGCTAGAACTTCACAGATGGGAAACAAAAGAAATCCATGGAAATGATAAATAAAAATGAAAGTTTGTCCTTTGTAAAGACTAATAAAGTTGATAAACCCTTAGCTAATCTCATTAAAGAGGGCAGAAAATCAAATCAATAAAATATTGAATGAGAAAAGTGAAATCACAAAGAAAAAAAAGCTAGGAAAAACAAAAAGAGTAATCAGGACATATTATACACAGTTATATTCTAACAAAACAGAAAACCCAAAATAAATACAGGAATATTATGAAAAATATAAAATACCCAAACTAGAAGATCAGAGCTATATCTTAAATAGTTCAATCTCAGAAAAGGAAATAAATCTGAGCATAAAGGAACAAGAAAAAAAAACTCCTTATCCTGGTGGATTCACGGGAGAATTCTATAAAACTTTTAAAGAATAATTAGTACCCATATTTCACAAATTGTTTTGAGAAATGACTGTAAAATAAACCCTCAAAAATTCATAACATTTCTGTGTAATAAGAAAATACAAGAAGCAAAAACAAAAAGAAAAATTCCACTTCAAATAACTACAAAATGCATAATGTATCTGGGGACTGATCTACCAAAGTACCAATAAGACTTGTATAGATTCAATTACAAAATGCGCCTTAAAGAAATAAAGAACTTAAATGTCTCGAGGAATATTCAGTGCTCATGGCTAGGCCATGCCAATAAAATAAAAACAACAATACTACCATAACTGACATATACTTTTAATGCTGTTCCAATTAAATTACCGAGGTGATGCTTTATACAATTTGATAAAATAGTAACAAAATTCATTTGGAAAAATGAAAGATCTAGAATATACAAGAAAATGATTAAAAGAAGTGGGCATGAAGGGGAAATAGCACTTCCAGACCTCAAACTATATGATGAACCAGCAATCATCAAAATCATCTGGTATTAGTCAAAAAAACAGAGAGATAGATCAATGGAACATACTAGACAAGGGAGGATCAGAAGCCATGGGACTCAACAACCACGTATTTGATAAAGCAGAAAACAGAAATTACCTAAGAAAAAAGTTCCATATTTGTTTTTTTAAAAACCACTGGAAAAATTGAAAAGCCATCTTGCAGAAGTTAGATTCAGACCAACATCTTACATGATATTCCACAATATGCTCTTACCTAGAAATAAGACTTTAATATTAAAGATCATACTGTTTAAAAAGTTAGAAGACAAGCAAGACACATACCTCTCACAGCTCTGGGTAGGAAATATGTTCCTAACCAAAAAAGAGAATTACAAAAGATAAAGTAGATAATGTTGATTACATGAAACTGACAAATTTCTGCATAGACAAAATAAGTGCATCTAGGATAAGAAGAGAAGCGGTCAAATGGGGGGAAAACCTTTGTAACAAATTTCTGTGATAGAGGTTTGATATTTAAGATATATACATTTTATATATGTGTGTTTGTGTTTATGACAAATGATTAATGGCCATTTCCCAATAGATAAATGATCAAAAAATATAAGCAAATACTTAATTGAAAAGTATTTTCAACTACATGAAAGAATAATACAAATCATTAATTAATAAGAACAATGAAAATCAAAACAACTCTGAGGTTTTACCTCACAACCTGAAAATTGGCAAAGATGACAAAAAATGACAATAGTCAATGTAGGAAGGGCTGTGAAATGATTGGCACAATAATACATTTTTGGTAGAGCTATATAACCTTTTGGAAAGCAACTTAGAATTATGCAAATAAGATGACTAAAATGTCCATGTTCTTTAAAGCAGAGATTCCATTACTGGGTTTATACTCTCAAGGACACTATTGATCGGGAGAAGGTCCCTACATACAGCAAAATATTTATAGTAGCATTTTTTTATAGTAGCAAAGAACTGGAGACAAAGTAGATGACCATTAATTGGGGAATGGCTAAACAAATCATGGTATGTGAATGTAATGTTACATCACTGTACTATAAGAAATGATGTACGTGATGAAAAGCAGAGCTAAGAAAGCAAGATACACAATAACTATAACAATGTAAATAGAAAGAACTACCCAAAACTTCAAAAGTGAGTTGTAACAAATTTATAAAGATCAAGCATGACTCAAACAAAGACACCACCAACCCACTCCTTGTGTAGGTGGGATGTCTACAGATGTCACATGTTTTCAGACTTTTTGAAATTATCAATTGGGGTACTGCTCTTTTTTTCATCTTAAAAAATGCTATCAGTTATGGAATGACTCTCTAGAAGAACAAGGAAGAGGGATACTGCAGATAACTATGATAATATAAAAAAACAGGAGACATCAATAAAAAAATTTAAAAAAAAAAACAAGCAAATAAAGATGAATGAAAGGGTTTTGTTGTTCAGTTATTTTAGTTGTGTCTGACTTTTTGCAACCCTATTTGAGATTTTCCTGGCAAAGATACCAGAGTGATCTGCCATTTCCTTCTCCAGGGGAGTAAGGCAAACAGAGGTTAAATGACTTTCCCAGGGTCACACAGCTAGTAAGTAGCTGAGGCCAGATTTGAACTCAGGAAGATGAGCTAGGCAGTCTATCCACTGCGCCATCTAATTTCCCCCTGAAAGGGTTGCTGGGCAGCAATTAAGACTCAGATTGATTCACGTAGCAAAAATTTATCATAAACTCAGTCCATGTGGTTTCATGACTCCCTCCAGCAAGGATCAACTCAGCAGTTTAGAAGTGGAAACAGAAAAGGTTAACAGTGGAGAACACTTAGGATTGGGGATTAACAGGATAGAAACAGAAGGACAAAGGAGTTAGGGATACAAGCATGAAAACACATCTTATCCAAGTGGCTCAGTATAAGGTGAATGGGTTTTCTGATCATCTGAAACAATATCTTTAATTAACCATTCTTCCTTGCTGCCATTAGAGTGGGTCTCAAGTCTGAGATAGAAAAGATGAGGAGAGCTGGTATATAGAAAGTTTCTGTCCAAAGTAAAGTGCATTATTCCTAGGAAAGCATTTTTAGCTCAATTATTTCACTGCTTTGAAAAAGAAAATGCTCCAATAGAAAATAAACTTTTATAAACAAAACATCCCATATTAGAAAGTATTATACTTATGCTATTAATCTCTTAATTGGCTGACTTTAATCATAAGACATTCTATTTCTACAAACAAATCTCTTCTTCCAATGAGCCACCATTTCTATTTGCTGCAGGCTACAATTAAAGAAGGTCGTGTGGGGGTAGTGAGATTTTCAAATATGAATAATGAGATTTTCAAATCTTGAATAGTTAATTGAACCTCATCTGTGGAGCAGATGGGATATAAGGTGTCTGAATCCATTGTCTGTTTTTGGCAGCCTCTTCAGCTTTGTTTCTAATAAAGATCGCTTGCATAACCACAGAGGGTTTCAAACATAACCTTCAGTCAATGCTCTGTTTATGAGGCTGGTGAATCTTTCATGTAGAAGGTATATGTATATAATATAACCAGTATTTTCCCTAATCAAGCTTCTGTTCTACCAAAAGCATGTTTCCATAACTGTCTGTTATGTGGTATGTATCGTTACATTGCCTGTAAATTGAATTCATAGAAAGAACTAATAAATAAAAATATGTATGTGTGTGTATACACCTATTTGTGTCTAATGGTAGACATCTTTAGGGTGGAGGTGGTAGGAGGGAAGAAAAAAAGAAATTCACATGATAATTTTAGTGTATATTTGAAAGAAATAGAGATTTGTGCATAGTGGATTTGCAGTTTCATGTGTGGCCATCTTTTTTATTGTGCTGTGTTGTGAAAATGCTTGTTTTGTTCCATAAATTATTTTTTTTTTATTTCATTGCACACCTTTGGAGAAAATGTCTTTCTTTGGGTCTCAAAAGGTGAAAGATATAGATATAGTTCAAAAGATTTTTAATTTCTGGAGTTTTTTGATGTATAACTTCCTTTCTTCTGAAAAGACATATGAAAATGATGATTTTGTGTTATGAGAGTGATTTTTATGAAATGTATGAATATATATTTTAGGTAGACACTAGTGTACACCATTAAAAATAGTGCCTGTGATTTCATGAGTCTCTGAGTCCCATTAACCTGAGTCCCGTTAGCATGGGATTCTCTCCTCTTTGGTGGAGTAAATGTCCTGCCAGCAGCATGAGGAGTGGAAGAGAGTCTGAAAAGAGCAGAACTCTTCTCTCTCTAGCTCTTACCAGCTCCACCCTACCCTCACATAGCAGGGCGGGTAGAAGATTGATCTCCACCAGTGAGGAGAGAGTCCCATACCAATAGACTCTGGGACTTGGATTAAAAGTATTTAAAACTCCTGCTGAGGAAACTTCCTCTCTCATAGCAGATCATTGAGATAATAATTTAATGAGAATTTAAATGAGGTTTGTCCAAGGTCACACAGACAGGAATGTGGGAGTAGCCTGATATTTGAACCTGTCTCCACAACTCAAAGGCTGTCTCTCAATCCACTACTCCAGGCTGCATTTTTTAAATTTTAAAGTATTTTTTATTTATTTTGTTAATTGTTTCCCAATTGATTGCATGTAAAAATTAACTCATTTTTTTATTTTGATTTCCAAATTTTCTCCCTCCCTCCCAACCCTTTGAGAAAGCATAGATATTGATTATACATGTGAAGTCATGCAAAACATATTTCCATATTAGCCATATTGCAGAAGAAAGCACAAACAAAATAAAACAATAAAAACAAAGAAAGTAAAAGAAAAGTGTGCTTCATTTTACCATAAGAGTTCATCAGTTCTCTCTCTGGAAGTGGATAGCATCTTTCATCATAAGTCCTTTAGAACTGTCTTGGATCATTGTCTTGATCAGAGTAGCTAAGTCTTTCAGTTAATCATCCTCACAATATTGTTGTTACGGTGTATAATGTTCTCCTAGTTCTGCTCATTTCACTTTAAATGAGTTCATATAAATCTTCCCAGGTTTTCCTGAACCTACTCTGCTCATCATTTCTTTTAACATAATAACATTCCATAACAATCGTATACCACAACATGATCAGCTGTTCCCTAGTTGATGGCATCCTTTCAATTTCCAATTCTTTGCCACCACAAAAGGAGATGCTATAATTTTATTTTTGTACAAATAGGTCTTTTTGCCTTTTCTTTGATCTCTTTGGGATACAGACCTAGTAGTGGTATTGCTGGGTCAAAGGGGAAGCACAGTTTTATAACCTTTTGGGCATAGTTCCAAATTGTTCTCCAGAATGATTGGATCAGTTCACAACTCCACTAACAGTGCATTAGTGTCCCAGTTTTTCCACATTCCCTCCAGCATTTGTCATTTTCCTTTTCTGTCATGTTATCCAATCTGATAGGTATAAGGTTATTTTAATTTGCATTTCTCTAATCAATAGCGATTCAGAGCATTTTTCTTGTAACTATGGATAGGTTTGATTTCTTTTTTTGAAAACTACCCATTCATATCCTTTGGCCATTTACCAACTAGAAAATGGCTCTTATTTTTATAAATTTGGCTCAGTTTCCTATATATCTGAGAAATGAAGCCTTTATCAGAGAAACTGCTGTAAAATTTTTCCCAATTTCCTGTTTTCCTTTTAATTTTACCTGCGTTAGTTTTTTTTGTCCCAAAACCTTTTAATTTCATGAAATCAAAATTATCTATTTTACTTCCCATAATCCTCTCTGTCTTTTTTTTTTTTGGTCATAAACTATTCCTTTATCCAATAGATCTGACAGGCACATTTTTCCATGCTCCTCGAATTTATTTACATCACCTTTTATGTACAAATGATTTATCCATTTTTACCTTATCTTGGTATATGGTGTGAGATGTTGGTCTATGCCCAGTTTCTGCCAAACTGCTTTCCAATTTTCCCAGCAATTTTTGTCAAATATTGAGTTCTTGCCCCCAAAGC
Organism: Trichosurus vulpecula; assembly: GCF_011100635.1. Taxonomy (NCBI): domain Eukaryota; kingdom Metazoa; phylum Chordata; class Mammalia; order Diprotodontia; family Phalangeridae; genus Trichosurus; species Trichosurus vulpecula. The sequence goes on from NC_050573.1 coordinate 360,189,044, forward strand.
TGGGATCTTTAGGTTTATCACACTACTACTGCATATTATGTACCTAATCTATTCCACTGTTCCAACATTCTGTTTCTTAGCCAGTACCAAGTTGTTTTGATGACTATTGTTGTTTAGTCATTTCAGTTACGTCCAATGCTTTGTGACCTCATTTGGGGTTCTCTTGGCAAAGATACTGGGGTGGTTTGCCATTTCCTTCTCCAGATGATTTTACAGAAGAGGAAACTGAGGCAAACAAAGTTTAGTGACTTGCCCAGGGTCACATAGACAGTAAGTGTGTGGGGCTAGATTTGACTTCCTGACTCCAGTCCTGGCACCCTATCCATTGTACCATCTAGCTGCCCTGCTCTGATGATTACTGCTTTGTAATATAGTTTGAAATCTGGAACTACTAGGCTATCTTCCTTCAGATTTTTTAAATTGATTCCCCTGATATTCTTAACCTTTTGTTCTTCCAGATGAATCCTGTTACTACTTTTTTCCTACCTCCATTCTTTGGTAGTTTAATTGGTATGGCACTGAATAAGTAAATTAACTTAGAAGTGTCATTTTATCATATTGGTTTGGCTTACCCATGAGTAATTGATATTTCTATGATTTTTAAAATCTGTCTCTATTTGTGTGAAAAGTTTTTTGTAACTGTGTTCATATAATTCTGGGGTTTGTCTCGACAGGTAACTCCCAAGTATTTTATATTATGTGCGGTTATTTTGAATGGAATTTCTTTTTTCTACCTCTTGCTGCTGGGTTTTGTTGGTAATATATAGAAACACTGGTGATTTTGTGGGTTTGTTTTATATCCTATAACTTTGATGAAGTTGGTAATTATTTCAACTAGTTTTTTAGTTGATTCTCTAAATATACCATCATAGCATCTGCAAAGAGTGATAAGTTTGTTTCCTCATTGCCTGTTTTTATTCCTTCAATTCCTTTTTCTTGTCTTATTGCTATAACTAACAATTGTTGTACAATGTTGAATAATAGTGGTGATAATGAACATTCTTGCTTCACTCCTGATCTTATTGGAAGGCTTCAAGTTTATCCCCATTATAGATAATGCTTGTTCTTGGTTTTAGATAGATGCTGCTAATCATTTCAGAAAGGGTCCATTGATTCCTATGCTTTCTAGTGATTTTAATAGGAATGGGTGTTGTATTTAGCCAAAGGCTTTTTCTGTATCTATTGATATAATCATATGGTTTGTGGAAGAGGTTGTTATTGATATGGTCAGTTATGCTTATAGCTTTCCTGCATTCCTGGCATAAATCCTACCTGGTCACAGTATATGATCTTTATTATATATTGCTGTATTCTCTTTGCTAGTATTTTATTGAAAATTTTTGCATTATTCATTAAGGAAATTGGTCTATGGTTTTCTTTATTTTTTGTTTGCTCTCCCTGATATAGATTTCAAAACCATATTTTTGTCACAAAAGTAATTTGTTAGGACTCCTATTCTTTACCTATTTTTGGCTGCATTTTGATAGAAACTACATCTTCCAGCAGATTGCTTTTCCTCTGGAACTCATTTTCTTCATCTGTAAAATGAGGGGGCTCAGACTAAATGATTTCTAAGATCTCTCAAGACTCTAAGTCCTATGATCCAGTAGAAAAAATTTCAAGCCTATGGAAGTGTTTTCTCTCATCTGCTATCAGCTTTGGTCTAACAACATTTTCTAAACAGCATAATTTGCTGTAAGTTAGATACCTCCAGTGTTATACTGAACTTCCATTCTCCAATTATGTCCTCTACATGGAAATGGGCATTCTTTAGATTTTGAGGAGTATTTTCTCCCTCAATGTGATTTTTACCTGACCAAAAAGGACAATGATTTGACTGCCCCAGTGCCTAAACTCCCAACAACCAGCAGAAGGGCTATTGATACACATACACACATGTGCACATATATGTTTTATACAGAAATATAATATATAATGTAGACAGCCTCTCTATATACACACATATACATATGTATATACATATATATACATGTATATGTATATATGCATGTGTGTATACACTCATGTGAACCTCTTCTTATCCTTAAGGTTGAAGAGAATGAAATTTGGCAATTTCTTTGTGATTTTGCCATTGTACATAGAATGATGATGCATCTGGGGAGAAATAAATGGCCGAATATGAGCCTAGACAATAGTCACTTAATAGAAAAACTAGAATCACCTTACAAAATGTTAAGTGAATGAATGCATAGAAAAAACTTTTATTGTAGCTTACTATGTGCTAAGCACTGGGCTTCTCCCAGAATACAAAGACAAGGAAGAAGACAATTCCTGCTCTCAAGAAGTTTACTTTCTAATAGGAGAAGACAATGCATATAGAGGAATAGTGTCAAGAGAGAAGTGCTTTGATCCAGAAAAACAACTATGGAGTCTAAATGCAGATCAAAGCATATTATTTACTTCTTTTTGTTTTTTTCTTTTTTCTGTTTTTTCCTTCTGGTTCTGATTCTTCTTTACAACATGACTAATGTGGAAGTATGTTTAACATGATTGTACATGTATAACCTATATTAGATTGTATTGGGGAGAGGGGAGGGGAGGGAGAGGGAAAGATTTAGAACTCAAAATCTTATAAAAGTGAATGTTGAAAACTAAAAGATAATTAATTAATTAATTTTTAAAAGAGACAGAGGAGTGTTTTGAGCAGAGAAGTCAGAGGGAATGGTGATTAGAAACACAGGGCAAATGATATGTGGTGGTTTAAAGGAATATTTCACAAAGTCATAATCTCAGATTTAGGAAGGAGCTCAGTGATCATCTTCCAAGTCAACCAGTACCTCAAAAAGAATTCCCTTTACAGCATTTCTGACAAGTAGTCACATAACCTCTTTTCTAAGACCTCCAATGAAGAGAAACCCATTAGAGCTCTCTAATGTTCTTATTGGTGACATGCCTGCTCACCAAAACATGGGCAGGACAGAAGGGCTATTTTATCTTCCTACCTTTTCTCTAGGGAAAATGCATAGAATGATTTGTGCAAATGCATAGAACCAGAGGACAACATATTGAGTTGTGGGGGTCTCCTGTTAAACTGGAATGGTAAAGAGTGTTTGAAAGAGAATAATGTGAAACACAGCCAGAAGGGTAGGCTGGAGCCAGACTGTGGCAGGGGTGAGGGGGAGGGGTGTGATGCAGCCTTAAATGGAAGGCTAAGGAATTCATTACTTTATTCTATAGACAAGCCACTGAAGATTTTTGAGGAGAGTAACATCATCAGACCTCTTACTCTTCAATATTTTCCTGCAAATCAGATTTTTAGAAACTTCCTCCAACTTTGCAGATTCATAGTTGAGTTCATGGGACCAGAGATCTAGACCTGGCAAGGGCCTCAGATTGAGGCCTGGAAAGGTAAAGTCACTTACCCAAGATCATTCAGGTAGTAAGTGCCTGAAGCAGGATTTGAACTTAGTTCTTCCTAGGTCCATGGCCATTGCTCTTGTCTGTTGTATTTCTCTTCCTCTCTGCTGTCTCTCATAGCAGGCACATAGGCTGATACACTCTAATTACCTCTTCTTACCCCTCACCCTCAGCCATATCCTCAGATGGGACCAGATAACCGAGTCTGCTCTTGGGTGCCAAGCCAACAGTGTGTCACATGTTTTAGTAAATCTACAGGTCATCATAAGATCTGAGAGACAAGAAGCCACCTGGTAGACTATCAGAATAAAAAAATCCATGGAATGGGAATAATGTGGTTGTAAAACACCAATAATGTTGTGCAACATTGCCATACACTAGCTCTATATATCTATGTCATTTCCTACGTTTGGACCACAAGCTTCATGAGGGCAGGGACCATTTCTTATCTAAGTACTGTATCTCCACTAGCACATAACATAGTACTCTGCAGATGGAAGTCACTTCATAAAGGTTGAGTGGTTAAATTGTTGAATACCAAGGCAGTGTTTTTGTTCCAGGTATAAATAGAAGACAAAAAATCACACGTGTAGAATTTCCAAATATCAAAGCCAGAGACCTGACTCGTCCTATACCCCACCTGAACCTGGGAGTATGCACACCCCTTCATGAATGTGCAGGACCCCAGAGTGAATAGAGTTAGAGTCAATGGTAAATCTTGGAAAATTCAAAGTCAGACTTCACCTGCTTCATAGTATTTTCTGGAACCTACCCCAAGATGTAACTCATAAAATCATGGCCACCTGAGTGTAATAGGCTAACAACTTCATTGTGGTGTGTTTGGTGTGTATACATACATACATATATTTATATACACATATATTTGTATATGTGTATATACACATATACTTTTATTTGGTTCTAAAGGCTACAGAATGTTAGCTTTTTTTTATAACATTGAAGCTAGTGGTTAAGGGTTGTCTTTCATGGGGGCCTTACAAGTTATATCAATGACTCCCTGATGCTTTCTTACCTTAATCATCTTTGCCTAAACAAGACAAGACATAATCTCTGTAAAGTATGATGATTTCCCAGGAGAATACATAATTCACTAATGACAGGGTACCTTCCTAACAGCCTGAGTTTTATTTGGGGAAATACAGATAGACATGCTATATGCCTCTACCACACCCACTTCTCTTCCCCCTTCTTCCCCTCACTCCACCCCAACCCCTCCAGATGCAAATACACACCCACACCTAGACCCACACCCCTATCTACAACAAGAGGGAGGAAATAAATGAAGATTTGGCATGTTAACTAATATAGAGGAACTACTTTTTCCTGCTAAATAATGATACTTTAGTCAGGGGTGGGGAACCTGCAGCCTCCAGGCCACATGTGGCCCTCTAGGTCCTCAAGTGCTACCCTTTCACTGAATCCAAACTTTGCAGGTCCCCCATCCCTGGATTAGGTCAATGTTTTTTGCATCTCACTTCTCAAAGTTCAATAATATGAAGTAGGAGAAAAGTCAAAGGTAACAAATCTTTTCTTTCATTTTAAGAGTGAGCTATCAGCTGGACAGAAAAAAAGACCTCAAGCTCAAGAGTCATGTGTAAAGAGGTAAGTGTTTAAATAAATTGGGCTGATTTTTAATCCCTAAAAGTAAAAGCAACTTCCGCTACTTATTCAAATCTCACAGAACTGTAATTTCCCTAAAAAATGTAATCAAAATAACCCATGTGGATAGAAATCCATAAGAATAAAATAGACTTGTTTTTATCAATATTTCACTTAATACTCTATGAAGGTGGTAATTTTTTCATGTATAAAGGCATATGTTTCTAATTTAACTACAGTATTTCACTAATCAGGCTTCTAATCAAATGGAAATGAAAGTGTCAATAACTAGTTAATCTTCCATATATAATGCTGTGACGTTTTCCCAAGTTATTCTGAGAAAGAATGTATAGTTATCTCAGAAAACCTATTTGGGGTTCAATGATTTTTTTAAATTTACTAGTGCAGTGGATCTACTCAGCAAAATACTATAAGACAAAAAATATAAGTGCTCATTTAAATTATATAAATTATATAATATATATATAAATTATATAAAATATTTTTTAGGTTGTAGGCACATCTTTCTATGGTTGCCAGTACTGATGTTTGTTTCAAATAATAAGCCTTTCTCAGGCATTTCCTGCCATTTTAACTTTGTGGCCAAGTCATCATCCTGTCTAACCAAACAAAATCTAACTAGCATTTATTAAGTGTCTACTCTGTGCCAGGCACTGTGCTGGGTGCTGGTGACACAAAAAGAAAAGTGAATTAGCTACTTTCTTCAAAAAGCTGACATTCTAGAAGAATAAAATCATAAAATTTGAGAGTTGCAAAAGAACTTCAGTGGCCAGCTAGTCCACCCCTCATCCCTAAGCAACCTTCACTGTAACATACCCAACAAATGCTCATCTACCCTTTACATGAAGGAATCCACAATGTCTTGAGGCAGTCAGAAGGAAATGTTTTCCTGACAGCAAGCCCAAATTTTCCTCTGTACCTTCCACACATTGCTTCTAACTCTGCCTTCTGAGCCATGCCTCATTACTATTATGGTCCAAGTTTAAGGCTACACCTCCTATGGATGCTGTGTGTAGTTGTGGGAAGGACTGAACCAGGTTCTTAGGAGAAGGTTTTGCATTAGCTATCTTTACTATGTTATCTGAGAGGAGTAATACCTGCCCTCTGGGAACTCCAACCTGCCAATTCGGACAAAGGTGGGAAAAATTTTGGTCTTTTTCCTCCTCTTCCTTTTCCTTGTCTTCCTTCTCCTCTTCCTCCTCCTCCTCTTTTTCCTCCTCCTCCTCAACTGACATGGGTGCAAGGTACTTCATTATCCCACTTTCCTCTCTCCTGGAATGCTCTCCAGCTTATCGATTGTCCTTCCCAAACTGTGGCCCCCAGAACTGAATCCAATTCTCCAAACATGGTCTGACCATGGCAGGGTATGACAGGTCTATTACTTCCTTATTCCTGGAATCTATACATTTCTTAGTGTGTAGCCCAAGCTCCCATTAGTTTTTGGCTGCTCTCCATTACACTACTGATTCACATAAAGTTTAAAGTTCACTTGATCTTTTTCAGACAATTTGCTCTCTAAAAATGGCTTCTCCATCTTATCCTTCAAAATTTGATTCTTTGAATTACAGTGTAAGACTACACATATATTTCTGTTGAATATCATCTTATTAAATTGAGCCCAGTGCCCCAATTTGTCAATATCTTTGTAGATCTCGACTCTGTCGCCCACTGTTAATTTCCTCTCTTGGCTTTCTTTCATCTGCAAAGTGGATAATCCTGCCCTCTATACCTTTATCCAAATCATCGACAAAAATGTTACCTAATTTATCCAACTGACAAAAATATTTACCCATTGATAAAAATTTATCCAAGTCATTGGTTAAAAATATTACACAGAACAGGGCCAAACACAGATGCCTAGGACTATCTACCAGAGACTTCCTGTCAAATTGACACTTATCTATTAGTCTTTGAGTCCAGCATTCAATCACTTCTGAATTCATCTGTTTAACTGAAAGATACATCATATAGACAGCTAAAGGGGAAAGAGAAAGAACTAACAATCTGGAGGGAACAGGAAAGGCTTCCTAAGAGAGGTAGTGATTAGGCTGAGCCCTGTAGGAAGCTAGGAATTACAAAATGCCTAGGTTGAGGAGGGACGGCATTCCAGGCATGGGGGATGGTCTATGCCATAATGCAGATGACAGGAGATGGAATGTCAAATTCCAAGAACTACAAGTAAGCTAGTTTGGTCAAAACATAGAAAGTGCATTAAAGGGAATCATGTGCTGTAAGCTTGAGAAAGGTAGGCTGGAGCCAGTTTGTGAAGGCCTTTATTTTCTAGCTGAGGAGTTTGTATTGAGCAGGGGAATGAAATGGTCACTCATCTTACTCACTTGGGTGCTAAATATAAATATACATACATATGTATGTCTTTACATATATACATATATTTAGAACTTCAGTATTTGCAAAGCTGTTTGTATATGTGTGTGTGTGTGTGTGTGTGTGTATGTGTGTGTGTATATATATATATATATATATATGTATATATATATATATACATCAGCATGGTAATGGAAAAAACAAGATGATGCCAAATCCAGCATTCTTTTTGACTAGGGTCAGCAAGATACAATCCCTGCTCTCATTGAGTTGATAATCTCCTGGTGGGATAGGACAAATCCAGATATCCCACTCACAAAGAGGAAAACAATTATAATCTCAATTAAAAAATGTGTAAATACAGCCATTTAGGCTTCAAGATTCTGTTCATAGGCAACAGTTTATAGGTTACTTGCAGATTTAGTTTTTTTCTTTTTTCCTCTTTTTCCCCTGGGTTGCTAAGGCCAAAGAATTCATTTCCAAACGGTCTGCCTACTGGTACTGAGTATCTCTCTGCTGAACTAGGTTGTCAGTCAACAAGCATTTATTAAGTGCTTACTATGGGCCAGGCATTGTTGCAGACATTTTAAAAAAAGCAAAAAATAGACTGGACTCTAAAGGAGCTTACAGTCTAATGGGTGAAACAACATATAACCTGTTTACAGGATAAATTGAGGGTACTCTCAGAGGGAAGGTGCTGATTAAGGAGGACCAGAATAGGTTTCTGGCATAAAGTAGGACATTAGCTGAGACTCGAAGGAAGCCAGGGAAGCCAAGAGGCAAAGATGAGCAGGTAGAACATTCCAGTCATGGAGAACAGCCAGTAAAAATGCCTGGAATCAGGAAATAGAGTGTCTTGTTTGAGGAACAGCAAGAGGCCAGTGTCACTGGTGGGGGTATGAAGTATGTATGTATGTGTGTGTTTGTCCTTCATTCTCGAAGAGAACCATGACATTGACTGGCACTTGACTTTGATTTAAGTGAAGGAGGGCTGTGCAAGGTCACCAGCCTCACTTTCTCCTCCAGAGCCATCTGGGTCTGATGGCCAGATATTCACCAGGATGACTGAAAATGGCCCAGGATGCATTGGGAGACCCTAGCCCTTTTAGGTTAAGGCTTTTTTAGGTACTCACTTAGAGTGAGGTAATTCAGTGAATAGGCCTCTTTAAAGAGTGGAAAGGTAGGGAGGACCAGGTTTTGAAGGGTTTGAAATTGAAACAGCAAATTTTCTATTTGATCCTGGAGGCAACAGGGAGCCACTGAAGTTTATAGAATAGGGGTATGACATGATCAGGAAGATCACTTTGATGGCTGAATGGAGGATGGTTTGAAGTAAGAAGAGAGAACTGAGGCAGGGAGACCAGATAGCAAGCTACTGCAATAATAGTCCAATTGTGAGGTGATGAGGGTCTACACCGAGGTGGTGGCAGCGTCAGAGGAGAGAAGGAAATGTATACGAGAGAGATGTGATGAGGAAAGAAATGATAGGATTTGACAACAGAAAGTGAAGAGTAGGGAGGTGTGAGAGTGAGGAATTGAAGATGACCTCTGGGTTACAAGCCTGGGTGATTGGGAGGGTGGGGTTACCCTTGACAATAACATGAAAGTTAGGAAAAGGGTATCATTTGGGAAGAAAGGTGACAAGTTCAGGTGGGGATGCTGGCCCTCAGATGGCAAACAGCCTGTGGCTTGGACTGTATGGGAAGCCCTTCTAGCTTGGCAGAACCTGCCAGAGTCTTCCTTCTGAGGCACAACTTCTGAGAGCCCTAGAAGCTTGCAGGATGCCTTGCACATCAAAATGAGATGCAGGAGGTGGACTTCTGCACATGCCTATAAGTCACAAGATCTAAGGGTTCAAATGATTGCTTTTGTTTTCGTTTCACTAAAAATGGAATAATACTGCAGATGTGAAACCCATTTACTAAACCCAGAGTCATTAATCCTGACTTTTGTAGTAACAACACAGCAAGAAATCCTTCAGCAATCTTATTTTTACAAGATGAGATAATCACTGCATCATGTTTTTCTATAATTGGTAAGGAACTGTAATATTAATTTGCTACTAATGACAAGAATCCCTGTGAACAATTCTCCCTTCTGGGAAGGGGTGGGGGGGTGGGGAACAGAACTCAGGTAAATTATCTTTAGCACATATTCATTAACTGGAAGCACCTACTTTTACAAGCTTTACTTTCTTTTCATGAAGCTCCACATAGCTACTGAGTCTTTGTGGGTAGCCATGGCAGCCACACCCTGAAGGGGATTGTGAGTCAGACAAGGGTGGGCTAGGAGTGTAAATAACTGGGAGCAGCTGTGCAGCTGGGAGCATGATTTCAATGAAGGAGCATATATAGGCTGCACTGGAGAATGCAGGACAGAAGTGGAGCAGGGTCACCAAAATCAACACTATAACCAACTGGCCATATTCTAACACATCTGACAAGAGTACCGTTGACTTTTAGGATAAACTATCTCTATCCAACTAGTTAAATACCAGACAGTTGGGGTAACTGGAAAAGGAAGACATTCTCCTTCCTTCACAATTGAGAACTAGTACAGTATGATACAATAAATTGGATTTAATGAAGATTTGTCTGTGTGTCAATATTGTAGAGTATGCTCAATCAACACTCCTGACACCTTCTGTGATAACCTCAAGATTGACTACTCTATTGCATTTTCCACATGTTTAAAGCTTCTTCTCATTACTTCAAAGAGTGGAAATTTTGCTGGACAGCTCATGAATATGGTTTCCTTCCACTTAATCTTGTTTTTAACAGTCTTAAGCTATGTAACTGAGAACAGAATTGTAAGGGATTTGCAGATGCATACCACTCTCTGTGGTGCAGTATTTACCCGCTGTGAGGAATTAATATCAGAGCCAAACTCACAAGTAACTAGTCTCCTCCCTACAAGTGATTATTATTTGACATAGTTCTTGAAATGTAAGCTAGAGCAATAAGACAAGAGAAAGAAGTTAGGGGATTAGCAGGCAAAGAGGAGGCTAAATATCCTCTATTTACAGACAGTATGATGTTTTGTTAAAGAACCTTAGAGAATCAATAACAACAAAATCCAAACAGTATTTTAGTAAATCCACAATAATCATCAGCTTTTCAGTATATCATTAATGAAACCCAAAAGGGAGAAAAATTCTATTTAAGACAATAATGTAATAGTACCCAAATTGCGTACTTAATGTTATGTCAATTAAATTACTAAAAGTATATACTAGTAGAGTATATTAAAATTAGATAAAATAATAGTAAATTTCATTTAAAGAGAAAAAAGTCAATAATATTAAGAAATAAAATGGGAAAAAGTTAGGAGAGGGGCTTAGTGCTACCAGATCTGAAAACTCACTGCCAAGGAAAATTGCAAAAAAACTATCAAGCAAAAAATAAACAAAAAAAACCCCAGAAAAGTAGATTGTTGGATTAGGTGAACAAGGGCTAGGAACAAATGCATGCAGCAGTCTGGTGTTTAATAAATCCATAAATACAACTACAAAATGATTATTTGTCAGAATTGCTAGGAAAGCTAAGAAGCCCTCTGGTTAAAAAAAGATTTTGATTATTATATTTTATGTCTTAATGGATAACTAAATGATCCTAAAATAAAATGTTATGTATATTTTTAAAACCCTTAAAAGAGAATGAAAAGATGTATCTTTCACAGTGATGGAAAGAGGAAGAATATGTAACTAGACATGAGAGAAAAGAAATCATAAAATACAAAATTGGCTATCTCAAATACACAAAATTACAAAATCTTTGTCCAAGTAAAAGTCAATGCAGCTAAAATTAGAATAAAAACCAAAATATTTGCTCTAAATATCTCTGCCATCCAGACACAAATGTACAAGATTAATAGCCATTCCCCCATATCCAAGTGCAAAAAGCAGTAGAACAAACTTCACAAAGATTTATAAACTATCAACAACTTCCTTAAAAAAAATTAAAACACTGATAGCCCAAAAATTAAAAGTAAAACCACCCTGAAACATCCCCTACCACCACCAGACTGCCAAAAAGGAGAAAAGTTAGGAAAACTGATTATTGGAAGGGCTATGGTAACACAGACATGGTAATTTAGTGCTTGTGTAGCTCCAAATTTGTTCAACTACTCTGGAAAATAATACAAACTTATGTGAGAAAAGTTACTAATTATTCTTAACAGAGATTCTCCTCATGGGCCTATATCCCAAAGAGGTTATTGACAGCAAGAAAAGATCCACATGTACAAAAGTATTCAAAGAAGCATTATCTGCAGTGATGAAAAAGTGGGAGCAAAATTCATGCCACGAAATTCATGAACAGATGAAAAAATGGTGCCATGTGAACATAATGGCATATTACTATACTATAAGGAATGATAAATATAAAAAATATTAGGAAACAGGAGAAGACTTGTATGAAGTGATACAAAGTAAAAAAGCCAGGCTAAAAGAACAACACATATAATCACTTTGTTGTTCTTCTTCAGTTGTTTCAGTCATGTCTAACTAACTCTTCATGACCCCCCATTTGGGGTTCTCTTGTTAAAGATATTGCAGTAGTTTGCCATTTCCTTCTCCAGCTCATTTTATAGATAAGGAACTGAGGCCAACAAGGTTAAGTGACTTGCCCAGGGTCACACAGCAACTTAAGAGGCATTAGTACCATAACATAAAAAATGAAGGTACATCTTTTCTCTCTGTTAACAGCTAATAAATTGTCTTTCAGTCAGCAAATTTTCTAGGGTAGTTCCTTGGTTGTTTGTTGGGAAATGTCTTATGTGAAAAAGATAATAAATTATAAGAGAAGAAATTATTTTCATAAACCTAGGTTCAGAGTATACACAAGCATAACAGAGAGACTTTGAGAGGAAATCAAGCCCTTTGTCCTCCAGATTGAGCCCTCCCTTATGACAAAGAAAAATAAGTAAGCACAAACATCCAATACAATGACCACATCTGGCAGAGTGTTTTGTCCTAGTAATTTTCTGCCTCTCTTCCATGAGATGGAAGGTGTGCTTTATGATCTCTTCTCCAAGACTTTCATTGGTTTTTCAGTTATACAAAACTTGGCTTCCTATTAATGATCTCTCTTCATTTACATTGTTGTACTTATCATACACGTTCTTTTCTGTTTATTTCTCTTTGAATCAGTTCATAAAATCTTACCATGTTTCTCTGAATTTCCCAGTCATCACTTCTTAACTGTTCAATAATATTCCATTATTTTCATATCATAGTTGTTTCAGTCATTCTCAGATTAACACCCACTTCATTTCCAGTTCTTTGCCTCTACAGAGAGATTTTTTCTATCTTTGTCCATATACATACATATATACGTATACACATGTATTATGTATATGTGTATATATGTGTATACAGATACATATGTATGTATACACCTGTATGTATATATGTACATATATATATATCCTACTTTTAAAAAATTTTCTGTTAAAAATTTATTTTTCTCTCCTTTTAATCCACCCCCCACTAGTAGGAAGGTGGCAGGGGAGAAGCGGGGGGGGGACTTGTAACAACTATGCTTAGTCAAGCAAAACAAATTCTCACATTGGTCATGTCCAAATAATATGTCTCATTCTGTACCCTGAGTCTAGCACTTCACTATCAGGAGATGGCTAGTATGTTAAATTATAGGTCCTCTGGCATTGTGGTTGGTTATTGGATTGATCAGACTTCTTAAGGCTTTCAGAATTGTCTTTATAATGATGTCTTTACAATGTCTTTATAAATTGTTCTCCTGATGCTGCTTCCTTCATCCTCCATTAGTTCATATAAGTCTTCCCAGGTTTTTCTAGGAGGTTTCTCATCTCCTTCATTATTTATTATAGCAAAATAGTATTCCATTATATTCTTATGCCATAATGTGTTCAGCCATCCCCCAACTGATGGGCACCTCTTCAGTTTACAGTTCTTTGTCACCACAAAAAGAGAAATAAATATTTTGTGCATATGGGATCTTTCCCCCTTTCTTTGATCTCTTTGGGTTATGGATTTAACAGTGTTATTGATGGGTCAAAGGGCATGAACAGTTAGTAACTTTGGAGACATCATTCCAAATGCTTTCCAAAATGGCTGTGTTGATTCTAACTTCTATTACAGGAACACTATAATAGAGCACTGAGATTACTTCAGTTATCCATTATCTAAAAATCCATTTTCTCACTCTCTCTATCTCTCTCTCTCTCTTTCTCTCTTTCTCTCTCCCCCTTTCCTCCAAGAGAAGAGAAGTAGACAAATTCTTGCTTTGCCTTGCCTTGCCTTAATAATAGTTTCATCTTTCAAATGGTAGACAATTCATGATAAGAGGAATTGCTCTTCTGGACCTTATTCTAGACAAATAAGATGAACAAAAATATTGGGAAAACTTGGGAGTAAATGACTGCTTATTTTTAGAATTCATGATAGAGGAGAGGAAAAACGTGTTTTAGAGTTGAGAAGAGTTACCAAAGGGATTCAAGAAAGGTAGAATTCCATGGCCTAAGAAAGAAGCTCTCAAGTTTGAAATTTTGTAGATGCAAACAGAAAGTATTTCAGTGAGGAAGAAAAGGGGATTTGCCTAAGAAGAATAAGCTAGTTGCACACCTAGCTTACCAACCAATTCAGATTTCAAATATGGACATGCTTTGAAGATGGAAGCATGGTTAGGTAATGGTGTATGAATACAAAAGAGAAGCACCCTAATGATAACACCACCAGGAGTGCTAACATCCAGAATGAGCTGAGGTTAACTATGCTTAGGATAAAAAAGGCTCTTAAAAAAGATGTGTAGGGAAGAGAAGGAATAGGACTACTGCTGGTGTGGATGGGACAATGATAATGGATGGTGGAGAGAAGGCAGAACTACTCAGTGCATATTTTGCATTTATTTCCTCAACTGAAAGAAACGATTTTTTTTGACTGGAAAGGAGAGAACAAAATGCTCACTAGGGAGCTGAAAGCCAAGGAAAGTAATGAGATAGTAAGAAAACATTCAATTTTATTTCATAAGTTCAAATCACCTGGCTTAGAAACGCTATATCCCACGTAATGAAAGATTTGATTGCATAGTGATCTTTGAATATCTCCTGCTTCTTGACAGAGGCAATTCTCTCGAAGTACATACAGAATGAGATGTGTATTTTGAGATACGGACAATATATTGGTTTGTTTTATTTACTACACTTATTTGTTGAAGTGAGGGAGTGTAAAAAAGGATGTAGAGAGAGATGAGTGAGGTGAAAGTAGTTAGGTATATTCAGAACTATTTGAATAATGAATCCAAAGAATATTGTTTTGTCATTATTTATGGAATATAGCATTCAATCATTAAGTGGATTGGTGCTAATATGAAGAGAGGTTTCTAGTACAGCATTCCGTTGACAATTCATTGCACTTGAGCTGTTACAACTTTTTCATCAACTCTCTATCAGGGTGAGGAAGGTATGTTTCATCATTATTCCTCTGGTGGAAAAAAGATGGTCATTGCCCTGGTCAGCATCTCAAACATTACAGATGATTAGTATGTTAATCAGTTGATCTACAAGTATCTAATGAGTGCCTTTTATGTGCCCAACACTGTAGTAGATGTTAGAGGGGATAATGATAACTGACATTTATGTAGAACTTTAAGGTTCACAAAACATTTTATACATATCATCTCATTTGATTTTCACAACAAGACCCGAGAGGTAGATACTAGGACTATTATCCTCATCTTACAGATGAAACTAAGAAGTTACATGACCTACCTTTGGTCATACAAGGAATAAGTAAGTTTTAGAGGATTTTAGTCCAGGTTTCTCCTGATTTTGGAATCCAGCACTCTTGCCAGAACATGAGTCCCTGCACTCAAGGAGTTTATGATCTAACTGAGGAGACAAAACTAGCACATGAAACCAGAATAATCCAAAACAATATATAAAATCAAGGGGTAATCTAGTACAGCAGGTCATAAATAGGATAGATGCTGAGGAGGGGAACAGTCAAAAAGAAGTGTTCTTGGATGAGGCAGAAATTCAACTGAGCCTTGGCAGTAGAATGTAGATAGGCAGTGAGAAAATACTGCTTTTAGAGAGAGAAATTGAACATGAAGAAGAGGGAAGGAGGGTAAAAAGAGATGCTTGAGGAAAACATAATTAAATTTAAGACTATCAATAGAGAGGAATAGTTAAAAAAATAATAAGAAGAATTACTTACTTTTTATCACTTTACAATTTAAAAGGCAATTTTAGACCAGCCTTGTTACCTAGGTAGGTATGTCCTCGTTTCATAGATGAAGACACCGAGCCTCAGAGAGGTTAAATAATTCTCAAGGTCAATGCTCTGAAGTCTCTGCAGTCAAATTATAGTGGCCTTAAAAGCCAAGCAGAGAATTTTGATTGTTACAATAGGCATTGGGTGATCACTGTGGGTTCTTCAACAGGAGAATGACATCATTTAAGTGGAGTTTTAGAAATTATTCTGGCAGCAATATACAGGATGAATTGAGGCAAGGAGAGACTCAAGAACTACTTGTCAGTTTAGGGTTCTAAGGTTTACTTCTTTTTAAAATAAGGGTCTCCCTATCTCACCCAGGTTGGAAGCACAGTATACTCTCATATGACCAATCTCACTACTGATAAGTACCTGAAACTTTGACCTGCTGTTTCTGGTCTAGCTATTTGACCCCTTCTCAGGCAACATACTGGCCCCCAACACCAAAGGGCTCTTAATGTCTTAATGAGGACAATTGATGAGCTTAGCCACTGCAGTTTCCCAAGCTCAAGCTATCCACTATCCCCAGCCTCCTTTGGAGCAGGGATTACAGCTATATACCATCATGCCTGGCCTAATTACTAGTTTTATAGGCAACAAGGATATATATCAATATTGTCCACATCAAGCCACTCTTACTTTACTTGGTCTTTCGGCTGATGGTCTTTAAAGTAGGATTATTTCCATCATTTCAAGAATTTGTTCTGGTGTATTTTTGTAAGACCCCACTCCAAAGTCTATGGATTTGTTGTTCTTGCTATGATGACTGCAGCAATACCAGCTTCTCCAAGTCTTCCTTAATATTTTACTTTTAAGACAATTCCAAGTCAAGCATCATTAAAAATTTTATCATTGTTAGGAGAAGACTAAAAGTCTTACATAGTGTGTGTGACAGATCAATAGTCTCGTGAAAATGAAATATCTTCTAATAACAACATTTTGTAGTCCAAATAAAACCCTGCCCAACAGACTGGGTCAAGTATGGTAGAATTGATGGTAGGAAGGTAGCAAAAATCATCCCAGATGCTAGTCTTGGTTCCCCAGGGTGAGCACTTGAACTGTCTAGAAAGAGATTAATATCCTAGACTTAGAACTGGAAGTGACCTCAGACGTCACCTAGTCTAATTTCCTCCTTTTAGAGATAAGCAAATGGAAGTCCAGAAGAATTAAGTGACCTGCCCAAGGTCACATAGCTAGTAAGTGAAAATTTGGGCATTTGAACCTAGACTATAGGCTCATAGGTTTGGAGCTGGAAGAGACATTAGAGATCATCTTCAGATCATCTTTTTTTATTTATGTGACCCCTTTGGCATTCTGGCAAAGCCTATGGACCCTTCTCAGAATGTTTTTAAATGCATCAAATAAAATATGTAGGATTATGAAACCGGTTAAATTGAAATATAATTTCCAAAAAAATTGTTTTTAATCCACAGACTACAAGTTAAGAACCCTTGCAACAAATGGTACACTGGTTTTTATGTTTAACATATTTTAAAATCTTCCCCCCCCCCAGATTTTTGTATTCATGACACACTTTTAAATTTAATCTGCATTATTAATATTTTCTCCATGACTTTCTTAAGTCTAGAAATCAACAAGACAACAAATCATTCCCTGGTTTGTAGCATTACCCATTTCCAGAGTATAAGTGCTCATGATGAAAATTTAACAATGCATCCTTGAGAGACAGGATGGCTCTAGCTCACCACTGCCTGCAACCCCCTCATTTTATAGTTGAGGAAACTGAATAAAGCCCAGAGGAATAAAAAGACTTGCCCAAGGTCATACAGGTAGTAAGTGGCAGAGCCAGGATTTACACCCAAGTCCCCAATCCAAATTCAGTACTTCTTTAGCTATATCATCCTGCTTCCCTGTAGCTCTGTAACCTCCTCTCAAGCTATTCTAATAACATTGCCTGTTACAGCAATGGAACCACTCATAAAAAGTTCTTTGCTTTTCCATACAACTCCATGCCTTCCCATCTTATGCAATTATTATCGATGTTTTCCCGTAAACCTTTCATATAAGATTTACCAAGCATACTAGAAATCTTCCTTGCATTCTTTTTAGAGTCACAGAGATTTCAATAGGCCATTTGAGCACCATATGTGTAGTCTAACTTTTTGTGGCTCAAGGGTGAGGAACGTTAGTCCCTATTTGACCCTAGATGCATGCTTTTGGCATTAGGTCTCCTACTGCTGTCCTTTTCCTGATTCTCCCAGAATCTCCCCTTGTCCTAGCCTCAGAAAAGCCCATCAGCATTAATGAATCTTAAATATTATGCCCTAATTCTTCTCCTGAGCCTGGCTAAGCTACTCAAGGGATCTCTTTCCCAATCTTTACTCCAGTCTACCATATTGTTCTTAACTTATACATTTGCCTTATTCTTAGCCTTCTAATTCTATGAGCTCTGTCTGTTTCACCTTTCTAGTTCTTATTCCTTTCATGGTGCTACCTCTTAGATTTGGAATGGTGACTCATTATCTCCGTATTCTAGCCCCACTGGGCCAAGTTTATAACTGTCCCCAACTACCCTTTCCTGCAAGGTTACTATTTTGTTTTGTTTTGTTGTTTTTTACAAGATTCAAATTCAACAAATGTCTGTTATGGAAATTCAAAGATAAAAATGATATAATCTCTTGAAGTCTACCATTGAATCAAGAGACACAAAGGCATAGGACTAGATAAGTATAGGAATTAGACCTATGCTTTCTTTGGTGTAGGAAACTTCCAGGTGAGGAAACTTTTCAATGCAAATTGGCCCCTTCTCTGCAATTTGTGGCCTTAGAGAATTATCTAGAGCTCTGAGAGGAGTAGGGAGGAGGTTAAGTGACTTGCCCAGGGTCACAACGGTAGTTTGTGTTAAGGGCAGGATTTTAATCATAGTCTTTCTGGATCTGAGGCCAACTGAATTGTATCTACTTCACTACATGTTCCTCTAGGGATATGAAATGTACAGAAATAAGTATGATGGTAAGGTCAAAGATGAGAAGGACACAGAGAGAGAGAGAGAAAGAGAGAGGGGGGGGGGGATCCAGGCAAAGTGCTCTGAAAATTTGGTAAAGGGAGATACCAAGTGGAAACATCAGGAAAGTCTGAATGGAGGAGATAGTATCTAACACAGGCCTTGAGGGAAGAAAAGAATTTCAGAAAGTGAAAAGGCGTTCATCAAGCATGGGATGATGGTGCTGAGGTAGAAAAGGGCAAGATGGGACTGGGGAAGAGCTCCCAGTCTGGTTTGGATCTAACTAGAGAACAAAAAAGTAAGTTATTCAAGATAACTTGGAAACAGATAGTAGAGGGCTTTAAATAAGTTAGGCTAATGGGTTTATTTTTAATCTAGATGAATGGGGACCTTGTGAATGCTTTTAATGGGGAAATGATATATTTAAGAACTTTATACTCAGATTAATTTGGCAGCTATTGAAAGTTGACTTGGAGAGGGGAGGGACTTGAGACAGAAAAAAACTATTGCAAAAAGTCCAAACAAAAAGGCAGCTAGGTAGTATGGTGGTTAGATAGCTAGAGTTGGAGTCAGAAAAACCTGAGTTCAAATCCTGCTTTAGACACCTACTCGCTGTGTGACTCTGTGCAAGTCACTTAACTACTCCTATCCTCCGTTTCCCCATCTGTAAAATAGGGATAATAATAGCACCCACCTCCCAACCTATTGTGAGGATCAAATGAGACTACATTTATTTTTTAATGAGAAAATATTTCTAAAGTATCTTGCAGACCTTAAAGCACCACATGTATACATAAATGTATATTCTAGATATTATTATTATTAAGAAAAACAAATATCTGAACCAGAGTGGTAGTAGATTAAGTGGAGAAGGGACTTAAGTAATGGGCATTGTAAAGGTGTAATAGATATGTCTTGGCAACTGATTAGATGTAGGCAACAGTGAGGGAGAGGGAAGTATCAAAGAAGAGATCAAATTTTGAACCTGCGTGCCTCAGAAAATAGAGATAGCACCAACATAATAGGAAAATTGGGGAAAAGAGATAGTACATGTTGAAAATCAGGGAGCCTCCTCAACAGACCCAAAAGACTGAGACATTATGGAAACAAACTGAGTTGGACAAACATTCATTTTTCCTAGAACTCACTGTACCCTGCCTTCTAATTTGGTTTCAGCTCCCAGTCTAAATTTCTGCCATTGCAGCTCATGTTCCGTTTTTGTATAAGCTTCTGGGATTTCAGTTACTCCCAAGAAACACTCGTAATGAACCAGTTGGGCTGTTCCATGTATACTTGCTTGAATCTCAATTCACATATTGTCCTTTTCTCCAAAAGGACATCGCCCTTCCTCTGCCACATGGTTTGCCTAAATACATACCTGTTTAGCACTAGTTAGGATAAACATTAGTTATTAGAAAATATATACCCATGCATACATAAATATATATACATGTGTGTATATATACATATATATATACATACACACAAACATACATAGATATACATATACAGATAGATGTGTATATATACATAGAGAGAGAGAGATGTATATATAGATAGAGATATCTGTAGTTCTAAAATACTGCTCCCTGCAACACATAACTTCCAGATCAAATCTTTGAGCTTGTAGTTGTTCAGTTCTTTCAGTTGTGTCCAACTATTCATGACCGCATTGGTGGTTTTCTTAAGATGCTTGAGTGGTTTGCCATTTCCTTCTCCAGCTCATTTTACAGATGAGGAAACTGAGGCAGACAGGGTTAAGGGACTTGCCCAGGGTCACACAGCTAGTAGGTGTCTGGGGCCAGATTTAAACTCAAGAAGATGAATCTTCCTGACTCCGTGCCCAGTGCTCTAGCCACTGCGTCATGCAGCTGCTTTCTTTGAGCAGTTGGTATTAGAGGCTGACTAACTCCTGTGTATAAGTAATAACATTAAAATGAAACCCCCTTTTTCTATGGAAAAAAAGGTATTGTCTTTGAAATTAACTGAAAAAAAAGTGATCATCACCAACCAGCAAAACAACAAAAAGGAATTAAATAATGGTGTTTTCTTTGGTTGACACATTTTTCCCCCTCCATTTTAGTTCATCAAAGCAAAAGAATTTTTTTCTTACTACACCACCTTTGGGAAATCGAAGATTGTGTGTAGGAGTCAATGAAGGCTTGTCTCAAACCTGCTTCACTCTAATGGTAAGCACAGCATTTCATTGATTATGAGGACAACTTCTAGTACTTGCTGGGTGCTGTCATCAAGACAGACAGGATTAAAGTCAAAGCTTAAACTTTAGGTCTCATTCCCAAGCTGAGGAGAGAAAGAAATCCCACACATCTCCCATGATAAACTTGAGGTGCTTATCCAAATGGAAACAACCGAAGGTAGGAATTCAATCTAAAAAACATTTAAATGGTTCCTATCAACAGAGAAAGCACTGTGCTAGAAGATGCTGGACCTACACAGATGAAACACAGCACTGTTTCTATCCTTGAAGTGCAGGCTAATATTTATATAATTTTATATAAACTTTGAGAGATAGTGTGGCATAGAGAATTCAGCACTGGCCTTGGAGTCAGAAAGACCCAGGTTCAAGGTCTGATTCTCACACATACTGGCTTTGTGGATGAGTCACTTGACTTCTCAGGCAGGACTCAAAAACTACTGGATTGGCATTGCAAGTTCTTCACTGGTGACTCCCTACACCAAAGAAATTCTCAGACAGGTCTTATGTACGTATGTGTGTAAACACATATTCAAATATACATATACGTGTACATATACATATATGTATTTACAAATTTGGCCATGTACAAAACATCCTGCATTTGACCCTCACCACAACTCACTGAAATGAGGTATCAGCTTCTTTTTGAGAATGAAAGAAGTGGAATAGAGAAATGGAGAAGGTGACTTATCCAAGGTTACTGAGTTAGTAAATAGCATAGTCAAGATTCAAACCCAGATCTTGTGGCTCCAAGTCCCAAGCTCTGGCTTTGACATTTGACATCTGGCTCAAGGAAGAAGAGGGTGAAAAGAGAAGCCACAGAAATAACCTTGGGACAGGAAGGTGGAACACCAATTTGGAACGAGAGCTTAGAACATGTATCTTGGACAAGAGAGACACATCAGGGGAAAAAGTTAGATACATTTATGGAACTAGAAAGACTAGTACTGAGGTGGAACACATGGGCAAATATTCCATCCATTTATTCATTCAACAAACAATTTTTGAGCACTTAGTCTACATGTAACAAACTGCACAAAGACAGATGCAAAGATTACAGAAAAAGTTTGCTCCCTGTCCTCAGGGAGTTTATAAGTTAGTAAGGGAGATAAGAAACATATGCTTGCATAATGCCTCAAAAGTGCTGTGATTCCACTTCTATCAGGGTTCCTTTAGTTGATGCAGATTGTGGTGCCTTCACATTTTGGCAAACGGTTTCTTGAATTGTGGCAATAAAATCTATTCCTTAGTGCCCAACATTTAGGGGCATGGCATATATGGGGGTGTTCAAAGAGGACTAGCATCTCTGGTATAATGACTTGCCAAGCCTTTGTCAGGGCTGCTCATCCACCTTTGGTGTCCACATGTCACCCAACTCTCACCTGTGGCTTCAAGAAGCTGTAGCATGCACAGCAGTCACACCCTGGTAAAACCATCCTGGCAGATGGGCTAAACCAGATTGAGGCTACCTGACAGTCCTCAAACTCTACAATGAGTCTGGGGAATGTCTGCCCCAAGCATGTGAAGACTGGCAGAATGGGCCAATGAAAACAATTTGTTCCAAAGACCATGAAGGTGAATGAAGCAGGCTCTGTGGAGCACTTAGAGCTTGGTCAGACATCCAAGACCCCAAGGTCATCCACTGCATCCTGAGCCATTGCCAGTCTTTCTTATTTTGTCCTGCCGTTGGACTTTGAGGACTCAGGAAGAGAGAGTGAAGGTGATGACTTTGTGCAACTCTCCCTCGCTTAAATCCAATTCATGCACAAGTCAAGACATCACCCTCATGATGCCATTGGTCCTCTTCAAAAATGAAGGATGAACAATAACCACAATGTTTTGGTGAATAAACCCCTATGCATTTAGCTGGTCATGTCCTTAAAGAACAGATGGTAGTTCATACTGAGTCTTTTCAGCTTAGAAGGAGCTCACACTCCACTGGCATAACCTGCAAGAACTCAAGCTCACCTCCACACCATTGTGGGCAATGCAAACAAAAAACAACAATACAAAACAGAATCCAATCCCATAAGGGCATGAGGGATAAAGCATAGAAAGAATTCAGAGGAGAGACCATTTTTGATTAAGGATCAGGTGACATTTGAAATGGCCCTTAGAGAATGGGCAGTGTCACAGTCAACCTTCCCAGCTCAGCACTGCCTTTCTTGGTAATTCCAGAGAAAACTTTTTGAATAAGCTCTAGACAGCAGAATTTGGAACTGTTTCATCTCACAGAATGGTTCTCTCTTTGACCTGAGAAGTCTGGGTTATGCCCTGGCTTGCTCCTTTAACCTACTGACAGATGAGACAAAACAGACCTTGGGCCAAACATCCCTGTTCTACTGAATACAAATTCACAAGACAAGCCACCTGAGCTACAAAAGGAAACCTCATAGAGTTACAAATGCTCAGCATTTATATAGCACCTACTATATGATAGACACTGTGCTAAGTGCTTTATAAATATTATCTCCTTTGATCTACCAACCAGGTAGGTGCTGTAATTATACGCATATTACAGGTGAGGAGACGAAGATCAAACAACTTGCTGAGGGTCACACAGTTTGTAAGTGTCTGAGGTCATATTTGCACTCAGGTCTTCCTGACTCCAGGCCCAGCACTCTATGCACTAAGGTACCACCCAGCAGCCTCTAAGCTGTTAAGAAGGAGCTCCCTGGTATCTAGAAATCCCTTTCAGTCTTCTGAAAAAAAAATGGATCTGCTGACTGTGGCACAATACTTTCATTCTGATCTCTCCAAAACTAAGTGTAACAGTATAACGATCACTGGCATCAGATCCTGCTTTGATATTGCTCTAAATAAAATTCTTCCTAATCAATAATGCTAAAGAATGACATGGAACAGTTGACCGAGTGACTCTCAATGTGTGCACATGCGTAAGTCATCTTATACAGACTTATGTCTGGGAGTATTGCCTTTTGTGTGATATTCACATGAAAGGAAACAACTGACTTCTACAGGTAGATTTCCCTTTGCCCTCTACCTTTTGCTGAAATTACAACTTGTCTCATTTGTCATTGGCTGCTTATTTTTTTCCATTGTAGCTATGAGTCCTTTCACTTCCTCCTACCCCAAAATGCAGAATCTCAGAGGTAGAAAGGATCTCAGAAGCCTTCTAGTTCAACTCACATCTGAACAAAAACCCCTTTATATTGTGCTTGATAAGTTATCATCTGGTCTTTACTTCAAAGATTCCAGTGAAGGAGAAGGAACCTACCAACTCCCAAGGCAACTAGCTCCACATTTAGATAGCTCTAGTATGGATAACTTTTCCTTAAAAGATGCCTAAATTTCTTTCTTACAACTTGTATACATTGCTCCTAGTTGGGCCTTCTGGAGCTAAGCAAAACAGATCTAATCCCTCTTCCACATGAAAGACCTTCAAATACTCAAAGACAATTTCACTAGGTTGCTGGGGACTGTAGATTTAGAGCTGTCCACTAAGAACTCATGAAACTGTTTGGTAAAGCCTGGTTGCGTATTGATTTAATATCAGTGGAAGGAATGTGATTGGTGAACTCACAGAGCTTTTGAAGTAAAAGAAGGAAGCCTGAACGTAGGTGTAGGCAGAAAAAAAAATGCTTAGCATAGAGGTAAAGGTTAAAGATGCATAAAAGAGGGCACATAATTGATGTAGCAAGATACTTCAGGGGGTGGGATCAAGTTTGGAAGGGTAGGGTTAGAGATGAGAAGCATCTCTGAGAAAAAGGAAAGCAGAATTTCATGGATGATGAACTGAAGGAAAAAAATGTGAAATTGTTAAAGGAAAATGAGGACCCTCAAATCTTAAAGCTGTATCTCCTCAATACAGAGATGTTATCTCCTGAGGAAAGGGATAGGATTCAGGTTAAGTGCTTGAAGAAAGTAAGAAAGATTGGGTGTGGCTACTGAAGAGAATTTGTTGAGTTACTACGATAATAAATATTAATAATAAAAGACTTACTGAGAGGCAATGAAAGCCCAGGGAAGGTTAAACAGCATGAATATGTGATGATGAATTCATCATGGTCTTCTCTATCAGCACAGGGGTGGAAGCTGAGCATATGGCTTAAAGGGTGATGGGTTCCCCAGGGTTGGTAGTGTGGAGCCAGCTAAAGGTCAAGGAATGTTAGGGTTCTGTCAAGTGCATTACCAAGATGGCAGTAGGGTACAGATTAAGTATAGAGGCAAGTTAAAACAGAATGGGCACACTAGGAAAATGCAGAAGAATGATGGGCCTGGAGACTCCAGTATGAATGGACAATAGAGTTAGTAGGAGAAACGTGGTAGAAGGACAAGAAATTGGAGTCAGAGGAGAGTTTCAGAGTACAAGACCTTTGAGAGCAAACAGCTGCAATCAAGGGGAGTTCCATAGCTTGTTTGGGGGTAGCTGAAGTGAAGTAAAGGTATGATGTTCATTAGAGCTGAAAGAATCAGAGAATTGGAAGGGTCATCAAAATAAGATTATGGCAGCGAGTGAGGTGGAAAAGAAGGCTATAAGTGAGGTGTGTTGATATGAATGAGGAAGGCGGGAATGTCTTAGTGGTCAAAAGGTACCTGAGAGACAGGTGAGGATGAGGGTGGTACAATCATATGGTAGGATGGACTTTCCACGAGATGGCAGAGTGAATAGAAGCTAAACAGTCTAGCTCTCTAATAACTACTTCAGCAAGAGGGGGAAATGTGTGGGTCTGAGAAATAAGCGAGAAATCCAAAGGGCACCTGCAATCAGTGCATTTTGACAACCCATGTTCACATAAAGAGACAACTAGATGCTTGTGGGCACTAGACCAAAAAACCTGGCCAGGAAATAGAAGTTTTCTGTTTCAGGAGCTAGGAGGAATCCAGGGATGCCTTGAACATGAAGCCATATAGCAGGGTCTGAGAGATGAGAATCTGAGTCAGGGCCTAGCCAAGTATGGCTGGAGTGGGCATCTCTGTCATTCCGACCCCGCCCCCCAAAGGCTCAAAAGCTAGACCTAGAGTGGGAGAATCCTAGATCCTATCCTGCATCCTCAGCTAATGTAGTCTTCTCCATAATGTGGGCTGCCGCCTGCTTAACTCCACCCCATTCCAGGTTACCTTCATATACTCCCCAGAAGCTTGTGAGTTATTTAAAAAATAACAGTGCTCCTTACCAGATCCTATTACCAGATAATAGAAATCAGTAACAAAGAAGACCCACAATCATATGACATGAACTTCAAAGGAGGAAAATTTGGTGAATGACGTCAATAAATCAATGGTCTGGAGTCTGAAGATTTATCTTTATTCCACGAATCAAGGGAAGTGGGTAAAGGAAAGGTTTCCACAGGATGCAGTTGTTAAAGAGTGTGGTCCCCTCTGGGAAAAGCCAGATTTTAGTTCATTTTAGAGGTAGAAGGATCTACTCATTAATATCAGCCTTACTGATTCTCTCACTTCCTGGACAAGACCTGCCTATCTCTGCAATACCTGTCTGCTCCTTCCTGCCTTACCTGACAGGAAAGGACTAAATCATTGCCTTTATAAATATGTGGCATCTACCAGATCCCTACAACTTTTCTGGGGCTAAACCAGGTTGAGGCTAATTGATGAGCTTCAAACCTTTTGGTGAGTTAGGGGAGTATCCACCCTAAGCATGTGAAGACTTTCCCTAGCAGAATGGGCAGATGGGAACAATTTGTCTCAATAGCCTTGCAACTGGGTATGTTCTCTAAGATCAACTTAAAGCTTCTTTTTTTTTAAATAGACAGCAATAAGTACTGAAAAATGCAATAATCAGCCCCAGAAGAAAAAACAAGATAAGAGTGAAGATACAACAGAAAAAAAAGGTATGGCATTTAGTAACTAGTTTTACTTTTTAAGTTTAGTCTACATTGACATTTAAATGGTTCTGATCTTCCAGAGAGGAGATAAATGTCTGGAAATCAACAGCTCAGTATGTGGGAGGCAATTTCCTCTTCTAGGGTGTTAAGATACCAGTCATAACTCACGCCTAAGATCTTGCCTGGTAGTAGCCATCCTGCAGTAAAACACATACATATACATATACATATACATATACATATACATATACATATACATATACATATACATATACATATACATATACATATGCATATGCATATGCATATGCATATACATATACATATACATATACATATGCATACACATATACATATACATATACATATACACATACATATACATGTACACATACATATACACATACAGATACATATACAGATACAGATACAGATACACAAACACATACACATATACATATACACACATACATCTACAATACACACATATATTCATTCATTTATTTATTTTACTTATTTTTACTTATATTTATATGTTTATGTTTTTATATATTCATATTTATATTGTGTATGTGTGTATCTATGAATACATCTATATACACATATGTATGTGTATGTGTATATGTATGTACATATATACAAATACATATATACACATATATACACATACATATATACTACACATATATATTCATCCATTCATTTATTTTTACTTATATTTATACATGTGTATATGTATATGTACATCTATACACACATATGTATAGGTATGTGTATATGTGTATTTATGTATCCATATATACATGCACACACACATATATAGCTGATCTGTCATAAGTCAGTTCTGGCCAAGGATATGTATATGTATATGTATATGTATATGTATATGTATATGTATATGTATATGTATATGTATATGTATATGTATATGTATATGTATATGTATATGTATATGTATATGTATATGTATACGTATGCGTATGCGTATGCGTATGCATATGTGTGTGTATATGCATATGTGTGTGCATGTGCAAGTGCATGTGTGTATATGTGTACGTGTATGTGTATTGTGTGCGTGTGTGTACACACATGTATATATACATAGACATAGACATAGACATAGACATACATACATACACACAGATATCCTTGGTCAGAACTGACTTATGACAGATCCATTGCAAAAACTATTGATAAATTTATTTTACTATCTGGGTCATCTGGTCTATGCAGTATGCAGGAAAGGTGTAAGATGTTTTATAATTTACTCTGCAACATTATTGAACATTGTCCTTTCCATAAATGAATCCATTAAAAGAAATGAACAATTTAAGTAAATTCAAGAAACTTGGGATAGGACAGGGCAACAGGAAGTGCACAGGAGAACCTGTGGAAGAATATCCAGCATTCATACAGTGCTTTAAGGTTTATAAAGTGCTTTATGTGGATCACCTCATTTGATCCTCACAACAACCCTACAAGGTGGGTGATTTTTCTTATCCCCATTTTACAATGAGGAAATATACTGAGAGGCATTAAGTGAATTGCTCAGTAATCTAGTGTCTGAGGTCTTCCTGATTCTACACACAGAGCTCCATCCTTTGTGTCATTGAACTACCTAGGGAATAGGCTAGTAGCAAAATAATATAAGCAAAAGTAATCTTAAGGAAAGAACACTAACTTAAAAGATGAAAGGAACAAAACCAGTACAAAAGAAATAAATGGAGAAAAGCTCGGGTTTATGTGAACACAATCTTAAATGTGAATGAAAGGACTAGACAATTCAATAAAATAAAACAGAGCACAATGGATTTTTTTTAAAAAGTAAAACTACAATTTGCTATTTATGAGAAACATTTCTAAAAAAAATAAGGACATACAAAGTGAAAATGATAGGCTAGAACAAAATTTACTATCTATCAAGGGACTCCAAAAATGCGGAATTTAGAATTGTCCTATGAAACAAAGCAAAAAGAAAAATTTTCAATTTTAAGAGAGATAAAAACAGAACTACACAGGAAGGAAGGAAGGAACGTAGGAAGGAAGGAAGGAAGGAAGGAAGGAAGGAAGGAAGGAAAAGGAACAGAGGAGAGAGAGAGAAGGAGGAAAACAATGTGTTTCTTTATCAACAGGCAGTTTGCAATCATTGAAAGCACTACCTTCTCTCTTACTATCAAGTGCACTGCAAACATTTTATCAGGTTCATCTCAGGATCATCCCTGAGCCTCAGTCTTCAATCTAATCAGTTGACAAATTTTGTTATTTCTATCCCCACAACATCTCTTACATTTGTTCTTATCTCTATATTCACAAAGTTACCACCCTAGATCAGGCCTTCATCATCTCTTCATCATTTGCCTGTATTATTTCAATAGACTTCTATTTGGTCTGCCATCCTGAGTCTCTCTCTACTCAAATCCATCCTCCACAACAGCCACCAGGTCTAAAGCACAAGTCTAAACAATCTTCTCTCCCCGATCCCACTCAATAAAATTTCAATAACCTCTAGGAACAAATATAAACTTCCCTGTTTGGCATTTAAGATCCTCTATAGTCTCTTACACTTTATTCCTTCCACAGTCTCTGAGGTCCAGCCTTGGCAATTCTTCAAATACAACACGCCATCTCCTCTGTCTATGACTTTGCCCTAGCTGTTCCCCATGCACTCTTTTCTTCACCTATCCCCTTTGGAATGCCTAATTTGCTTTGAGACTCTCAGATGTCATCTTCTGCATGAAACCCTTGATAAGCCCCCACAGCCTCCACCCATCTAAAACTAACTTGTATTCATTTTGTGAATATCCTGTATTTGCTTATTTATATACACATAGTCTCTCCCAATAGAATATAAGCTTTTTGAAGACAGGGAATGTTTCAAATCTGTCTTTGTATCCACATAGCAAAATCCACATTAAAAAAAAAACATTCCACAGTGGCTGGCACATCAGAGGCATTTAACAAACACTTGGTGATTGAGTGATTGCATGAGGGAATCTTTCACAGCTATGGCTGTGGATAATTCTCAACCAAAGAAAGGAGGAAATAGATGGTAAAAGGTAAAAGAGACAATTTTGATCACATGAAATTGAAAAACTTGTGCAAACAAAATCAATACACATAGGATAAAAAAGAAAGTTGTCAATAGGGGGAAATCTATATATCAACGCTATCTGGTAAAGATGCACTATCCAAGATATATAGGAAATTAACATTAACGTACACAACTAAGCCATTACCCACCCCCCAAGATCATCAAACAACACGAACAGTTCTCAAAAGAATCGCAAACTCAACAACCACATGAGAGATTTCTCTAAATCACCAATAATGAAGAAAAGGCAAATCAAAACACCTCATACCCAACAAATTGACAAAGAAGACAAAAGGTAGAAATAGTCAGTGTTGGAGAGGTAACAAGATCAGCACACTAATGCAATGTTTGTAAAACTAAAAATTGTTCCAACTACTCTAGAGAACAATTAAGTATTATGCAAAAATGTGACTAAAATGGCCATATCTTTTGACCCAGAAATCCCACTGCCAGATGTATATAACCCTCGGAGATCAAAGACAAAAATAAAGGACACACATATATGTCAAAACATTTGTGTCAGCATTTTTTGTGGTAGCAAAGAACTAGAAACAAGTTGGGTGCCTATCAATTGGAGAATGACTAAACAAACTGTAAGCCATGTACATAATGAAATGTTAAGGTAATTTCTATATGAATATTATCATATGTGGCTGTTTAATATAATGTTAACCTGTGGGTAGATGGTTGACTAGACAATTAGAAACTTAAGACAAGAAGTAGATAATTTAATAAAGATTTTGTTTGTATATGTGTGTATATATGTATATATAAAAATATAATATGTATATTATATATAAAACTTCAAGAATTTCACATTTTTGTAATCTGAATGGCAAGTTACTTACAATTTTCTTTTATCATCAGAACAGAATGCTTCCTCTTCTGAAGAGTCTCTTAATTCAGAGCTTTTCTCAGCCATCCTACCTGGGTCTCCAAAATTAGATAGTCTAATGGCTCTATACAGCCCTAGTTCAACTCAACAGAGCCCCTCATCTGGAGAACTCTTAAAGGCCATTCAAAAGCAGAAGTGTGCTTCCACCACTTCTGAGCCTAATGCGAGCCTGCTCACTTCTAAAGAGAAGAATTAAGTCATAGAGAATAGAGCCTTTTCAGAATCTGGCTCAATGACACAACTGAATTTGGCTTCCCAGGAAGTTTCTGTCCAGCCAGCCAGCAATGAGCTCATCTCATTGTGGGAGAGGTATAACTGGTACGCTTCTTTCCTAAAGCATGCACAGTACAAGAACCCAACTAGATTTTCACCAGGTGGAAACTTTGTCAGATGGAACAATGACCCACCATTAACCCTACATACCCAGCTTATAATGACCTTGGGAAGAACCAGCTTCTGGAGGGGCTTGGATACCCCAAGCTGTCA
Source organism: Trichosurus vulpecula (assembly GCF_011100635.1). Classification (NCBI taxonomy): domain Eukaryota; kingdom Metazoa; phylum Chordata; class Mammalia; order Diprotodontia; family Phalangeridae; genus Trichosurus; species Trichosurus vulpecula. The sequence goes on from NC_050573.1 coordinate 360,220,101, forward strand.
AGTCATGAGCAACCTAGCACGTCTGAAGATAACATAGCATGTTTGTAACAGGTCCAATTTCAAGGAGTTGAGAAGAATTTTTTTTAAAGCTCATCTCAAAGCATTTAAATCAAATCAGCTACAGAGATGTGAAATGTTTCAACTAGTTTCACCTTTTCTCCCCATCTGGAATGAAAAACCAGCATTGTTTGGGGAAAACAGTCAATGGATTATGGTCCTCTTGGATCATTCCTTGTTTTCACCTTTACCCAATTTTAAAAATTTATTTTTTGTAAACAGAAACAAGAAAAAACAGAATTGTCATTTTTCTCTTCTGAGTTTTTAGAAGGATTTTATTTTTACTACAAGAAAATATTTTGACAGCTTTGAATTTAATCACAGTTTTAAAAAAGTACACCTGTATTTTATACTAGGAAAAAAGGCATATTCAAGTGAACGTTTCACAAGAAGATGTTGTATGTTGTTTTTTATATGGATAAATGGTATTGATTGTTGCTATTAATATGAGTTGCAATAACTTCAGGGAATTCCTCAGAAGTCCTTGGGCAGTTTTATAATACTAAATTATTAAAATAATATAATGATGTTAATAAAAAATTAAATTGATCTTGATCAATTAATGTGTCATTTTTAATGGAAGTGGAACTCAATGAAAAAGTAGGTGTATATTTTCAGCACCCCACTGTTTCTGTATTAACTATCTGCCAATGTGAGGGGGGGAAATGATATTTAGTCTTGTTTCTTTTTACAAACACGCTTTTTTCTCTACATGTAGGCACTGAGTCTTCTTTGCAACATATTTGAAACAACGTAAAGCAGTCTTTTCCTAGCACCTTTTTAGGGCCATACTTAGAACTTGAATCCTGAATTTAGTTTCAACTTTGCCATCTGTTCATTTCTAGGTATGATGCAGAAAATGGAGCTTAATACCTGGCCCCAAGTCTCATTCAAGTAACATATTAAATGTTCAGAAAAACAAATATTCAGATTTTTTTAAGGAAAAGTCAGGCAATGAACATGTATTAAGCACCTACTTTGTGCCAGACACTGTGCTAAGTGCTGGAGATACAAAGAAAGTCAATAAATAGTCTTTGTCCTTGAGGAACTCACAATCTAATGGAGTAGACAACAAACAAACTATGTAAGTACAAGCTATATAAAAGATAAATAGGAAATTATCAACAGAAGAAGGCACTAGAACTAAGAGGGATTGGGAAATATTTGCTACAGAAGGCATGGTTTTAGCTGACACTTGACAGAAGCCAGGAAAGCCAGGGAAGCCAGGAGGTGAAAACATTCCATGCATGAGGGACAGTCAGGAAAATGCCCAGAGTTGGGGGATAATTCTTGTTCAAGAGATAGCAAAGAGTCTAGTATTTATTGGATCAAAGAATACCAAGTTGGGGTGGGGGTGCTGTTTATGAAGGACTTTGAGGATTTTACTTTTGAACCTGGAGGTGATAGGAAGCTATTGAAATTTATTGAGTGGGCCAGGGGGACAGGGGGACAGAGTGACATGGTCAGACCTACACTTTAGGAAAATCACTGGTGGCAAAGTGGAGGATGGATTGCAGTGGGGAGAGACTTGAAGCAGGCAGACTGCCCCCACCCCCCTGAGTAGGCTATTACAATAATCCTGGCATTAGGTGATTAGGACCTGCACTAAGTGGTGGCAGTATCAGAGAAGAGAAGGGGACATATTCAAGGGATGTTATAAAGATTGACTAGATAGGCATTGGCAACAGACTGGATAGGGGATATGAAAGAGTTAAGGATGACGATGACTCCTAGGTTGTGCGTATGGGTCTGGAGAAGATGGTGGTGCCCTCCACCATCATATGGAAGTTTGGGAAACAGAGAGAGTTTGGGAGGAAAGATGAAGAGTTCAGTTTTAGACATATTGGGTTTGAGATGTTTACAGGACATCAAGTTCAAGATGTCAACAGAGAAATTGGGACTAGATAAGTAGATTTGATAATCATTAACATAGAGATGATAATTCAATCCATGGGAGCTGATGAGATTACCAAGGAAATAATATAGAAGGAAAAGAAAAGGGAGCCCAGGGCAGAACCCTTTGGGATACCTGCAGTTTGTGAGCAGGACTTGAATGAAAATCCAGCAAAGGAGACCATGAAGGAATGGTGAGATAGGAGGAACATCAGGAGAAAATGGTGGCCCAATAATTAGAAGACGACATCAAGGAAAAGAGGGTGACTGACAGTGTCAAAGGCTATAGAGAGGTCAAGATGGTTGAGGACCGAGAAAAAGCCATTGAATTTGGCAATTAAGCAGTCGTTGATAAATTGGGGAAAGCAGTTTAAGTTCAATAATGATGTTGGAAGTCAGAGTTCATAGTTTAGAAGAGTGAGAAGAGAGGAAATAGAGGCATCAGTTTTAGATGGCCTTTTTAAAGAATTTGGACACAAAAGGCAGGAGAGATATGGGATAATAGGATGAATGGATCAAGTTAGGATTTCTTGACGATGGAAAAGAAATGAGCAAGTCTGTAGGTGGTAGGGAAGCGGCCGAACACAGGGAGAAATTGAAGGGGTGATAAAGGGAATAGTCTGCTGGAGAAGACAGAATGGAATGGGATCACTTGTGAAGAGGAAGGGGCTTTCCTTGGCAAGGAGATGGGTCACTTTATGTGAGATAAGTAAATGAGACAATGTGACACAGCGGAGAAAGTTTTGGCCTTTACTAGCTGTATTGTCTTGGTAAAACACTTCCCCTTTCTAGGACTTGGTTTTCTAATCTTTCAAACTAAGGAGTTGCACAAAATTAAGGGATTCATAACCTTTTTTATGTCATATACCCCTTTGGCAGTCTAGTGTAACCTATGTGTATCTCATCTCAAGATAATGTTTTGTTTTGTTTGTTTTGTTTTTTTCTATTCTGAAGATAACATACATAGAATTACAAAGGAAACTAATTTTGTTGAAATTCAGCTAGCAGAATATTTTTTTTAAAACCAAGTTCACAGACCACAGGGTTAAGAACCCTCCTAGACTAAGTAATTCTAAAAGTCAGCCCCTCTGCAAACCCTGTGATCTCACCCCATGAGCTTGATAATATTTCTAGTCTGGTCTAATTAGTGTCAGCTTGAGGAGCAAAGCGAAGATGGCAGAGTAAAAGCAGGGACTTGCTTGAGTTCTCCCTCAAACCCCTCCAAATACCTGCAAAAATGACTCTAAACAAATTCTAGAGATACAAAACCCATGAAATGATAGTAAAACAAATCTCCAGCCCAAGACAACCTGGAAGGTCGACAAGAAAGGTCTATCACACCAGGCTGGAAGCAAAGCTCAATCCAGCATGGGCCACACTAGCACAGATGAGACTAGAGCAGGCCTCAGGGGACTGAATCACTGACAGCTGTACCAGTTTCCAGACTTCTCAACCCACAAATGCCAAAGACAATGTAGAAGGTCAGTGTGAAAACTCTGTCAGACCTCAGTGAGAGAGGAGCACAGTCCAGCCCCAGGGCAGCTGAGGTGGTGGCAGTGGCGGCAGCAACAGCAGTTGCTTCCAGAGCTCTGGACCCACAGATGGTGGGGGGATCAAACAACTTATCAGAGGGAGATTGCAGGGATCTCTTTGCTGGTGCTGAGGCAGAACTCTCTTGTTTTGCCCTGCTTGGATCTGGGTTGCAGTCCTAGGTGGTGGTCCTGGGGAGGAGGAGTGCTGGCATGGCAGAGCTTGTGGCTGCTGTGGAGAGGGAGGAGTCCTCACAGTTCCAAGGCAGAAAAGAGTACTTGAGGTCACTCACAGACCAGAGCACAGGCCAGGAGAGGAGTAAATACCTCTTCTTTGATCATACCAACTTAAAAGAACTAAAACTTTACAGGTGCCTAGAAGTATTTCTGAAAACAGCAGCACAAAACCCCTGAAACTTGGGAGAGAGCACTCTCCACTCTAGAAGCAGAGTCCTACCTTGACAAAGAACTCAAAAGTCATGTAATTGGCTGGGGAAATGAGCAAGCAGCACAAAAAAACTCAGACTATAGAATCTTACTTTGTTCACAAAGGAGATCAAAACATACAACCAGAAGAAGACAACAAAGTCAAAGCTGCTACATCCAAAGCCCCCAAGAAAAATATGAATTGGTCACAGACCATGGAAGAGCTCAAAAAGGATTTTAAAATCAAGTAAGAGAGGTAGAGGAAAAATCAGGGAGAGAAATGAGAGTGATGCAAGAAAATCATGAAAAACAAGTCAATTGCTTGCTAAAGGAGACCCAAAGAATACTGAAGAAAATAACATCTTAAAATAGACTAATCCAAATGACAAAAGAGGTCCAAAAGGCAATGGGAAGAATACTTTAAAAAGCAGAATTGGCCAAATGGAAAAGGAAGTCCAAAAGCTCACTGAAGAAAATAATTCCTTAAAAATTAGAATGGAGCAAATGGAAGCTAATGACTGTATGATAAATCAAGAAATTATAAAACAAAACTAAAAGAATGAAAAAATAGAAGACAATGTGAAATATCTCATTGGAAAAACCACTGACCTGGAAAATAGATCCAGGAGAGATAATTTAAAAATTATCGGAATACCTGAAAGCCATGATCAAAAAAAGAGCCTAGACATCATCTTTCAAGAAATTATCAAGGAAAACTGCCCTGATATTCTAGAACCAGAGGGTAAAATAGAAATTAAAAGAATCCACAGATCACCTCCTAAAAGAGATCCCAAAAGGAAAACTTCTAAGAATATTATAGACAAATTTCAGAGCTCCCAAGTCAAGGAGAAAATATTTCAATCAGCCAGAAAGAAACAATTCAAGTATTGTGGAAACACAATCAGGATAACACAAGACCTAGCAGCTTCTATGTTAAGGTATTAAAAGGGCTTGGAATATGGTATTCCAGAGGTCAAAGGAGCTAGGATTAAAACTAAGAGTCACCTACCCAGCAAAACTAAGTATAATACTTCAGGGCAAGATATGGATTTTCAATAAAATAGAGGACTTTCGAGCATTCTTAATGAAAAGACCAGAGCTGAATAGAAAATTTGACTTTGAAATAGAAGAATCAAGAGAAGCATGAAAAGGTAAACAGGAAAGAGAAATCATAAGGGACTTATTAAAGTTGAATAGTTTACATTCCTACATGGAAAGATGATATTTGTAACTCATTAGACCTTTCTCAGTATTATGATAATTGAAGGGAATCTGTGTATATGTGTGTGTGTATATACACAGACACACACATATACATATATATATGTATATATATACATACACACAGACACACACACACATAGAGAGAGACAGACAGACAGAGGGCACAAGGCAAATTGAATATGAAGGGATGATATCTAAAAAATAAAATTAAGGGGTGAGAGAGTAGTATATTGGGAGAAGGAGAAAGGGAGAGATAGAATGGAGTAAATTATTTCACATAAAAGAGGCAAGAAAAAGCTGTTACAATGGAGGGGAAGAGGGGGGAGGTGAAAGGGAATGAGTGAATCTTATTCTCATCAGACTTAGCTTAAGGAGGGAATAACATACACACTCAATTGGGTATATTACCCTCCAGGAAAGTAGGGGGGAAGGGGATAAGCGGGGGGGATAATAGAAGTGAAAGCAGATTGGAGGAGGGGGTAGTCAGAAGCAAACACTTTTGAAAAAGAACAGGATCAAAGGAGAAAACAGAATAAATGGGAGGCAGGATAGGATCGAGGGAAGTATAGTTAGTCTTTCACAACATGACTATTATGGAAGCATTTTGCATAACTACACATGTATAACCTATCTTGAATTCCTTGCCTTCTCAATGAGGGTGGGTGGGAGGGAAGAAGGGAAAGTATTTGGAACTCAAAGTTTTAAAAACAAATGTTAAAAATTGTCTTTACATGCAACTGGGAAATAAGATATAATGGCAATGGGGTATAGAAATCTTTCTTGCCCTATAAAAAAGTAAGGGGGAAGGGGATGGGAGGGGGTCATAGAAGGGAGGGCAGACTGGGGCAAGGGATAATCAGAATGCATGCTGTCTTAGGGTAGGGGGAGGGGAGGGATGGGGAGAAAATTTGGAACTCAAAATCTTGTGGAAATGACAACTAAAGTTGAAAACTAAAAATAAATTAATAAAAAAGGGGGAAAAAACTTAGTGTCAGCTTAACTAATTTGAAAAGCATTGAGATGCATGTAACTTACCCTCTGGAAACTTTGAAATCCTATCAGAATGCAACAGAAAGAACTAGACAGGAAGTCCAAGACTGAATAATACTGGCTGGCTGCAGCGATTTTAAAAGAAACATATCCTTAAGAAGTTGGTTTAAAAGTACAGAATATAATTATTAGGAAATAGTTCTGATTACAGCACCTGACACAGATGCTTCATACATAAATTGTCCTCAGAAAATTCTTAAATGAATTGCATTTTCTATAATTTGTTCCACTAAGTATTTCAAATTCATTTTGTATATTCTTATAAGCATAAATAAGTTAACTTTTCAATAAATTCAAGTATTCAGTCTCTGACGTATATCTTCTCCAAGTGCCTCATTCAAGCAAAGCCTGAAGCATCCAGGTTGTTCAGTCAGAGATACTAGACACTTAGGGCCTGCCAGCACCTCATGGTAGCTAAGCCAAAGAGGTATGGAAAAAATTTTCAAGTAAACCTTGAAAAGCTTCAACAAGAAGTTTGTTGTTGTTGAGTTGTGTCCAACTTATCATGACCCCATGGACTTGTCCATGGAATTTTCTTGGCAAAGATACTGCAGAGGTTTGTCATTTCCTTCTCCAATGTATCTCCATTTAATTTTTTTTTTTTTGCAGGAGGAGAGGCAGGGCAATTGGGGTTAAGTGACTTGCCCAAGGTCACACAGCTAGTAATTGTGCCAAGTGTCTAAGGCCACATTTGAACTCAGGTCTTCCTGACTCCAGGTCCAACATTCTATCCACTGAGCCACCTAGCTGTCCCTTCAATAAGAATTACTATGTCACAAACTTTATCACATAACATAAAAGGGAGCCATGGATGTCAGTGGGATATATCCATGTCATTTTATGTGACCCAGAAGGAGATATTGAACAAATGCATCAATGAACAAGCAGAGGGACACAGAGAGCAGATTTTAAGAAAGCTTCATGGATAAAGAGAAAGCTTTGAGCAAGGGTTCTCAATCTGAGGGCCATGAACTTTTAAATATATATATATATGTACATATATACATATTTAAGTACATATACATATATATATATAGATATATATACACAAGAGCATATGTGTGTTATTTTGGGTGTATTTCAATATAATTGATTTCCTTTGTGGTCCTGTGTATTTTATATTTAAATACATTCTGAGAAGGGGTCCAAAGGCTTCACCAGACTGCCAAAGGGGTGGGGGTCCACAACCAAAAAAAAAAGGTTTTGAATATCATGGACAAAACATCATGAAAAAAGCCTCTGCCTCAGGGGATTCGATTCCTTGGATAGTTTAAAAGGACAGAACTGGTGGCCCCACCTTTCCTCCACATGTCCCAACCTTCTCCCATCTCTTTTCATCTGTTGCTGTCATATCCACATGCCAGCAGGGTGAGAGACAGAATAAGATCATAGATCTAGAACAGGAAAGGCCCTCACAGATCATCTAGGCTAATTCTCTTCTTTTACAGATTAAGACACTGAAACTCAAAGAGGTAAGTTACTTACCTAAGGTCACACAGTATGTGGCAGAGTTGGGGTTCAAACCCAGGTCCTCTGACTCTAAATCCAGTGCTTTTTTCCAGTAAGGGGCAAGAAGAAAGGTGAATCTGGAAAGGAAAAGTACAAGTAATCAATAAACGCAACATCCTGCTTGTAGCTATTTTTATAAGTGGAGCAACTAGGTGGATAGAGCACCAGGCCTGAAGTCAGGAAGACCTGACTTCAAATCTGGCTTCTGACACTAACTAGCTATATGATCCTGGGCAAGCCACTTAACCCTGTTTGCCTCAGTTTCCTCATCTGTAAAATGGGCTGGAGAAGGAAATGGCAAACCATCTCTGTCAAGAAAACCCCAAATGAGGTCACGAAGAGTAGAATGCAACTGAAATAACAATACGAAATGAACAACATTTCTATAAACAAATCACCTACTTTTGATTTTTTTTTTAAGCAGGAGGAGGTCAGATGCCAGCTTCTGACTATCTAATTGAGATTGCAATTATGGAAAAATGTGAAGAGATCATTTAAATGCTTCTGGGTTTGTAATCATTTATTTTTAAATTACTCAGTAGCCTCAAAGTCAGCTCACTGAAATCAAGTTCTCCAAGTGAGGAGAAAGAAGATTGGCTGTCATCAGACTTGACACTGTATCCTCAAGAAGCTGAAATGACAGGTGAATGACATTGGTTTTGGGTTACAGGAAAAGTCCCCCATTGTAAGTTCTCACACAGATTCAGATACAGAGCAAGTGCCCAGAAGGACTTCTATGATTCCAGATCGCTAGGCAGAGTTCCAAGAGGGTCGTAGCAGGACACTGTACCTTCTTCTTCTCCATTTTATAAAAAGAGTACAAAGTATCCCACATGCCACCAGTGGGTGCCTCCTGCTCTCTGGAATAGCCTTATACTGATCTCTCAAGAAGTTAATCATTTAAAGGCCCACAAGCAGAATCACACCATCGAGATTGGAAGGGATCTCAAGAGTCATCCAGGACAGCATCCCCAACTAGTGGTCACCCAGCCTCTCCTGGGAGACTTCCAAAGATTAGAAGCCCACAATCCCCTGAGACAACCCATTCCACTTTCAGACAATGCTAACTGGGAAAAAAAAATCTTTTCTCTTACATAGCTAGAAAATCCCTTATCTTTTGCCTTTAATGGGGATCTACATTACCAGGGATGAAATTTTTTTCCCCTCTTGATCTGCGTTTACCTCTTAACAGCAAGATCAATTTGCCTGTGAGGATGAAAGCTGATACACCACTTTTTTCAATATTTTATGCTTCATAGGTTGATTGAAAAGTGGATTCTCCAACACCATGAAGGAAGCCTCTCTGTGTATTTGCAAGGGGAAGGGATAAATGTGGTTTTCCCTTCTCTTGTGTATAGGTTTTGGATAATTTAAGACAACAAGCATTTTATTAAGCACCTACTATGTGCTAGTTACTCTGCTAAGTCCTAACTCACTCCTTACACACATGCAAATTCAACTCCACTCCTTCCCTTGTCTATGAGTCTCTCAGAGAAGGTAGAATTGGCCCTGACTGACATTCCCATGGAGCAGAAGTGAGTCTGGAATGCTTTTTTTCTTTTCACTGGGGAATGTGTGTGTGTTCACCAGTATGCAAGGGAAAATTGGGTCCCTTTTTGAGGATGGTGTGTTTTTTAATTTTATATAGAACTTTCCTATTAGGAGGTGTACCACATCAGTTACTTGGTGAAGGGAGAGGGAAGGGAGGGAGACTGGCACAGAGAGTTCTGCGAAGGACAAACCGGGGAAACAGGGGGCCTCTAGCTTTCCTGAAACGACTTCTGCTGCATCCATTAGAGACCACGATTAAGAAAGATGTGGGTGAATTCATGGCAACTCCCTGCTACACAACAAAATAAAAGGACCAAATAGAGTAAAAGCGTGATATTTGTTTCGGGAAGGTTTTTTCCGTTGCTATCATGACTCTGCAAAGTCTCTAAAACAACAAATGAAGTAATTTCCTGCAGTGGGAAAAAACTGCAAACAAAAAAATCTTTTTTAAACCTGCAGCTGTTCAGGAATCCAGGGTCTGCTGATTGAAGGTGATTGTGTGCGAACATATTTGAACTCCAAAGAGTAATTAATTTAGGTTCTGAAAATTCAGGGTAACTAAATATTTTATTTTGTCATTATTTACGGCTCAAAGACAATATTTTTGTAACCACTAGCTAAAATTCTTTACTAAATATTTTCAGAAATTCAGCCCTTGGAAATTTAATAAGTAGGTTGTGAATTCTTTATTTGTTATTAAGGAACCCAGATGCAGTGCCACTTAGGTGAGGTACAGTAGGTTTTTTTTAATGACTAAACAAGTTGTGATATATGATTGAGAGAGAATACTACTGTACTATAAGAAATGATGAGCTTGATGATCTTAGAAACACATGGACGTACTTGCATGAATTAATGAAAAGTAAAATGAGCAGAACCAAGAGCATGTTGTATACAGTTGGAGCAATTTTGTTTTAAAGAACAACTTTGGGTGACTAAGTCACTTTGACTATTATAAATATCTAAATCAGCTACAAAGGACCTATGAAGGAAGACGCTATCTGCATCCAGAAAAAGAACTGATAAATAGAAGTATGTATAAAATCATTTTATACACACACACACACACACACATAAATGGTAGCTATCTCTAGGCTGGAGGTGGGAGAAAAAGAAAGAAAAAATTACATTATAACTATTATATATTTAAAAGGAACAGCAAGTTGTACATAATCAATTTGCAGTTTCATGTACAATCATTTTTATTATACTATATTATAGAAATGCTTATTTTATTCCATGAATTAAAAATAAGATAAATTAAAATTTTAAAAATAAATATATTAGAAAATTCTTTTAAGAATTATCTTCTGGCTGTGGTAATATAAATTGAAGGTTTAGGCCCTTCTTTATTACTGTTATGAAATCTCATGTGTTTGATGTTTTAGAGTAGATGACTACACAAAGGGTGAGAAAAGTTGGAAGAAGAGTAGTTAATAAAGATTGGGAGGGAGGGGAGTCTTTTGGGGAAAGAGATTTTTTTAATTGATATTTTTATATCACCTTCATTTTCCAATATGAGCTATCCCTTGTAAGAAAAATAAAGAGAAAAAAACAATTCAGAAAAACTAAGGAACACATCACACCAGCGTGATATTAGACGTTGCTTTCCAGACCCATAGTATCTATCCTCAGCAGTGAATTCCGAGCAGGGCCTTCTCCTACCTCTTTTTTGGGGTCAAGATTAGTCATTCTAATTTCACAGCATTCTGTTTCCGTTTCTTTTGCCATTGTTCTTCCATTGATATCGTTGTCATCTTCACTTTGCATCAATTCACATAATTCTTCCCACATTTCTCTAAAGTCATCCTATTCATCATCTCTTAAGTATAGCAATATGTCATTATCTTCCTGTACCACAATTTGCTTAGTCAAGGGAATAAGGATTCGTGGTGCTTCATTTAATTCTCTGTGTGACTTTACAGTAACCAAATCATTCACTCCAATTGGAGATTGGTTGGTTGGTTGTTGTCCTTTGTTCTGGAAGAGGACCAAAATGACATCACTGTGCTTGAGTCAAGATTCAATGTGTCTGACCGACTGTGGCTGATCAGGCCAACACGAGCTCAGAATGCTCTACCACAGGTTGGGCACAAATAGTCCGTGTGAACATTTGGGGTGGATACTACATCTTGTATTTCCTTTGAGCTGTTTCAATTCTGCTTTGCTCATGTAGCACAGCACCTTCTCTGATGTGGGCACGCCATGCTGAGTGGTCCTGTGCAATGTGTCCCATGCCACACAATTCCAAAGTTCTTGAGAGTGTCCTTTCATCCCTTCTTCTGACCACCATGTGAACGCTTGCCCTGTGTGAGTTCTCCATAAAATAGTCTTTTTGGCAGGCGAACGTTTCGCATTCGAACAATATGTCCAGCCCATCGGAGTTGTGCTCTGTGAAGCAGAGTTTGAATGCTCGAGATAAAATCCTTAGGAATTCCCTGAGCTAAATTTTGGAGATAAAACTTTGCAGATTTTTTCAGACGTGCCCAGTGCTATTCATAGTGACATCAATATATAAAAGATATAAAATATCTTTTTAAAAGATATAGATAAAAGATATATAAAATATATAAAAGATAAGCACTCTTATTCAGGCAATTTAGAAAGGTCTAGAAACATACTACTAGGTTTGGCTTTTAACCTTACCCAAAAAAAGAAAGGAATCATCTCTTTTCTTATTCTCCACCGTCAAAAAGTCCCATTGAGTGGCTTCTTCATAGCAGCCTGCTCAATGTAGTCACCTAAACCAAGGTTTTCTTATATTGAAGAATATTCAGGTTACTTCGTTGTGCGTTCTCTGTGGTGGCAGAATAATGCTGATGAGTTCTTAAAAAGTCATTAAACTACTAATACAATTCAGACTTTTGAACTCTTCTAATTTCTAAGATACCAAGTGGGCTACACCCCACCCATAAAATACTACATCTTGTTGAAAAAAAAAGATTTGGGGAATTATTATTTGTAGAAAGAACATTCTTATTAAAAGGCTAATTCTCTATACTTCTGAGAGTTTGCTTGTCCGGAGATTTAAGTCCTGCTCTACAGTTAGATCACAGGATCTACACACTGGCAGGGAACTTTGAGGACATCTAGTCCAATTCCCTTATTTTACAATGAGCAAACTGAGGCCCAGAGATGTAAAGTTACTCAGCTGGGGTCACACAGGTAGCCATTAGCAGAGCTGAGATTTGAACTCAGTTCTTGTGATTCAGAGTTCAGCATTTTTTTTCAACTACAATGAACATCTTGGCCAATCATTACCATATCTTATTTGGATGGTCATTACTTTTTTGCTTTAGCTGTGTTATCATACTGATATTGCTCAGGGTCTATATAAAGGAATCTTAGAATTGAGCACTGGCCCTGGAATCAAGAAGGCTTGAATTCAAATCTGATCTCAGGCACTTACTAGCTGTATGACCTTGGGCAAGTCACTTAACCAGATTGCCTCCAAAAACAAAGATTTGAAATGGAACTTCAAATCACAGAATCATGGAATTTACAAACTAAAATGAACTTTCAGAGCCATCCTATTTCACCTATCCCTGAGAAAGAATCCCCTCTTCAAAAGACCTCACAAGTGCTCATCCAGCCTTTGCTTGGAGACCTACAGTGAGAGGGAGCTCATTGTGGCCTGAAGCAGACCCCTTTTCATTTTACAAAAACTGAATTATTAGGGAGATTTTCCTGACATCAACCCCAAATTTGCCTCTTGGCAACATCTGCCCATTTCTTTTTGTTCTCCCCTCTGGAGCAAGGCAGAACAAACCTAATCTAATAAAATGTGATAGCTAGAACTGAATACAAGATTCTGGATGTGCTCTGAACAGGGCAGAGTACAGCAGGCTATCTCCCTCCTGTTCTTCAGTCTCCCATTTCTGTAGCTCCAGGTTATAGTAGCTTGGTTGCCATGTCACACGGTTGATTCATCCTCAGCTTGTGGTTTACTGAAACCTCCTGATCTTTTTCAAACTGTTCTCTAGCCATGCCTCTCTACTCTTGTACTTATGAAATTAGCTTTTCGTATCTAGGTATAAAACTTCATTTACATTTATCCCTTTAAATTTTTTCCTTATTCAATTTGATAAATAGAAATTTAATACAACCCACTTATTGTTGATGATGAAGGAGATAGAAAAAATGTTCTAAGTAGACATGGGGAAAACATTTTATAAGAACTGGTAATAGTAATATCAGAAGACTTCATTAAAATCGAAGATATAATAGAACACTAAAAATGTGTAAGTCACACTACAAAAATGCAAATCCATAATCCTTTTGTTGGGAAGCTACTTGGTTTAATGGAGGTAGTATAGGATATGGAGTCAGAAAGTCCTGGGTTCAAATCTTGCCTCAGACTCTTATAAACTATGTGGCTTTAGGCATATTGCTTAGTCTTTCTGGGTTTCGGTTTTCTCATCTATAAATTGACGGTCTTTAAAATCCCTTCTAGCTCTAAATATATGATCCTATCATCAGAATCAGCCTATGACTAAGGAAACCTAACATAGATAAACTATTTAGCTTAGCAAAATAAGAAGCTAACAAATATTTCAGTCTCTCTAGTCAAATATTTAGAATGTAAATTATTATTTTCCCATATATGTATGTGTGTGTGTGTCTTCCCACTGATAAAAGCTCACCAAGAAAACAACTTTTGCAGGGAGCAGAACCAGGAGAACATTTTACACAGTTACAGCCACATTGTGTGATGACTAACTTTGACAGACTTGGCTCTTCTCAGCAATGCAAGGTTATAAGACAACTTCAAAAGACTCATGATGGAAAATGCTAACCACATCCAGAGAAAGAATTACAGAGTCAGTGCAGATCGAATCATACTATTTGACCTCTCTCTTTTTTGTTTTGTTTTGTTTGTTTCTTCTTTCTCATGGTTCATTCCACTGGCTATAATTCTTCTTTACAACATGACTAATGTGAAAATAAGTTTAATATGAATGTATATGTAGAACCTATATCAGATCGCATGCTGTGTTGGGGAGTGGAAAGGAGAGAGAGGGGGAGAAAATTTAAAACTCAAAAGCTTGTGGAACTGAATGTTATAAACTAAAAATAAATAAATAAATTAGAAAAAAGATAAAATGTAAAAAAAGAAAACAGCTTTTTTTTAAACAATGCACCATCAAGAAAGCTACAATAAATCCCTTCTAGGGTGTATTTGAAAGAAATATCACCATGGGTTTGACATTAAAGAAAGAACAAGAAGAAACTTCTAAGGGAAAATTTAAGTCTATCTTTGCCAAGTTAGGTTTGTAATGTCTAATGCTTTACTGGCTACGTCAGCCTCAGCTTCCCTGCTTTCTTATCCTGTTGAAATAGTTCACCATTCCATTTCTATAGTGGTTGTCTGACCTCTTTGCTAATATAAGTACATTTGACATTGTAAATGGTAAAGGAGAGGACATTTGTGTTCCGTGACATCTACACAGCAAACTTCCAACTACAAGCTACTTATCAAATTCTAAACTATGCATTAAGTTCTCTCCATGGGAATATATTGTGTAAAGCAATGACATCAAATCTGTAATATAAAGGCCACATGAAATAGACATCTACCTAGTTAATCTGAAACAGATTAAAATGTAATTGGGAACTGTTTGACCAAATGAAAATATAACAGAGCACAGATAATGTTAAATTGTGATTTTCTGTGTCAGTATGTGGCCCACAGGCATCCATTTCTATTTCAGTTTGACACCACTGAGAAAAAGAAATGGCACTTGGAAGAGAGATAAATTATTCTGTGTTAAACATAAGTTACTACTTGAATGAAATGAGGCAAGCCACAGGTTTCCATTGCTAGGGAATTTTGTCATAACATTCAAATCTTCAGGTTCCTACTACGTTGCACTAATATTTAAATTATAGGAAGTTCCAGGGAAATGCATGTAGAAGGGAAAAATCTTGTATGACCTAGAATCATAAAATCATAAATTCTTAAGTGTCAAAAGTGATCTTCATGGCCACTCACTTGATGCAGGAATTTCCCATACAACCAACACCCCTTAAAGGTTGCCCCTGAAACTTTTCTTAATATTTATAGTTGATAAACTTTAAGAGGTAGCTGTGTACTACACCTAAGGAGGGCTCACAGATGCTGGTAGCTGTTGGTTCCATCCTTTGCCTTGCATAGAAAGAATCCATCAGGACATTCTCCTGAGGCTGGTAGACAGTAGTGTGTTAGGAAGTTTGGTCCTGGTTGTTTGCAAAAGGGTGTGGAGTGTTTTTTGAGTGGGAGTGGGAAATGGGAATAAAATGACAGTATAAGAATGAGAGAGAATGGTTAAAGGGTGGTGTGACTGTGTGGGAAGCTCTAAGAGAATGAGTCAGGCACTATATTTGTGGTCACATTCTGCATGCAGTTCCTCAACAATTTGCAGGATTCTGGGGATGTCATGTACAGATCCCTGTCAATTTGGGGTTAACCTGAGGTATGGTTCTGGACTCAGGGTACCTGGTTCAGATCCCATCTCTCATGCCAACTACCTGTATGTCTTTGTTGTTGCTGAGTCATTTCAGTCATGTCTGACTCTTTGTGACCCCGTTGGGGGTTTTCTTGGCAAAGATGCTGGAGTGGTTTGCCATTTGCTTCTCCTGCTCATTGTACAAATAAGGAACTGAGATAAATAAGTTTAAGTGATTTGCCCAGGATCACACAGCTGGCAAGTGTCTGAAGCCAGATTTGAACTCAGGAAGATGAGTCTTTGTCACTTCAGGCCCAGCCCTCCATGTATTATGGTACCACCTAATGCCCTGTATGTCTTTCAGCATTTTACTTACCTATAAAATGAAGGGATTAGACTGGATGTCCTTTGAGATCCCTTCCCACTCAAAATCTATGATCCTAGGATCCTGGAGGTTGGGTTTACCTTCATTTAGGGAACATAATAGGAATTATTATTGTTTTTATTGACAATGTCATCACTAATAATAATTAATTAATTAATAGCATGACTACTTGCAAGAATATTAATATTTAATAATTATTATGTTAATAATAGTTATAATAATTAATTAACTATGTTAATAGTAATAATTAGTGATGATAATTAATAATTATTATGAGGATATAATATTAATTGATAATTTATATGATAGCTAATAATTAATAATTATTAATATAATTAATTAATGATATATAGTGCCATGAAGGGTTGCAATGTGGTTACATATGTTATCTCATTTGCTCATTGCAAAAACTCTGGAAGACAGCTGCTATTATTATCCCCATTTTATAGATGAGCAAACTAAGGCAGAGGGAGGATAAACGTCTTGCCTAGAATCACACAGTTAGCAAGTGTTGGAGGAAGGATATGAACTCAGGTCTTTTGGATATAGATTAGGATTAAGGCAGCATGCAGAAAAAAGGTAAACACTGTCAGGTCATGTCTCTATTGGTGAAAATAAGTGTTCACTCCCCTAATGTCTTCCCATGGGGAGCTTCTAGCATCTGGGTGCAGTCGTAATGAGCCCTCACAGATGCTACATCTAAAAGACATATGTCTGGGCCCCCAGGAGTCTCTCTTTGCATGGAAAGAGACTGTGCTCCAAGAATAGCTAGCCCAGAGCCTGAGAATATCAGTGACAGGGAGTTCTCAAACCCAAAAACAGGCCAATCAATTTTTGAACAGCCCAGATCATTAGTAGGCCTTTTCTTATATTGGACCAAATTTTTAATTTTGTTTCTGTCCATTAATTGATAAGAGGTTTTTCTATCATTTGCACAATAAAAGTTCCCTCTAATCACAATCCTTCAATTATTTTAAAAAGCACCATTCTCCCTCCCAAGTCTACTATTTTCTAACATAAATATACCCAATTCTTTCAAGTGTTCCTCATAGGATATTATTTCCAGGCTCTTTGGTTATATTATCTTTTTTCTAAATGGGCTCCAGGTGGTCAGTGTCTCTTCTAAAACCTCTCGCTCACAAAATATAAGTTGTAGAGCCATCCCCATATGGATACGTGATCAAAAATGTGGACAAGTAGCACTTCTCTTATTGTTATCTTGTTATCTTACTGTTATTTGCTACAATTTTTTATGATTGTTAATGGTTCACAATGCTACTGAAAACATATCTAAGATTTCTCTGAAATGCCAGAAAATTGGCAAACACGACATAAGATAGAAAGGATCAAAGTGAGAGAGTCTATGGTAAAATTAATGTACTGTGGAGTTGTGAATTGGTCCTATCATTTTGAAAAAATATTCGAAATGATGATAAAAAGGAGATTAAAAAGGCCAATACCCTTTAACCCAGAGATTCTATTGCTTGGTACAGGGGTGGGGAACCTTGCAGCCTTGAGGCCAAATGTGGCCCTCTAGGTCCTCAGGTGCAGCCTTTTGACTGAATCCAAGTTTTATAGGACAAATCTGGTCCAATGTCATCATATTCCTGATGTCACGGTCCTCTTCTAGATCAAACCACAACCTGTGAGTAGTCCCAGCTGCCTGTATGGTGACCCAGCTGGCCAGTTCCAGTTGGGCAACTCAGCTCATTCTATCCTCTCCTCTCCTCTTATCTGAGGGTGTTCCATCCAAAGGAGGGTAAATTTTGATGGCCAAAACCTGCCTAGCTAACTTGAGATTTACTGGCTAGATTTCTTTCTCAAAAACCAAGCCTTAAACCTGATTCACTCTAGATCTCATGGATAGGACAACAACGGGTCCCTGCCCAAGCACCACTTATTGGTTATTTTGGGGGTCCTCCTGGCCCAGAATGAATGTAAATAGTAACAGTTTCTCTTTTGGCCAGCAACTCTGAGGATCTTCGCCTCCCAATTTAATTTTTTTTTATTAAAGGGGCCATCCCTTGACTCACTTCTTAAGGAGGCCTATTCATAGCACTGAGGTACTGCCTCACTCAAAAGTGAGAACCTGGAAATACTTTAGCTACAAAGGGCCAAGATTTCCCCTGCATCCTAGATTGTCTCCAGTTGTCCTGATAGATATCTAGCCACTCCTCAGATGGCTCTAGAGGAGAAAGTGAGACTGGTTACTTTGCACAGCCCTCCCTCGCTCAAATCAAAGTCAATTGCAAGTTACGTCATCATCTCCCTGATGTCATGATCCTCTTCCAGAACAAAGCACAAACCACACAAGAAAGGTCAGGCATATACCAAAATACTTGTAGTAGCCAAGAACAAAGTAGTTTCCTATCAACTGGGAATAGCTATACAAACTGTGGTAAATGGATGTAAAGAAATATTACTAAGCTGGGAGAAAGAAATATGAAGAATTCAGAGAAGCATGAAAAGATATATTAAATGATTCGATGTAAGGTAAACAGAACCAGGAAAACAATATATACATAATGACTACAATAATGCCAAAGGAAAGAACAGAGCAGCTGAAATTGAATGCTATATAATTATAATGTCTAAGCTTGGAGTAGTAGAATAATTGAAAAACCGTTCCTCCTTCCATTCATTACAGAAGTGTGAGACTATGAGGATGGAATATTCTATGTACCGTCAGACAAGTTCTACATGTTGATTGGTTTTGCTAAACTGATTTTTTTTCTTTCTTTGATAATTATTTGTTGTAAGGAGTGACTCAATGGGTAGGGAAGAGGGAAGGAATGTTATAAGAAATAAAAGTAATGATATAAAACAAAAGACATCAAAAAAAGAAACTTTTAAAAAATGTGTTATCCCAAACTGGAAACAAAATCCCAGATGCAATTCTATCAGTACATAGTATAGAAATGTTTTCTCCTTCGTTTTGGACACTGTACTTCTATTAATGTAATTTTGTTGTTCATCTTTCAAGCTTTGCTGGCAGTGTTAGTCCATGTTGACCTTAGGTCTTTTTCATATCTACCTCCATTAAGGCTGCTTTCCCCATCCTGTGCTTGGCAGTTTTTTTTAACTTAAGGATAAAATTGGTTTGTAGCCATCATTTTAAACTTTCAAAAATACTGAATTTTGAATCTACCATCCAATGTATCAATTATTATTTTGCCTTATGAGGATACCACTCAGCCCACCCTCAAACTGAAGACACTCTTAAGTTTACCTTGGGTCATTTCCCTTACCACCATGTAAAGGAAAGAACATGGAAATCTCTTCTTAGACTTCAACCTTGAAACTATAGCCTAGGTCCATAAGCCTTGTGATAGATCTTCTATAGTGTGCTTTAGCCCTTCACCTAGCCAGGTGGATACAAAAACCATGTAGATTCAATGGGACAAAATCTTTGACTAGAAGCCAACAGAATAAATTACAAATGTGTGATTTTGTAACTTAATCCAGCTCAACACAGCTTAACTTATTATAAAAGGCTCACTTTATTTATAAATTAATGATAACTGACATTTACATAATGCATAAAAGCATTCAAAGCCCTTTACTTACTTCTTTCATCTGTGCTTCACAACAACCCTGTTCAGTAGCTCCCATAATTATCCCCATTCTCCAGATGAAGAAACAGACTCAGAGTATTGTATTAAGAATGGAATCCTAGACTTTGAGTCAGAAATATCTGGGCTGAAATTCCACATCAGACTTTTGCTACTTGGGTGACTTCTCTGGGCCTCTATTTCTTTATCTAGAAAGTGAAAGGGTTGGATTCAATGACTGCCAAGGTCCTTTTCAGCTATAAATCTACGACCTATGATCTAAGTGTCAAAGGTGGGATTGTTCAACTAGGTTTTCCTAACTCCAAGTGTCTAGCCCCTAGCTCCATATTTTCTACTGAATAATTATAACCTCATGCTAGCATTCAACTCTTCTCCAATCTGAGTCCAACATAACTTTCCAGTCCTATCTCTCACCATTCTCTTTCACATGCTCTGTGTTCTGGCTAGTCTTGACTCCCTGCCCCCCATCTATTTTCATCTCCATGCCTTTACTCATGCCATTCCCCTATCTTGATCCCTACACAAAATGATCCCCCCTTTCTAAAGTTTCTTGATGCCTTTTTCTACCTCAGCCATGTATTTTGAGGGAGGCAGAGTGCTATAGACCAACGGTCAAATTCAAATAAGAAAGAGGGGCCAATAAACCACACATGAGGATCCCCACGGGTCACACATTGACATAGAAAAATCCATATATATATAGATATACATACATACATATATATACATATATACACACATACATGTATGTGTGTATGTATATATGGGTAATTTATTTATTAGTACGTCAACACATCAAAATCAGATAGGAACCACTTTTTTTTAATCTGGTTCTGGCCATGCTAGGCTGTGTTGTTGGTGGTCCTTGGGCTGCATGTTTGACACTTCTGGCATAGTGGTTAGAATTGTGGACTTGGAGTCAGGAATATCTGAGCTTAAATCCTTCCTCAGATTTTCATATGAGGTGTGTGAACTAAGTGCCTGCAGACTCAAATTCCTTATCTGTAAAATGGAGTTTAAAATGGTACCTACCTCACAGGGTCATTGTAAGGATCATGTAAGATACTACATATAAAGCTACTTGTAAACCTCGAAGCACTAAATAAATGTTAGCTATTATTATCACTGTTGTTTGCATATGTAGCAGGTGATATAGGGGTAATCTGGAACATTCCTAATCAACTCTGTGAGTGCCCTGAGATTACAGGGTGCTGACCTTTAACAGGAGGTGGCCTCTCCCAGGCAGTTTCATATGCGTCCTAGTCTCTAACTGAGAAGATATAATGAAATTTTCTCTGGTTAGGCCTCAGGGAGTGGGGCTACCTCCTGATGATTGGTTGGCTGAGCCCCACTCCCAAACACACACACACACACACACACACACACACACACACACACACATACACATCTGTCATAAGAATCACCTTCCCTGTGATCTATAAGTGAGCTGGAAAACAGGTCTGCTACTTTTGCCCCTTCCTCTTTTCTGATTTTCTCTCCCCTTGATGTCTAGACCATAGAACCACAAAAGTGGCAATGGATTTTTCCTTTACTCCCTCCAGAAGCAAAAAACGGTAACTTACAGGAGAAAAACACGGCAGTATGCGATGCTTGTCCAGGTGAACCTGGGATTGGAATTCCTAGGCCCTTTCTTCTACTTTTCTGTTTCAGTGTCTAAGCACAGGTCAGAGGTCAGCTATCTTGGGAATGGATACTTCCAGCTTTGGGGTTTCCTCATGAGGAAAGTATGTGAAAGAAAATGGTAAGAGATAAGGCTGGAAAAGTATGTTGGAATGGGTGGGATGACTGAATCGAATTATAATTATTCAAAAAACAATGGAAAGATAAGTCTTAGTTCAAGAGTTCTCAAGAGTTCCTATGTTGAAAGCCAACCTTCAGAAAAGGAATAGTTTCTTGACTGCATGCAGTTTGGAGAAGGAAGACATAGCCACGGCGATGCAGGGAACTGGGATCTTGCCAACCCTTCACAATATTGCTATGAGTTGCTCAGATGGTTCAGGGCTCAGGTTGATGGAGAGTATTTGTTTAATTGTATCAAAAGAGGCCACTATCTCCTAGGAAAATATAATGAGTATAGTGGTCTACTTGAGAATTTCATGTTTCCTGTATTTAAGTCATGCAGGAGAGTCCTTTGCGTCATACATTTTCTGTGGTAAAAGAAAAAAAAAGCTTTCTCATACCCGATATTCATATTTTACATTTAAACAATGGATACCTTTGTGGTGGGGGGACCCTATTACTGACATATGAGGAAACCCCTGGCACAGAGCCATATGTAAGCCTGCGGTAGGGACGGAGCCAAAGAGAGAAACTGTCTTATCTCCAGGCTAAAATTCCAGGATTGATCTCTGTAAGCCCAGAGTCCTAAGGGATTGTGGAATATGTATATGTACCAAAGCAGTAAGTCATGCACGTGTGTGTGTGTGTGTGTGTGT
The DNA here is from genome assembly GCF_011100635.1 of Trichosurus vulpecula. Lineage (NCBI taxonomy): Eukaryota > Metazoa > Chordata > Mammalia > Diprotodontia > Phalangeridae > Trichosurus > Trichosurus vulpecula. The sequence goes on from NC_050573.1 coordinate 360,242,178, forward strand.
CTTTTCACTATATTATAAATTTCTTGACAGAGGACTTAAGTAATTTTTATTGTTGCTGTTCAGTTACTTCAGTTATGTCTGATCTTTCCTGACCCCATTTGCGGTTTTCTTGGCAAAGATATTGAAGTAGTTTACCATTTCCTTTCCAGCTCATTGTACAGATGAAGCAACTGAGGCCAACAGGGTTAAGTGACTTGCCCAGGGTCACACAGCTAGTAAGTGTCTGAGGTCAAATTTGAACTCATGAAGATGAGTCTTCCCAGCTCCGGGCCTTACACTCTATGAACTATGGTGCTGCCTAGCTATTATAAATTTCTTGACAGAGGACTCATGTCATACCTTGCTGTATTTTCATGGGACCTAGAGCAGCTTAATAAATATGCATTTATTTCTTGAACTAGTTGCACTATATATAAGGGATTGAGGAGAGGCAGGAAGCAAGGATGAGCTCCTCATCTTATAATGAGTCCTGCATTCCTTTTAAGGTAACCTCTGCTTTTTCATACTTGAAAGCATCTAGGTGATGAAAAAAGGGAAAGTTGTATGGAGTGAGGATGTCCTGAGTTCAAATCCCTCCTTAGATACTTAGTACTTGTGTGACCCTGGACAAGTCATTTAACCATTACCTGCTTCAGTTTCCTCATTTGTAAAATGGGGATAATAATATCGCCCACCTCACAAGGTTGTTGTGATGATAAAAATAGATAATATTTGCAAAATATTTTGCAAGCCTTAAAACACTATATAAATGATATGATTATTGTTCTAATAATACTTATTACTCATTATTAATCATCACCATTCTTATTATTACTTAGTATTTTGAAGGATCCATGAGCTCATGAGTGTGGACCCTCATTCCACTGAAGCAAGTCCAGATCTCTCCATATCTAATCCCACAAATCCTCCACAGGGGATCTACTCCATGCCCTGGAGGCCATCCTCTAGGTCTCAGATTATCTATCAGCATCCTTCACTCTTGCTGTGTGACCATTTCACTTCTTTTGAGATTAGACATTTTCTGGATGATATATTTTACAACACTTCTTACAGTGAAGTAATAATGGGTAATAAGCTACACCCACCTCACGGCACCAGGCCTTTTCTCCATTGCCATTTGGGCCACCTGCAATTTAAATCGATAGGCTCATAGGATTAATCCTCTGGTACTAGGAAACTCCTTGATTTGTACCTATATAACATCAGCAGAAGAATATAGGCATCTAAAAGATATGTTTCTGCCCCAAAATTCCACTGCTGGGAATGTTTTGGCGAAAGGGAAAAAGAGCTATCTGTTTGAAGATTTTTACAGCAGTATTATTTTTAGAGGCAAAAAAAAAACTGGAAACAATCTAGGACAATGGTTAAATGAATTGTAGTATAGTAATTTAATAGAATATTATGCTACAATTATGATAGACAGATATAAGGAATAGAAAGAAATCTGGAAAGATCATTTTGAAATCACTTAAAGTGAAAAAAAAAGCAGAACTAGAAGAATAGAGTGCACCCTAATTGCAACCATATGAATGGAAAAGTAAATGGGAAATGAATGAACAAAGAATCCTGATGGAAACTTAGAGAAAATAACTAAAAAGTTATTAAAGTAGTTTATGCTTTAAAACTCATTCATGTATCGTTCATTTAGACAGCGAAAGAGAGGTGGGGTGGGAACTTAGGGAAGAAGGTGATGAGAGAAATGATTATTTCTCTTTTTATATTAATTACCAATTGTCGAATTAGAATCAAGGTCTTTCTCCTTTTCTACTTCCTCATTCAGAAATCAGGCCCTGTAGGTTGCTCAGACAGCCTTTGAAGTGCAGGCTGATGGGAAAACTCAGATCTGATCAAAAGGTAAATAAATTTTAGTTTAGGTGAATTGATAGATTTTGGCCCTTTGCATTTTACTCAGACAAGTCTGGGTAACTGTGGATTCCCCTTTTTGACTAGATTACCCTAGATGAGGGTGATATAGGTATAGATAAGTCTCTTTGATCAGGACTAAGTGATCAGGGTCAAGTCCACCAGACCTTTATCAGAAGAAGCCCACCTTTCATTATAATAGTCATTCTCTCATTACTTGGTTAACCAATCAGAGCTGATTGCCACCCTCAGGAAGGGTGGCAATTCCAAGGGTATATAAGCATTCAGTGTGTTCCATGAGGGGTCTTTGGCATTTGAGAGTGCTACCACCCCCTTTTATTAATTATCTGCTAGTAAAATGATTTTAATTACCCAGAAACTGTGTCTCTTGAGCTTTTTATAATTCACAGTGGGAAGGAAGGAAGGAAGGAAAGAAGGAAGGAATGACGGAAGGAAGGAAGGATGGAAGAAAGGAAGGAAGGAAGGAAAAAAGGAAAAAAGAAGGAAGGAAGGGAAAAAAGAAGGAAGAGAAGAAGGAAAATACATTTCTTTGTGAGGAAACCACTTGTAGTCATTGAAGGCACTAAACAATTTTTCAGATGCAATCCTACCCTCTCCCTCCTCTTCAAGACTGAGTCATTGTCCTTCTACTATATCTGTCCAAGTCTCGTATGCTGATAACTCAGTGGGTTCCTGATGTAGTTGTTTTTCATAGTCTGGGTAATAGGTATTCTTCATCCATTTGTATTTTTTCCAATATAAATGGTTAATCCAATCTCTTTTGAATGGCCATAGATAAAACTAAGGCATCTCTGTAGAGATCTGGGGAACAAAGAGAGCCACAAATAGGAGCCCATGGAGAACTTCATTGTCAATAAGGAATCCCTTCTACATTTAGACTCTGTACAGGATATCCCACAAACATCTTTGATAAGCAGACATCTTCCTGTTTTATGTGATGCTTGATGTTGATCATGAAGATTATTGAAGAAAGGAATTTTCTAAGATATTAAAGTATGAATGGGAAATAGCTTTGTTGAAGGATTGCCTTCAAAGTTGCGTCTTGCTCTATTGAGTCAAGTTCTTTTAAAAATAACCAATGAACAATAACCACAGAAGGATCTTGTATTATTGAACTCTAAAGTCACTTTTTTTGCCTGTGAAGATATGGTCAGCTACAGACCAAGCCATAACTAGGACAGAGTAACCAGAGTTGTGTTCCAGTGCTTATATTCAAGGGCAGGGGAAAGTATCTCAGGCTCTTTGCCCATAGGAATCATTCTGAATTATCTGGATCTCTCCCATAAGGTGGTGTCTTCAGCTTTCTCCTCCCACATGATCCCTAGATGAAGAGAGATGATGAAGCCCTGATCTTGGGTGGTGACCATCTGAGTAGAAAGGAGGTGATGGATGCAAGAGATGTGGTGGAGGTAGAATGGCTAACATTCAGTAACTGATTAGATGTGAGTTATAAAAGAGAGGGAAGAATCCAAGGTGACTCTGTACCTTCAAACCTAGGAAGAGGTTCAGGTTTAGGAGAGAAAATAATTAATTCCATTTTTTACCTGTTGAATTTGAGATGTTAACAAGACATCCAAGTAAAAAATGTCCAACCACACATGAACCTGAAGGGAGGAGATGGAAAAAAACTATAATGATCAATTAATTAAAAAGCTCAGAAGTTTGGGCCTATGGATCACTGGGACACAAATAACTTTACATGCTTCACTAACCTCTCAGGGTATCACTGGGTTATAGCAGAGCCTAGTTCATCATGGTGACCATGTACCATCAAGAAAGTGTCATGTTTACCATTTTCCACTAAAGTCTGAGTTTTCAACCCTTGTAACGTTAAGCAGGGTGGGACTTTTTTTTTTTTACTGCTTTCTCTTTTGGAATGCTAAAGCAATCAAGTGCCTTTAATGAGTCTTGACTTTGTTTGAATCAGGCAGGTAAAGTGGGACCTTTTGTCTTTTGTTTTGGAGTGCTTCTAAACACTGAGGTAGTCAAGTACCTTGGATGAGTCTTGCCTTTCTGATGTAATAGGAAGTAAAGTGGGACCTTTTGTTGTCTTGGAGTGTTTCTCAACACTGAGGCAATCTGTGTCTTTGAGTCTTGTCTTTATTTGAATCAAGAGTCATTGATTGGAAACAATGTATATGATGTGGTGCTAGCGATTAAAGATCTTTCCCACACCCCTTTTTGCTAAGTAGGTGCTGAGCCCTTAGGGCCCTGAACAGAGTATATGAGCTCTGAGGGTGGCATTTTGCTTTTGGGGGTACACTCATTGGAAGAGTGTTGGTGATTTGGCCAGAGGAGACTGGTTAGCCATAGAAGCCCGCCCCCCCCAGCTTTGAAAACCCAGATATTGGTGACTCTCTCTCCGGTAACTATGTAGGTAATGTCCTATTCAAACAGCTAGAGGCCTGTCTGTTGATTTTATGTGTTATTTGCTCTGTTTATATAATTTCTGCTTGTAATTTCTGTTTGTGTTTTCCCTGAAGTTGCAGGTGCTGACTTTTTCCCCCACTAAGTGAATGATATATGTATGTTTAATTAAAGTGACATTGTTAACCCTTAAAGTTGCTTTCCTTAGAAAATCAGATCAAAGAACCTGTGCTAGAGCCCTCCTGTGTGCTCTTGTTGTTGGTCTTTCACCTCCACAGCAGCTGCCAGCAACTTTGTTGTTCCAGCCCGCGTCTCATCATGAAGATGACTCTGGACTCTTGAAGGAGTCATGTCAGCTCTCACCAACCTGGAAAGGTTTTCATTATTGGCCTAGCAATGGACTCTGTGTGACTCTAAAGGATTAGCTTTGCTAAGTTCCGAGAGGCTTATCACTGGAAGGCTGGCTACTAGAGAATTCTTTTTTTTTTTAGACCTATGGCAAATCAGAGTGATTATTTGCAGTGTAAAGAGTCAATACAATGCAACAAGCATTTATTAAGCACTTACTATGTGCCAGGTATGGTGCAATACAAGTACAATACAATACAGGTACAATACAAGCCCTCCTGAAGGAGGGCCTCTAATGGGGGAAGACATCATATAGGAAGAAGATAGAAAGCGGATTGGGGCTGGGGGAAGGGAGGGCAAAGGTACCTGGCGTGGTGCCAAAATCCATAAAGTCAGAAGTACAGCCAGAAGAGGAATAAAGTTGAAATTGGAAGCCCCAAGAGAAACTCAAGGAGGGGAGAACAAGCCAACACAGCAACGGGATGTTCCGGGGTAAAACTGCTGATGAGGCATGAAGGGACAATGGAAGGAGTAATTACCAAGTTAGCATTTTTAAAGCTTTTTTAAGTTTACAAAGCGCTTAGTATGGCATCTCATTCAATCTTACAACAACCCTGGCAGCTAGTTGCTATTATTAAACCCATTGTATAGTTAAAGGAATTGAGTCAGAGAAAAGGCAAATGATTTGCTCAGGGATCACAAGCTAGTAAGTGTCTGAGGCAAGATTTGAATTCAGTTCTTCTTGACTCCAAATCCAGAACCCTGTCTACTGCCACCTATCCACTAAATCACCATTTTAGAAAGATTTGGAGTCAAGTCACCAAACATTTATTAAGCACCTACTGTGTGCCTGGAAGCAACTAAAATAAGAAAAGTTTTGCCACTTAAAGGGAAAAATTTTAAGTATTTGGAAAACAAATGATTGTATCCCCCAACAGTGCTGGATAGTCCCACTTACACTATATATGTTTTTTAATCAGCAATTTTTCCAATTATGACAAAAATGAAATAGGATTAATTTCAATTCATAGTCTAATTGTCATAGAGGAAAACCCACATAGAGCAAGATTTACAAGGAAAAGAAAAGAATTTTGTTTCTTTTTCCATGTAGGTTGGGAAACCGCATGGTGCAAAAGAGCCCTGGGAAAATCAAGCTGGTAGAATCGAAAGCCTTGTGTTCAAATCCCTTTTGATAATTACTGCCTATGAGAACTTGGGCAAGGGATTTAACTTCCCTGAGACTCAGTTCCCTCATCTATAAAATTAAGGTGGTCTCTGCAGTCCCTTCCAATTCTAGCTCTTCAATCCTGTGGTCTCTTTGACAACTCACATGGATCTGTTATTTTTAGCAAACTCAAAGGCCACCTTAGACCCAGCCCTGGGTTCTCTTTCTTTTGCCCAGGTTACACTTGACTGCTTATGGATAATGTTAGTTACATTAGCATACCCATTTTGTGCAGATGAAGGCCCTCCTGGCCAGCCCAGGTCAGGATGCCTCCGCTTTTAACTATCATCCCTTTGTCCTCCTCCCTAGGTCTCTTCTGTTTCTACAGTCACCCTTCATAAAGAGGCAGCTTCCTTTTGGGGAGTGGCCTCTAAGAGTCTAGCTTTTGATAAATAAAATAAATTCTAATTTTTACCAGAAGTGACTTTTAAGGGTAAGGACTAGATCTTATTTATTCTCATGACATGTTATGTTACATTATGTTATGTTACATTATGTTATGTTACATTATGTTATGTTATGTTATATGATGTTATATTGTATTGTATTATATTATTTTATATTGTATTGTATTGTATTACATTACATCATATCATATCATATCATATCACATCACATCACATCACATCACATCATATCATATCATATATATTTATTATATTATATTATATTATATTATATTATATTATATTATATTATATTAAACTCTTCTAGTATCTCTGTTGTTATTTAGTCATTCCAGTCATGCCCAACTCTTCACGACCCCATTTGGGGTTTTCTTGTCAAAGATACTTGAGTGGTTTGCCATTTTCTTCTCCAACTCATTTTACAGATGAGGCAATTGAGGTGAACAGGATTAGGTGACTTGCCCAGGGTCATACAGCTAGTAAATGTCTGAGACCAGATTTAAAGTCAGGAAGATGAGTCTTCCTAACTTCAGGTCCAGCACTCTACCCACTTTGTCACCTACGTGCCCTTCTAGTATCTAGAAAATGGCATCAGACACAATAGGAAAATAATGAATATTTCTTAAATGGGTAAGTGAATGGTTATTGTACTGTGAAGATAAATCAAAACCACATTTGCTAAGGATTCTCAATGATACACCCCAAAATTCGGATGAGGGAGAACACTGAGAAAAAAACGAATGGGAACATAAACCCAAAACTTTGGGAGAGAGAGTTTCAAAGAGTTTAGAGAGAAGATAATTAGGATCCTACAGCTTCTAAATGGAAAGTCAGTCCAGGAAGCAACTCTAAAGAGTAAAATTCTAATGACAATATAATTTCGATGGAGAGAAAAACAGAGGCATTGTCTCTAAGGAGATTAATATGGAGGCACCATGTTGACCAACCGAGATTTTTAAAGGCTAGAAGCAAGGGCAAGGAATGGAGGATAAGGTTAAAAAGAGTGGCCCTCTTCTTCAAAAAGAACAAATATCCAAAATTCTCAAGCTCGCAATGGGTTAAGGCTATAGATGCATGCTAAAGACCGTCAACAGGGCATTAAAAAACTATATTGGGGGCAAGAAGATCGAAGAACACCTAGGCCTCTTCACAACCTGGCCTCTTTCTATCTTTCTAAACTTCTTACACATTACTCTCCTCCAGGCACCATACATTACAATCATATGGGCTTACTTTCCTTTCTTAGCACGTGATGCTCCATCTCCTACCTCTGGGCTTTTGTCCTGACTGCCCTGGCTTCCTTCGTGATTCTGGTCAAACGCCACTTTCTACAGTTCTGTTGCCATAGCTGCTCTGAATTCCCCTCTAAGGCTACCTTCCATTTACTCTTTACGTATCTTTTATTTACCTATTTATGGCATCTCTCTCTTTAGTACATATGCTTCTGGAGGACGGCGACTATTTTTCCCTTTCTTGACATAAGGTAAGCCCTTGATAAATGCTTTCTGATTAAGAGAGCGCTTAGCCGTCTTCAGGGAGTCCAATCCATTAGACTAGGACAAATTATACAACAGGGTTGTGAAAGAGTGGACAGAAATGATGACTGAGGAGCTGTCTGTGTCTCCTGACCCTGAGGAAGGCCCTTCCCTTTCTCTGATCAGAAAGGTTACAGACTGGACAACTGTGAGCTCCTTCCAGATTCTCCATTTAAGGAGGGAGCCCAGTGCAGCCATCTCATCACTTCCCATTTGTCTGTACTCCTCTGGACTTCATCATTCCCTATCCCAGAGCCCCCCCCCCCCACCTGCTTCAGTTGTTTTTTATATATTGTCTTTTTCCATTAGATTGTGAGCTCCTTGAGGTCAGGGATTATTTTTTACCTTTTTTTTCCTATCCTCAATGCTTAGCATAGTGCCTGGTACCTAATAGGCACTTAATAAATGCTTATTGATTGACAGATTTCAAAAGACCCTGGTAGACTGGTAGAGGTGCTGAAGGACTGAAAACTGCTAAATATCTTGCCCCTTTCAAAAAAAAGAGAAGAGAGTAGAATCTGCAACTTGTATAACAATCTGGGAAAAATCCTTGAAAGAATAATTCAAAGTAGGGTGTTGGAGAATTCTGAAGGAAAAGTGGTGATTACTAACAGCTAACATGGATTCCTCAGGAACAGGTCATGGCAGACTAATATAATTTAATTTTTGTTGTCAGTGTAGGTGGACTGAAGAAACAAGAGACTGCTATAGCATAGCATATTTAAATTTCAACAAACCATCTGGCAAAGTTCTTCATTCAAAGTTGGAGAGATTGGGAAGGAAGAGAGACTCAGCCTCTCGAGTCTCTTCTGGTTCTTCCAGTTTCCAGCTTCAAAAGAGATGTGTAATGCTCACCTCTCTACAAGCCACTGAAGGGAGAAAAACTGGGAAGAAGCCAGCATGTATAACTTTGCTTATGTTCCCATTCCCAGCTTACTGTTCTAGAGATTTGGGAGGAATTTTCTGTTTGGATGTGATCAGGGACTCCTCTCTCCCTCCCTCTCCCTCTCCCTCTCCCTCTCCCTCTCCCTCTCTCTGTCTTTCCCTCTCCCTCTCCCTCTCCCTCTCCCTCTCCCTCTCTCTCTCTCTCTCTCTCTCTCTCTCTCTCTCTCTCTCTCTCCCAGCTGAACAAAGATATCTCACCCCCCAAACTCTTTTAATTTATATTGTTGGTATATTTTCTCATATGTATATTTCCTCTATTTTCTGTTTTGCTGTCATCTTGGATAAATGGGGTTTTTTGCTATTTGCTATGTGTGTCTGTTGTGGAACTGGCATTTGATGGGAAGAGAGTAAAGCCTTGGATATAAAACTTGGAACCTCCCTACCCCATCAATGAATAGCCATCAGAAACTCAGCTTGAACCTTCCAGGAAGAATCCTCTAGACTAACAATAAGATAAATATAATTCTATTCTGGTACCCCTTCTATCTCTCTGAGAAAAGCAGAGTGGCCAACCTCTAGCACAACGTTCTGCTTCCCTTCCTGGAAGGAATTAACATTTTCCTTGAATAAGGATGGGGGGAGGAGATGCTCCCTGGAAACCACATGAGACAGCCACATGCTACGTGAGCAAAAGCAATAACCACTCTATACTAGTCTCTGAATGTCACTCGTATAGAATGCCAAAACTGGTAGATGAGTGGAATGATTTGTACAGCTGATTTGGAGATGCATTCAACTAGATTCATGCCATTTGACTGGCAATAAGTTTTGTTTAATGTTTCATGTTTTAAATCCATGATTTATTTTTAATGTTATGTTTATGAGTTTCTTACATTGTAATTTTGGGATATTGTTGGATAAATGTGCTGTTGATTTTTGGGATGACACCTAGAATGTGATGCATTTGTATCATTAGAAGGTTATATTTTTCTTTTGATCTGAATGCTATGAGTTTATAAACTTGAGCTATTACTTATTAACAACTTTTATCTAGGGGGCAGGATGTTCTGATTAAAGAACATCTTAAGTGTTCAAACTGGGTAAACTCTGGTGTGTCAGAGTCAACTTAGTACCTCGGAAAGTCTCATTGTCATTCAGGAGCTACAGGTATATGTAAAAAGAAACCAGTCCTCAATCAGTATTTCATTCAAAAATGGGCTAAGTCCACTGATTCTATCTTGAAAGAGGCTTTCATTGTCTTAGGAATTTCTTGCTCAACCAGGATATTTTGATTAGATTAACTACAGAGAAAACATCCCCACTGGAACAAATCTAATCTTTGATAACTCCAGACATCCTGAAGGTTATCACATTCTGTCCAAAATCATCTGACATCCTGTCCCAATCAAACTGAGACTTCAGAAAGACCTTAGCTTAAAAAGGCCAAGGTCTCCCACTATATCTGGAACCATCTTCAGTTGTCCTGATCTATATCTTGCCACTGGACCCAGATAGCTTCAGAGGAAAAAGTGAGGCTGGTGACCTTGCACAGCCCTCCTTCACTTAAATCCAATTCACTGGCAAATCAGGTCATCACCCTCCTGGTGTCATGGTCCTCTTTGAGAAGGAAGGACAAACAGCAACAACCTCACGCCACCCAAGTGGAAAAGATGAAGATCTGTAAGTTGGATGACAGTAAAATTAAGTAGATTCAGAATGGGTTGAATGATGTGATCCAAAAAGTAACTATCAATGGGTCAATATTAGCTTGAAGGGATACTGTAGAAAGTGTCCAAAGCATCAGTCCTTAGCCCTGGGGTGTTTAACACCTTTATCAATGGACTTTGATGAAAGGATAAAGGGGGAAGGGAGAAGAGTGAATAAGTATTTATATAGTACCTACCATGTGTCAGGCACACTAAGGGATTTAACAAATTTTATTTCATTTGATCCTCACAACAACCTTATGAGGTAGGTGCTGTTATTATCGCCATTTTACAGTTAAGGAAACTGAGGCAGACAGGCTTATGACTTGCCCAGGGTCACACAGCTAACGAGTATCTGAAGCTGGATTTAAACCCAGGTCTTCCTTATTCCAGGTCCAGAGAGCCACCAGCTGCCTACTATAAATGAGTAAATAAATCACATGCTTATCAAATTTAAAAATGAAATATAAGTGGAGGAGATAACTAACACCCATTAGATGAAAAAGGCTTCCCGGCGTGATGGAAAGAACAGAACTTTGAGTCGAGCAATATACGTTCAAAAACACAGACAAATCATTTTCCCTCTCTTGAGTCTCGGTTTCCTCATCTGTAAAATGGGAATAATTGTAGCTGCTGTACCTATATCACGAAATTTTATGCAGATCGAATGAGACGTATGTTCAGTTATACTTAATGGTGCAACAGAAATTGCCATTTTTCTTGTTATTTTATGATGATGAGGATGAACAGTGAGAAGAAAGTAGGAATCCAATAAGACGTTAGAAGCCTCGAACATTGGGATGAATCTAACAAGGTAAATTTTAATAGAAATAAATGTAAAATTCTTCACTTGCGTTCAAAAGATCAAAACCACAAGTACAATCTGGAAGATGCGTGAGTAGGTAATACTTTGAATTTGAATTCTTTGAAAGGGAATATGATCTGAGAAATTTCAGTGGACAGCAACCTGAACCTAAACTATTTTCCCAGAAGCCAAAAAAGCTAATCCAATCTTATGCTACAGAAAGAGAGACATCATATCAAGGTCAAGGGAAATAAGAGTCCTCCCATTCTCTCTGCTGGTCAGACCACACCTGGATCCGACTGCTACCCTACAGGAAAGATGTCATCCTACTAGAGCACAGACACGGGAGGATGACCAGGGTGATGAGAAGACGGTTATTTTTCCATTGGAGTCACTTGAAGAACCTGGAAGAGTCATTTGAAAGCCTAGAGAAGAGAAATCTTAAGAGGGACATGTTAGCTATATTTAAATGGCCTTCATGTGGAAGAGGGCTTAGGGTTTTTTTTTTCTGTTTGGTTTCAGAAGAAAGAACTAGTAGCCATATGTGGATGTTTCAAAGAGGACGGTTCATGCTTGATAGCAGGAAAAACCTCTCAGCGTTTTAAAGCTATCCAGCTTTAATTCAAAAGGGGAATTGGTTGCTTTGACAGATGGTGGATTTCCCTTCACGTGACAACTTCAAGAAGAAGTTGGAAGATTATTTTGTGGGGTTTTCTATAGAAGGAATTCTTGGTCAGATAAGAGTTGAGTGAAATCACTCTGAGGTCTCTTCCAACTCTGAGAGTTCATGAATCTGTGAAATCCTTCTATTAAACAACAACAAAAGAGATGGATTGTACCAATCACACCATCTATGTTCAAACTATTAAATAATATACTGTCTGTATCAGAGAAACAAGCCCTAAGGTGTTACTAGTCAAGAGCACAGACAAGACAGTCATTGCTTATGACAAGAACACAGATAAGGCAGTGTGCATGTGAAAGAACGGCTGAGTTGTTAGGATGCCAGCTGGGCCCATTCAGAAGACACTCCTGCAAAGGGGTGAATCAACCTGGGTGGGATTGACTCTTGTGGTTCTGGAGAGGCAGTATGATTCAAAGCTAACACCCACTTCCCTAGACATCAAGTAGGGTTTGTAGTTGTGATTACAGGTTGTGATAAAATCTAACTCTCATCTCCTATGTGTTCTAATTCAGGCAAGAGCAGTCTGCTCAGGAGAGGGTGATTTCCCTGCCAGAATCTGTATTTCTAATGTCATTGCTCATTCCCTGAGCCTCCAGAGTTTGGCTGGCTGACAGAAGTATAGTATCTCTTTCCTCAAAGAAACTTTAGGGTCATAGAATGGATCTGCCGGTAGATGTGATCAAAACATCTCACTGTGGGATTCTGTGGAAGAGTCTGGAGACTGAAGACGGATTGGAATACTGCTATCAACACATTGGCTGTAGGACTGTAAAGAATCACTTTATGTATTTCCTCATCTCTAAAATGGAGATAATAATATTTTTGCTAGATGCCTCCCAGGGATGGTCTGAAAAAAAAAGCATTGTAAACCTTAAAGCTTTAGAAATATGAATGTTGTTGTCATTTGGTCACTTTTTTTAAGCCGTGCCTACTCTACTCTCTACGACCCCGTTTGGGGTTTTCTTGGCAAAGATAGGGGAGCAGTTTGCCATTTTGTTCTTCACTTCATTTTACAGATGAGGAAACGGAGGCAAACAGGGTTAAGTGACTTGTCCAGGGTCACACAGCTAGTAAATGTCTGAGGCTAGATTTAAATTCAAAAAGATGAGTCTTCCTGACTCCAAGTCTGTTCTCTATCCACTACACCACCTAGCTTCCCTGAGAATAGCTAATATTATTTTATTGTAAGTAAATACAATGTTGTTGTCATAGCGTATCATGCTGTATAAAGACTCAATGAGGGCCAAGCATGGTGGTGCATGCCTGTTGTCCTAGCTACATGAGACACTAAGGATGTCAGATGTCTTGAGCTCTGGAGTTATGAGCTGCAGAAGTCTAAGCCAATAGAATATTCTTCACTAAGTTCAAAATCAATGTAGAGAGTCCCCTGGAAAGATAGGGGGTGAGGGGGTACCAGGTTGCCTAAGGAAGCTCAAACTAACCTAGATTGGAAACAAAGTAGGCCAGAACTCCCAAGCTGATCAGTAGAATAGAGGCCTTGGACTCATAAGTATCCCCTGCCCAGCCTAACATGGAGAGATCCAGTCTTAAGAAACAAAAACAGAAAAGCCTCAATGAGGACTGGAGGTGTGGAATGAGACTGACATTTTCTGGCACAAAATGAGTGAATTTGTTTTCTGAACTATACTTACTTGCTACAAGAGAGGACTTTTTTCTTTTGGTGGGAAGAATCATTGAAAGCAGTGAAGGAGAAATTATGGTGATGCCAAAATATAAGAAAAGAAAGAAAAGAATGTTAATGAAACAGAGAGAGAGAGAGAGGGAGAGAGAGAGAAAGAGAGAGAGAGAGAGAGAGAGAGAGAGAGCGCATACAGACATCTAGAAGGTAACAGTAGTGTGAGCACTAGCTTGTTAAATTCAGTACAAACTTTAAAAAAACTATTAATAAAGATTCACAGTTTCACATATAATCCTCTGTTCATCTTTGTCTTATGAAAATGTTTGTGCTTGTCAAGTTCATAAACCCACTTTTTTCTTTTGGAAAAAGATTTAATGAAATTATTTGCCTGGATAATGATATTTAAGGTAATTTATACAATTTTTGCTTTTGAGGACAGACCACGGGTTTGCCTCCCTGGAGAGCTAGAATGTTCTTGGTTGGAGGGGGAGGGGAGGGGTGCATATACCTGTGAGAGAATTGTTAAGGCAAACCTTAGCAAGGGAGACTGAAAAGGGGGGAACGCCAAAAGAAAAGTAGTAAGAAAAAGGAAAAGAAGAAATGAGAAAAGAGGATTAGAGAGAAGGGGGATGACTATTCAGTTCCAAGCAATAGCATGATGGCTTTGATCAAGTCAATGGATTTCCCTTTTCCTTGGTTTCCCCCTTTCAAAAACATAAACATTGTCCTCTGTCATCCAGTGGTGCGAAACATCGTTAATTTGATATTTAGTCCCTTTAGCTTTAATTCTAGGGAAATGCAGAGTATCTGGAATGTTTAGAACACTAGGCTCCAGTAGTCTCTTACAGGGTTTGGGGAGCTGCCCTTCTCCCCCCCATGGGAACTGTGTTAGAGAGCAATTCCTCTGCAAAATGTTGCTTAGAGGACCAGAATTTGCATTTAGGTCACTGTTTCTCTTTAGCTCCCAAGACCTCCCAAACTCCCCAGTAATTCTGAAAACGGGGCAGCTTCTTTTCACTCCAGTCTTGGGTACTTAGAGCAGGGCTTTTCCTATTTTCCTCCTCAAGGAAAGCTGCTGGTTCGGCTCCTCCTGGCTGACTTTGGAAGGCAAGGCTTAGGAGTTCCCTCCCCCCACATTGGGACACTCCCTTCCCCCACATTGGGAAGTGCACCCTCTGTCTTAAAAGTGAGACTGTAGCCCCTCTGCAGCCAGGAACAGGCATTCTACTGTAACACAAGGCCTTTAGGGGGAGGAAGGCCCTCCTACAACATCTGTGCTTGCAGCTGGAGCTGCTCAAGAATTGGTGCACCCACTCTGGATTTTGCCTCAAACAAACTTGGCCTCAACCTAAGAAGCACAAGGTTAGCTTTTCTGAAGGGACTGAAAACAGCTTGTTTCCTCTGTTGGAGTCAAAATTCACGATGGAGTCCTATCTCTCTACAGAAAGCCTTATGTCTTCTGAGGTCAAGCTGCATTGATACCCAGAGCCCGTGACCAAACGAATTGTCTTCCTCTCCTGCCCCCTTCCTCCCCCCAACTCTTGTAAATCTCCTTTCTCAAACTGTCACAGGCTGGCAGCCAAGGACGGCTTTGGTGATGTCATTTGTGGCATGAGCTCATATACTTTCCAGCCAACTCTGGCAGAGACAAGTTAGAAAGCATCAAGCAACGGTCCACTAACCTGTTGTTCCCTCACAATAGAGTAGAGGGGCCAACCTTTTCGTAGGATGAAGGGGGCAAAGAAAAGAAAAGTCTACAAATGAACTTCAGGGAGCAACCAGCTCCAGCACTGCTGAAAGGATAGAGATTTCAAAGTCGCTCTCAATTGCCCAGGAATGGGGTCACTACCATTTCATGTCTTCTTTCCCACAATTCAAGAAGTCAGCTGCTTAACAACTAGAGGGTGGAAAGAGGGACAAGCTGAAAACAGCTTCCAAGACTCAAGTCAGCTTCTTTGAATCATGGAAGACCATCATCCCCTGAATGCTGCCAAGAACCCCAGACCAGCGCTCTGGAAGCTATAATATTAACCATTCCCTGGTTCCTCACTGCAAGAATTCTGAATTCTTCACTCAAGTGATGTGGGTTCATATCCTGCCTCTGACATTAGTTATGGGACTGGGGGCTAATCAAGTTCGCTGATCCTCAGTGTCCACATTATTAAATGGGAATAGTAAGAGTTGCACTGTTTATCTCATAGAAAAGGTTTTTTTGTATGCTTTAATACACTACAAAAATGTGAGATTGTTAGTATTATTATTTCCCAGAAGAACAAAAATTTCCCAAGAGTTTTAAAAATATAATTTCTGATTATATCCAGAAATCTTGAATTCACTAATTTTTACTTGAAGGTGCAAACAAGAATGTGCAAGCAAGGCAGAGGAGCATCCTTGATTGGCCAGACCCAGCTAAAGACCTGGAGCTCATTTCCCGGGTGCTCTTTAGGGAACAGGGTGGAGCAGCAGAAATACAAAATGATTAGTCAAGGCTGTCTCAACAGAGATGTGTCTGCTGCTTTCTGTCTAGTACATTCCCTCCTTCTGTACCTCCTGGGCAGGATCATGAACCACTGAGGAGTCTTGGTTCTCTGTTCTACCTAATCTGTGATAGAGCAAGAAGTATTTCTCACCATATTTCCTTTCCCCACTCCTCTTAGCTCTAGACATTTCTAGTCTGACTCAGTTATCTAAAAATATTACCACTCTTCTTGGGAATCTTTTGGGAACAGTTGTTGGGCTTTAATAAGTCTGATTTCATCACCCACCCTGATTAAATGGTGCTGGGTCCTGAGAGAGAGAGCATTATGGGCTTTTGAATAATGCTGATGCAAGCCTCTTTTCCTGTTCTGTAAAAATAAACAGGCAGCAACATAATATTTACATGTCATCACAGTGTGTTTCTCAAGGCACTTTCTGAAGAGAGAGGGAAGAAAAGGTTTTGCTTAACAACTCATGCTTTGCTTCTTTGATCTCCTCCAGCCCCTCTCTCTGTTTTGTTGCTTCTTCCTTGTAATCTGCTATTCTGACTGGTCTCTGTTCAACTATGGAAACCAATGGACCTTCAGATTTTTGTTAACTTTAAGTCCTTTAAAGTGGTAGGGAGTCTTCGTGTTCTAAACTAAATAAACATTCCAAAGTGGAATGGTCTGTCTCAGGATATAGTATATTCTCCTTTACTGGAAATCTTCAAGCAAAGCCTGAATGCCTGGTATGTTGTAGAGGAAAATGATTTTTTGGTATATATTGGACTAGGTGGCTGAAGAGGTAATTTCTCCCTCTGAAATTCTGTGATTTTTCCTAAGCAGGGAAAACAAATAGGATATTAAGAGAAAATCCATCCAGATGTTTAAAATGGAAGTTAGACCCTGTGTTATCAGTTTGAAATGCTCACATTAAGCTTTTTGATAAAAGGCAATTAGTAGAGGCTTGAGTTTGCCAACGTAACCTTTCAGAGGCAGTGTATTCTCTCCTGCATGCTATGTTTTGATAGCAGAATCTGGATGCAAAAAGATTTTGTTAAATGGGACAAATCTAAAATAAACGAAACTCTCCAGGACAAATATAATGGGCTCAAAAAATCAATTATGCAAGTAACAAAACAGTAGAGACATAGCTAGAAAATAGTCCCTATGCAAAAAACCTAGAAGTTCTAACCAACTGTAATTTTAGCATGAATCAGTAATAGAGAGATATAATTAGAAAACCTAATGCAATCTTAGGCCATAATAATAGAAGTAAAATGTCCAGAGCGAGAAAAGTAATGGTCCTGTAGTCCTTTGCCCTAGTCAGGACACATCTGGAGTCATATGTTAAGTTCTAAAGACCCCATTTTAGGAAAGACATAGACAATACAAGCAGGTTGGTGAGGGGACTCAAAACCATACCATGTGAAGATCTCGAAAGGATCTGTTAATGTTTAGTCTAGAGAAGAAAAGACTGAGTGAGGACACAATAGTTACTCTAAAGTATTTGAACATTGTCATTTGGGAAAAGGATTGGACTGATTTAATAAGGTATCTGACACCACCCTCTTTCTCCCCCTCTCTGGAGTGAAGGGTGATGCCAGAGACTTCACTGGAAAAGTAGTTTAAATCTTTGCTGAGAATTCTGGGACTTGGCATTTATTGCTCATCTTCCTAGCTTGGGGCTTGCATTGAACTATAAGAAATTACACAGTCCCATGAAAAGCTTAAATGAGGGTAATGCATGCTGGTGGGTAACAGCAGCACCTACCAGCTAGCAGCAGCACAGAAGGATTCTTCCTTTTCCCATACACTGAAAGCAATGATAGGAAAAGAGTACAGAAGAGAAACAGAGAAACACAGAGACACAGAGACAGAGACATGGAATTGGAGATCAGAGAAATGTCTAGAGAATCACCATACTGCTATGGCCATTGGGACTATGGGCTACAGAGTAGAATCTCATTGAAAGTCAGCATCCTACTTTATGATAAGAAATATTGACTATGTTTGCTAGGAGGCACATACACCTCTATGAGGAAATTCCATAAAGGTTTCTCTCTCCAATCCCATTTCCCCTTCCACTTTGTTGTTTAGCAGGCATCTGTTATGATCATTCTGTTATATCCCAATTGTTTTATTGTTATTTGTTATTTGTTTATTTTTTTATTATTCACTTATTTATTTATTTTTATTATTATCAATATAATTTATCAATTATTATTAATCATTTTATTTAATTGATAAATATTAATTAATAATTTTATTATTTAATAAATGTTATTTATTATTATTAGAATCCTGGTTTTTCTTTATCACATATTTGTGGTTGACCCAGATATATGCATTTCCTTGTGTATATTCTGATCACAGACAGAGGGTACACCTGAAAAGAAAGTTCTAGTTGTTCTAACTACACTAAGGAAACTATCTAGAAAATTTCTTTTCTAGTTTAGGACAGCATGCTCTGGCAAATGATTAAAGAAAAGAAATATTTTCTATAAGTCAATCACCAATGAGCTATATTAGTTAATTTTGCATTTTGTTAATAATTTTATAAACTCCCCCAAAAGCAAAGAGAGAGAGAATTCCACGCAGATCTGGGGCCATTGCCTCTCAACATGAGAGGGCCTACTGATTGTTGGGAATGGGTATGGCTGACAAAATTTCTAAACCTGACTCCAGTGAGAGGGAGAAGACAGTGAACAGGTATTGAGGCAACAAGTCCCCATCCCTGACTTGAGCCAGCTCCTAGTGGGCAGATATAAGGATGATCTGAGTATATTTTTTTCCTGCCCCTTTCTTGGTTGAGAGGAAGAGTGAATGTGGCCATGAGTTAGCCCCTTTTGCTTCCCACCATGACACTTAGAGGAGATTTTGGCTCAATAACAGAAAAAAAATACTTCTTGACTATTGGAGCTATCCAAAAGTTGAACAAGCAGGGTCCCCAAGACAGTCCTCTGTCACTGGAGTATTTTAAGAGGCGGTTTTATGATCACTTGATGATTTTGTAGAAAGTAATAATAGAAGTAGGTCTAGACAGTATCTGAAGTCATGCCTAGATTCTATGAGTCTATGCCTACAATTTGGGTATCATCTGTAGATTCCTCTAAACCGGGATCTTAAATGGGATCATACATCTGGAAGGGGTCTTGGAGATTATCTGCTCCAACCTCCTCATTTTACAGATGTGGAAACAGGCAGGTAAATTATCTTGGTGAGTTTTCTTTTGAGTGTTTTAAAATACATTTGGACAGGAAAGAACAGTTTTCAATACCCACTTTCCTCAGGATAGAGGAGGAATTCTTTGTGGAAAGTTCTATTAAACAATCTAATTGAAGTAATACAAACCAAGGGGGTAATTAAGTTTACAGACTAATGTTCATTGCTGCCTTATAGGTGACATAACCAGTTACTACAACATAACTTCATCTTTCCTTCTTCCTTCTTGATGCACAATCTCTACACATTTTCTCTCTCTGGAACTGTTTTCTCCATTCATCAATTTTTAAACTGAGTCTCATAAAAGATGAAAGGCAAAGAACAGGAGGGCAGGCAATGTGTTTTCTCTCACATCTAAAGATGGCATGATGGATCAAGATCAGGGCAATGCCAAGTCACAGACAGCAGGACAGGTTGAGAATCCTGGGCCAGGATCCAAAAGTGGGCTACAACAGGCAGGTTGTTATGGACCAGGCAGCTGTCCAGGGCCAAAGGAGGCCTGGATCTGGCTCCTTGGTAGCAAGTGAGAGTCAAGCACATAAGCAATGGTTTAGAAGCTAGATAAACAGATGGGAGTGCAAGAGGCTTGAAAGGCAGAGTAAGGCAAGGAGTCCAAAGTCCAGGTCACTTTTCAGGAAGAAGAGGATTTTCAGAAACCAAAGGCACAAGGTCAGGCAAGGAAACTGAGTCAAGGTACTAACCTAGAGAAATAGAAAGACCTTGATAAGTGAAACAAAAGAATAATCTAGCCTTAAGAGCTTTTCAGTGATTTCTCTAGGGGCAAAGACTAATCCCTAAGCATGACTTTCCAGATTCATTGCACATGATTTCCCTTCATGCATTCCATGCTCTTGCCAAACTGACCCACTTGGCTATTTTCCTAATTCAGCTGTTCATTTCCCATTTCTTTTGCACAGGCTATCCCCCACCCCCACCCCAGGCCTGGACCACACTACCTTCTCACCTCTGCCTCTTAGAATCCCTGGCTTCCTTCAAGACTCAATTCCACCACCATCTTGTACCTGAGGCCTTCTCAGTTTTATTACTCTCTTTCTCTCCTTATATTGTCTTCCATTCACTTATTTTCTTACAAGCTGTTTCTTCCAGCTCCTTAAAGAAGGTACTGTTTGTTTTGCTTTCGTGACCCCAGAATCTAGCATAATGCCTTGCATGTACCAGGTACCCTTCCCCTCCTGGCTGTGTTTCTGATTTTCCATACCCTTTCCTGCAGTCTCTCCCTGGAAACTCTCTCAGCACCTGGGAGAGGCGGGGTTCCTTCCCTGGAACATCCATACACCATGTATTTCCCTGGCGAGTTCCTCTCAGGGTCTCTATTTTGTAGTATATCCCAGGCTGGTCAACCTTTTCCTTTCCTTCCCTCCTGGGAGTGCTTCTGATATTTGGCATTTCAACACCATGCCCTCACACCAGCACCAACATCACCACCCCACCCCCCTACTCTGCTTTTCAGTTCCCTTTTGTGTGCCTTGCCTCATTAGAATATAATCTCCTTTAGGGCAGGGACTATCTTTCTTTTTCCTTGTCTTCATAACACCAGCAAGCACTTAGCACAGTACCTGGCACATAAATACTTATTAAATGCTGGTTGCCCCTCCCCTCTGCCTGCTTAAAAATATTTGCTGGATTAAGTTGAATTAGAGGTAAGAGGCAGCGCAGCTTAGTAAAAAGAGAATAAATCTGGAGTAAGAGCACCTGGTTTGGAATCCCAGTTCTGCTCTTTACAAGTTGTGTGGATTTGGATAAATCATTTAACCTTTTAAGGCCTCAGATTTCTAATCTGTAAAGTAAGGGAGATGGACTAGAATAGCGGTATCCAACTCAGATAGAAACAGGGACAAGTAAACCATACAAGGGGCAGCTAGGTGGTGCAGTGGATAGAGCACTGAGCCTAGAATTAGGAAGACTCATCTTCCTGAGTTCAAATTTAGCCTCAGACAGTTATTAGCTTTGTGACCCTGGAAAAGTCACTTAACCTTGTTTGCCTCACTTTCCTCATCTGTAAAATGAGCTGGAGATGGAAATGGCAAACCAACTCATCCAATATCTTTGCCAAGAAAACTCCAAATGGTATCATAGTCAGATATGACTGAAACAACCAAACAACAAAAACCATGCTCAAGGATTCCTGCAGTCTGCATAGACTTAGAAAACCATGTAACAACATTATCTACGTTTGATTATATTTTTTCTTAAATATTTCCCAATTACATTTTAATCTAGATCACCCCTGGGAGTATTATCACAGGTGCTTGAAATCTCTGACTAGAAGATATCTAACAGCCCTTGTGGATACAAACCTATGATCCTACATAAAACTGAGAACATTTGTCTGTAGTGGGAAGTCAGAAGGTAGATAAAAAACACATTACCATCATCAGGAGAATACAGAAATGTAAATGTGCCTCTTCCTTTCTAGGTCTATCCTGTGGTTTCTCTCTTACCTTCCCATTCCCACCCCCTCACACATTGCCTCCCTTATTTATGTTTCATTAGCATTTTCAATTGGTCCCTCCCTATTTACTACTTCCCTTCTAACTATTACCATGTTCAGATGCCCCTCTTAAAAACAATTTCTATTTCTCCATCTACCTGGATCAATTCAATTTAATTAAGGAAACATTTATTGCAGGCCCATTATATACAAGGCTCTGTGCTCACCATTAGGGATGGGGACGGTGATGGAATAAAACATCACATCTCCTATTCTCCAGGGGCTTGTATTCTACAGGGAGATCTAATATGTACGTAGACAAATAAATACAAGGTAATTTAAACAGGATAAGGGCATTAAAATCTTAGGGTGGTAGGTAGGGATCAAGGAAGGCCTTGAAGAAGCATTGGTCTATGAACTGACCCTTGAAGGAAGATGAGGATTCTGAGAAATAGAGATGAGGAGAGAGTAAATTCCAGGTAAGGGAGACAGTTTGTGCATATGCAAGGAGGGAAGAGATGGAATCATAGGCTCATAGATTGAGAGCTGGAAGGGACTTCAGAAATCAAAAAGTCTAATCTTTCATCTTACAGATGAAGAAACTGAGTACCAGAAAGGTGAAGTGTGACCCAAGGTCACACAGGTTGTAAATGGTGGAGAAAGCCGGAATTCAAAGCAAGGTCCTTCTGACTCTAAACTCAGTATGCCTTCCTCTTACCATGTAGTAGAGTTTGACAGTAACCCACAATTGATCAGCAGGAGTGGTCATATTAGATAAGGTTGTCAAATTAGAGCCAGATGGTGCAAGGCCTTACTTAGACAATAGAGGTGTTTGTATTTTATCCTAGAGACAACAGGGAGCCACAGAAGGTTATTGAGCAGGGGGAGTGATATGGTCAGACCTATACAAGAGAGAGATAATTTTAGCAGTCATGTAGTAAATGGGTGGAAGAGAGAAGAGACCACTTAGGAGGCAATTGTAATAGTCTAGGAAAGAGGTGATTAAGACCTGTGTTAAGGTAATAGCCATATGAGCCAAGATGCAAGAGATGTTGTGGAGGTAGAGTCTTCAGGAGCTGCTGACTAATGGGACATGAGGAGGTGAAGGAGAGGGAAAAGACTAGGGGGGCTCCAAAGTTACAAATATGGGTGACTGAAGGTATGGTGGCATTCTCAAACAAAATGGAGAATTTTAGAAGAGGTTTGGTGAGTGGGGGGAGAGGAAGATATGTAAGGAATCAAGAGGACATCTAAGTAGAGATGTGCAGCAAGCAGTTCAACAGGTTGGCAATTCAGGACTTATATCATTAAGGCAGAATTCATGACTTCAAAGATAACCATGAATATGCCTAAATGGTCCAGAATCACAGAATATAAGGCATTCTCTAAGTAGAAGGCAGAGGAGTTAAAACATTTATTGAAACTCAAAAGTAGCAGACCCATGGACCAGTGTCCCCAGTTTGACATCCTGGCAAGAACCTTCCAAAACCAGTATGCCCATCTCACAATAGTGACCAGGAGGCCACAGAAAAACATTATGGCAGCAAGCCAAGCCACACTGGTGTTTCCCCCTCCCCCCCCAATGCTGGGGCCTTCCAGCAAGAAGACCACCTACTGGCCTCAAGCCCCTGCTCAGCACTCTCTGTTCTCCACGAGGGTCAGTCCTGCTTTTCTGTAGCGCCTGCTGCTGTCGCCACCACTTTCACCGCAATCTCCAAGCTGTGTTCCAGCTAGCTGACTGCTTCTTCTCTCCTTCAGCTCTTAACTGCTCTCACCAACTGCCTCACCAACTGCCTCTTAGCTCTGCTGCAACCATTCATCGAACTCCTCCCACCACAGGCTTCCATTGGCTCCAATCCTAGCCACTCCCCCCAGGACCCTGAGAGCCCCGCCCCTGAAGCCCGCTCAGATGGGCAGGGAAGATCTTCCCATTCACTGATTGCCTTTACAAGACTAGAGTGCAGGAGGAGATGAGGGGCTGAATGTGAATATTTGGTACTCATC
Source organism: Trichosurus vulpecula (assembly GCF_011100635.1). Taxonomy (NCBI): domain Eukaryota; kingdom Metazoa; phylum Chordata; class Mammalia; order Diprotodontia; family Phalangeridae; genus Trichosurus; species Trichosurus vulpecula. The sequence continues at coordinate 360,265,804 of NC_050573.1, forward strand.
TGCATAGAGATGTGACCAGAAACCAAAGAAAGAAATGAGATAACCAAGGGAGAGAACATAGAGAATGTTGTTCAGCTACTTTCTAGTTTTTCTACTTTCTGATGCTGTCAGACTTTAGGTAGTAAGTGACAAAGCCATATTTCAAACTTGATTCCTCTACATCTACACCTAGACCCCTTTTCACTGGACCATGCTATGAATGACAACTCTTCCAGAAAGCCTGTCCTTATCCCTGTCATCAGGAGAGACTTTGCAACCTCTGATGGCCCAAAACAATATTCTTTTCTTTTGGAATCTATCACCAACTTTCTCTCCTCAGAGGCTAAGTATGGCCCCATAACTAGCCCCCCAATGTAGCCTATTCCCACCAACTCTATTCCTTATAAAATTCTTACTCAATTAATCACAAACTCATCCTGTGTTTTCCCAGTTGTTGGCTGACCTCAGTTCTTTTTTTACCATTTCCCAAGCTGAGTCCTAATATACACCTTGTCTCTTATCCCGCCTCCAAGTTTAAAGACCCAGTGGACTCCACCTTTCTTGGATGCCCCCTCCATTCACTTTGCTCAGTAGAGCACCAATGCCCAGTGTACTGGACCCACTTTACACACTATCTGTACTGCCCCACCTACATACCTCCCAGGCTACATCCTCAGGCAACTGTTTCCCTTACCCTATCCCAATTATACCTCTGACTTTGTCTCCCCTGGTTTCCCTGAAACTTGTTTTTTTCTTTTCTTTTGTGTATCTGTATGTATTAAATTGCAATCCCAATTTAAGTAAGTAGCCAAAAACAAATCACACTTGAAATGGGACACTGAGGATATCTCCATTGTGTTAGTAAGTAAATTACATGAGGAGGCTAACTTCATTGGCTAACTTCAATTTTAATTTCAACTTCGCCTTTAACGAATAATCATTATATATCTACCCCATGCAGGGCATTGGTCCAAGAGTTGGCAGAGATAAAAGGTTTAGATAAAAGGTGATCTCTGCCCTTGTGGATCTTACAGAAAGACATAAATACAGTACACTTCCTAGAGGGAAAAGATCATTATATATGGCCAGTATTTCAGAGAAAAGAAAGGAGAGATACAGAGCATGGTGTCTGGGATGGGAGAAGAGGGTGATGACTTGATCTGACCTTCCCCCTGCTCTCTTCTCTCAGAAAATTTTTATCCATGAGTCAGACATGGTACAGATCATATCCAGCACTTAGCATAGTGCCTGCTACATAGCAGCTATTTAATAAATGTTTAGTGATTGATTTGTTTATCAGGCACATGTAATTTATTGAGCATTGAGCTACATATATCTCAGTTATGTACAGCTTGATTGTTAACAAAGATGTAGGTTCAAGAGTTTCAGTTCCTAAAGTCAAATAGAGATCACGTATGATACCCTCTAAGACCATCATAAGAATGTGTCCTTAGTCCTGGGCTACTTCATATTCTTAGCAATGATCTGGTTAAAAGCTAAAATGGCCCATTTGTAAAATTTACAGATGACATAAAGGTAAAGGGGATAGCTAATGTACTGTATGACAAGGATAGGGATTCAAACAAGTCTCAGCAGGCTAGAACAATGGGCAGAATAAAATAAGATTAAATTTAATAGGGATATGTGAAGTTTTACGCTTGGTTTTAAAAAGTAAATTTCATAAATTCAAGATGGAAAAGGCATGGTTAGACAGCATTAAATCTGAAAAAGATCTGGGGATTTTAGTGGCTTGTAAACTCAGTATAAGTTAATGTGATACAGAAACTTAGAAAAAAAAACTTTAATGTGAGCTCAAGCTGCACTAAATGAAACCTTATGTCCTGGACTAGAGAGGTGAGACTCTTGCTACCCTCTATACCAGAGGTTCTCAGAGTGTCATCCAGAGGTCCCTGGGGACCCTCAAGATCCTTTCAGGAGGGTCCACAAGGTCAAAACTATTTTCAAAATAATGCTGATATTTTAAATTTTTTAATATGGTAAATATTAATAAATATAACCCCCGCAGACAAAGCCCTTTGGGGGTCTCAATTTTTTTAAGAGTATAAAGGGATCCTGAGAACAAAAAGTTTCTGAGCCACTGCACTATACTGATCAGATCACATTTCTGGGTGCCAAATTTTAGTCTATTGATAGGCTACAGAAATGGTTGAAAGGACTCAGCAGTGGATCATTTGAAGACATTGGGCATGTTCAGCCTGCAGAAGAAAAGACTTAGGACCAGGGATGTGCTGGTAATTTTTAACAACCAAGAAAAAAATGGGAGGGAGGGGATGTTTGCTGGATGAATTTTTAAGTTTAATCTGCATTATTAAAAATTTGCCCATCATTTTTATAGCCGAGAAAATAATAAAATAAATAAACAAAGCCCTTATTTGTAGCATTTGCTGATTTCTGGAGTGTAAAGGCTCACACTGAAAATTTAACAATAAGTTTTCCAGTAGGAGAAGGCTATAGTACATCCCTGTTTAGGGAAAAGTATGATAGCCATGTTCAAGGACGTGAAAATCTGTTACATGGAAGAGAGAGACTAGACTTTTTTCTCCTTGATGTCACAAGGTAGAAGTAAGATCAATGAATGGAAATTTCAAAGAAGCAAATTTAGGTTTGACAGAAGGAAAAACCTCCTAGTCGCTGGAGCTATCCAAAAGTATAATTGGTTGCTTTGAAATGTAGGGGGCTCTTCCTCAAGAGAAATCTTCACATACAAGATGGATGAGCACTAGTCATGTATCCTCTAGGGAGGAATCTCATTGAGGAATGTATTACACTACATAGGTACAGAGGTCCCTTCCAACTCTAATATTCTATGCTTCTGACACAGGAAGCTTACAGAAATCATATCATGCACCTGACAACTGGCTTCCTCAGCAAGAGAAAGAGAGGAATGCCCCAACATTTGATGAAAAATCTGAAAATAGCATTTTCTCCCGAATATTCATTCCAACTCAACAAACTGTGCTAAGACTTCACAGAGAAGTCAATTTAGATAAGACAGTATTCCTATCTTCCTTTGCTGTGACTTCAGGGCAGGGAAACCAATCCAACCAGCCTGAGCAGAAGCCCTCCCACCCCTACCAATCGTGAACAAGAATTTATTAAGGGTATGCCATGTGCCAGGAGCCAAGCTAGATCCCTAGAAAACAACTGAGCTACCCTGCAGCGTAAAGATTAATAACAATAATTACACTTCTCTAGTGCTAAACAAGTTTTGCAAAGCACTTTACACTTTATCTCATTTGATCCTGACAACACTCCTATGAGGTAGTTGCTATTATCCCTCTGTTTTGATTTTTAAATTAATTTTTCAATTAATAAGCATTTCCTTTTGGTCCCTCCTACCTACTCGACCCAACCCCCAGAAAAAAAAAATCTTTTAACAAATATGCATAGTCAAGCAAAATAAAGTCCCATATTGGCCATGTCCAAAAGATTGTGCCTCATTCTTCAGATTTTGTCTATCACTTCTCTGTCAGGAGGTGGGTAGAATGTTTCATTATCAGTTTTCTGGAATCATGGTTGGGCATTACACTGAAAAGAGTTCCTGTGTCTTTCCAAATTGTTTCTCTTTACTACTTGATTGTTATAGTATAAGCTGTTCTCCTGGCTCTGTTCACTTCACTGCATCAGTTCATACAAGTCTTCCCAGGGTCTCTCAAAGCATCCATCATTTCTGATGGCACAATAATATTTTATCATATTCCTATACCATAATTTGTTCAGCCATTCCCTAATTGATAGACACTCCCTCAGTTTCCAGTTCTTTGTCACTACAAAAAGAGCTAAAATAAGTATTTGGGGGCAGGTAGGACTATTTCCTCTTTTGATATGGGGGGAGGGATCTTCACACCTTCCATGTGCTTCACATTGTCCATAATTTTAATTCTTCAGAGACTGTATTGTTCCATGACTCATGACCACATTCCAACAGCAGTAGAATATTAGTTTTAAAAGAATAGGCCTTCATTTATTAATTTATTAAAAGAGCCTTTTCATATCCTGAATGTAATCCAGCCCATTTCCCTTCTCCTGTTTAATTCTGGGGCTACCTTTTTGTCCAATTGTATTTTCTGTCCCAGACATATATGCAGAAATGGCCAGACTCTACAGCTGCTATATATACTCCTTGAAATGGACATAGATCATTGAAAAATGTTTTCCACAACCAGAGAAAGAACTGATGAACTTTGAATACGGACTGAAGCTGACACCTTTTATTTTATTTTTCTTAGGTTTTTCCTATGTTTTCTTTTGCAACATTGCTAATATGGAAATATGTTTTGCATGGGTTTACATGTATAATCAAATCGGTTGCCTTCTCAAGGAGGGAGGAGGGGCATGACAGAGGGAGAAATTTGGAACTCAATTTTTAAAAAAAATAAAATTAAAAAATTTTACATGTAGTTGGGAAATATTTAATGAAATAAGTAAGATATATTGAAATGGAAGGGGGAGAAATGAACAAAGATCACCACCAAAAATCAGTGTTTTCAAGAAATCTAATAATTCTAGGCATCTCAACTTGGACTGCATTTTTTCATGCTGTGAATCTTTCATGTGGAAGAGGGCTTTAGATTTGCTCTGATGAATCCCAAAGTAACCATACAAAGAAAAGTTTCCTTAAAATGTGTTAATAAATGAATACGTCTTCAGTACATTAAAGATCGATGATTTCATCACTTCCACCAACAAAGTTTGCAACCCCTCTCTAACTCAGGAGATAGACTCCTATAATTGATGTGGTTGAAAATTTTATCACCCTAACACCAGCCTGGTGTCAGGCCTCACCAGCAGTGTCCTGATAAGTAGATATCTCATGAAAGTTTGTCTGATAGAGTGGTAGGGAGTTGGAGCGGGGGAAGTGAAGGAAAGAATATAGAATAAAAAGGGAAATATAATAATGAAATTTTCCAATAGAGTTCAATTCACAACTGCTAATGGATATTTTAGTAGTGAAAATGGGAGGGAAGAGAAAAAGACACATGCTGAAGATGGGAATGAAAATCTTATCACGTTAACACAGTGCCTTCTGAGAGTGAGTGATGTATGCCCCTAACATGGTCATTTTCATTTTCCATGACAAGAACAGCTTGGAAGCTAGTGATATTTAAGAAGCTCAAAAGGGCTTAGGCACACTTTCTAAACCTCTCTAGCTTTCAAGTTCTTCAGCTAGAAGGCAAAAGATAAAATAAATGACTAACATTTTCATTTTCTTTTCGGGAAAAATTATTTTATTTGAGGGTGTACAAAAGCTTGCTTAATCTAAGTTTACAATACTAAAGGATAAGCCCAATTATTATTTGTCTTCTCTTAAGTTCAATTCAGGGGCAGCTAGGTGGTACTGGGCCTAGGGTCAGGAAGACTCATTTTCCTGAATCCAAATCTCAAACATTTATTAGCTGCGTGACCCTGGGCAAGTCACTTAACCCTGTTTGCCCTAGATTTTCCAACTATAAAATGAGCTGAAGAAAGGAATGGCAAACCACTCCAAACCCCAAAGAGCATCACAAAGAGTCAGACACAACAGAAACAACTGAAAAACAAAGGTCAATTAATGCTAAGAAAAAACAACGTTTCCACCTTTGGAAATTTTAGTAGATGTTGTTAGTGTTTCAATAAACTCTAAACCTGGTTCCCAATGGCAAATAGATTCTCTAAGAAATCAGGTTTCACTCATCTGGTTTCTCATTTTCACAAATCTTATTACCTACATATCAACCTTTGCTTGCAATCACTACACCCATATACTCTGAGTACTATATGTCCTGACCCTGCAGTTGACCAGTTCAACACTGCTCCCATCATTTGACACTCTCAAATTCCTTGCCCCCTTGTCTCTCCATCATTCATGCCTTACATCCCTTATCCCTGAGTCACCCCCACCGTTTGTCTTTTCAATTCTGACTCCCAAGGTGCTGAACCTGCTAGAGGAAGTCACATAGCTATGCAGACTGGACAACTACCAATCGGTGTTATCTCATCTCAATGAGACCCTCACTGAGGTAAGGCAAACCTTGTATTCTTTTCTGATTCTCTATCACACTTCTGCATGACTGTTCCAAAAATGTCTCCTCTCCCTCATACCTTTTCTTTCATCTTTAGCCTTCCTTTTCGTTGAAGCAAAGAAGTCCTTGTATTCATTTATTCATTCCTTTACTCTTCCCTAACTGACTCTGTCATACTGTCATATCCTCAGTATTTCTCAGTAGACAAACTTCCCTCCTACTTTATTGTGAAAATAGTTGCCAGCCATCCCAAGCACATTCATTCCATCTGTAAAACCTTGTAAGACCTTAGCCAAGTCATTTAACTTAAATGGGCCTAATTTTCCTCATTTGTGAAATAAGTGGGTTGGACTAGATGGCTTTTGAAGTCAAAACCTCTATACATCTAAAACCATCCTCTTCTCCCTTTGATCCATTCTCTGAAGAAGTCCTTGCCGAGGTTAATCCCTCTATTTATTCCCTCTTTTCTGTGCCCTCACATTTTCTAAAGAATCATCTCTCTCTCTCTCTCTCTCTCTCTCTCTCTCTCTCTTTCTCTGTGTGTGTGTGTGTGTGTGTGTCTGTCTGTCTGTCTCTCTCTCTCTCTGTGTCTCTGCAAACCTAAACAATAGGAGCAATAGTATTTGTGTATAGACAAGCCAAGCCAACATAATTAAAATGATAAAATTGCCTAAATTAATTTATTTAGTGTCTTACCAATCAAACTACCAAAGGATTACTTTAAAGAATAAGAAAAAAAATACAATTTCCCTGGAGGGACAAAAGATTAAGAATCTCAAGGAAAATAATGGGGTGGGGGAGTGGTAAAGAAGGAGACCTAGTGGTACTAGGTTTCAACTATTGTACAAAGCAGTAATCATCTAAATAACTTAGTACCAGTTTAAAAAAAGAGATTGACCAGTAGATGACCAGATGGTACACAATATAAAGAAGTAAATGAAACTAAAAAATAATAATAACAATCTCTAAGCCTCCATTCCTTTGCCACCAATTTATTTCTTAACATCTTGTAAACTGGTTTCTGATAGCCCTAATTTTTTTGAATCACTGTCACAAAGCTCACCAATGACTAGAGCTATAACTAGGAATTCTGGCATTTAGAACAAAATATGTTGAGTGATTGTAGTAGCAATTTTGATTTGAAGATCTTTCCCACTCATTAATAGGCCATGTGACCTGCTTACATCACAGGAAGCCTAAGACATGTGGTGGGAGGAGCTTCCTGACAGGAAAAGGAAGTTATGTCACAGAAAAATGCTGTGAGAGAGAGAGAGAGAGAGAGAGAGAGAGATGTTGTGGCCACTGGTGGCTGCTAATGGCTGCCCTCATGATTGTTAGAACTGAACCATCTGACTTAGCTGTACTGTGAGTTTGTTTTGGGGAAGACCGCAGCAGGGGGTGGGAGAGGTTTCAGGATGGTGAGGCTCCATGTTGTGATATTCTGTATGGCATGTTTTGGGTTCCTTGCTGTTATGATGAAGTAGACCGACTGGCTGTGGGAGCTGAGCATTTGGTTATGGGATATGGTTCTCTAGTGTCTGAATAAATGGTTTACTTCTACCTTCTATGTGGAGAGTCTCATATACTTTGTGATACAGAACTACATAGACATTTTGACAATTATCATCTACATCGTTGTTATTGCCTTACTGTTCCAGTGATGATGGCGTGGTAATTGTCTAAGGTATGACCACTCTTGTGAATTGTTGAGGTAGAGGAGTCAGAGATCAACAGGAAGTCAGCATGTTTGAAGAAGGTGAAGGTTTCTACGAAGACTCTAAATCAAATATTGAATTTAGTGGGGAGGTGAGAGAGAGAGACCTAGAAAACCATAGACAACAGCAACTAGAATCTGGTCAAGATGAAGTAAACTTTAAAGGAGAAGAGGTGGTTGCTGAGTGATGGTAACAGAGGGAAGGTCTGGAAATGGGAATGAGGAGAAAAGATTATGTCCATTGTTCTTTTTGGCCCCATGTGTCAGGGGATATAAGAAGAGTAATCAGACTTGGGGAGGATGCCAAGAGAAGTGCTCCCTTTGGTAGATTTTAGTGAATACTAGAAGATAGGTTGTGAGAATCTTCAATCCTATGATTCTAGATTTACATCTAGCAGGGACCACCTTAGAGATCATTGATACCAACATTTTCATTTTAAAGGTAAGTTCATTGATACATAGAGATTAAAGTAGCATTGCAAGCTTAGATCTGGTAAGAAGTAGCAGAGCCAAGATTAAAACTCAGGTCCTCTAACTCTTTATTTTAGTGATCTTTCTACTATACCAAAAGAGAGAAAGATTCATCACAGCATGGTAAAAAGAGAGGGCAGAGGAAAATAGTGACTTGGAAAGGAGCAGGGCTAAGTTTATTATTGAGGGCAACAGTTCCTTTTGCTGATTTTCCCCAATAGCCATGCACTGATCCCAGGTGTTTAGCATGGCAAAAAGCCCCAGACCAGGCAATTAGTGGGAGAGAGAATTTCCTGGGAGATTTCCCAGGAAAAATACATGAGTGCTATTGCACCTTGGAATGAGGGGTGGGAATTAAAAACCTTGGGAATGGCCAAGAAAATAAATGGGCTGCTTCCATGGTTGGAGTAGAGTTGGGGTGTGTGGGGTGGGTAAGGAGCAAGTCTCCTCCACCCCCCAGAGAAGGATTCATAATGTTGCTGGGGGAACAGGGAGGAGTATATAGAGGTAACACACTCCTAGGATGTCAGTATAGTATAGAAGGAATGGCACCCACCCCCAACTTTTCTGTCTTTCCAGGCTGAGGCTATCTTGCTCACCCTATCTGCACCTATTCTGACAGGTTCGGGGTGGTTCCTCAGAAAGGGTGGCTACACTGCTACAATTTACTCTTGGAGTTTTAGAGATAATCTTGGTGTAGGGGAGCTAGACTTGGTCTTCTTCAAGGATAAGTCTATACCACATGTGACCTTTTATACGGAAACTACTTCTCTTTTGCACATATCTGCTCTCCTGCAGACCCCATGAGGCTCCTCATGAGAAAGTTACTACTTTCATGCCACTGAAGCAGTGTTAAGAAATTTTAGCAAACAGTAGCCTTAAGCCTGAGATATACAGAGCTTCCCAGGTCTTTTCTTTTTTTCTGATCAAGGGAGCAGCATTTCACTCTTTCAGTGAAAGACAGTTCTGTTAAGACTGAGATTTGCAAATCTATTCAGGTCTGTTTTAAGGTCTTTGAGAAGTTTTCTCTCTCCAGCTATAGATATTGCTAGAGAGTAAGGCAGCTCTTTTGCTAGCCAGCTCTTCAAACAATAAATTTTGTTTTCTCTAATCAGCTCCCAGCATCACATCTTCCCTCAAGTCAGATCAACTCCCCCTATCAACTGCAGGGTCTGCCTGTCTCTAGTTAGCCAATTTCATCTAAGCTACGCTTCTGTTGACTTCTCAGCTCTGTCAGATTCTATACACTCTGCTCTGGCTTCTGACACCTTTGCTCCTACATGCCACTTCAGCTCTAACCTCCTAATTCCTTGGCTTCTTATGTGGCTTTTTAATTATTTCTCCTGCCTCCTATCAAATCAGGGTCTCTTAATGAGCAGTGACCCACCTTAGTTGAGGAACAAAAATCCACATTTCTGTCAGATATGGCCCAAATAGTTAACATACAATTTTCTCATGGTCTCCAAACAGTTCTTTAGTTCACAGTTTCCCAACGATAAACTTTCAAGTCCTAAAAACAGTCAGATGTAAATTAACTGCCTGTAAGTAATTCACTGCCTTCAGTCAGTACTTTTGTTTTCACTGAAGTCCTCCTCAAACTCCAAAGCTCTGCGGTTGATATGGGGAGGAAAGATCTAATACCAGTTGCTGATTAGAGAAAGCAAATCTATTATTTGTGTATCTCTTCAAACTGCTTTTCTCTGTGTTTCTCACATATATGTCCTTCTGCCATTTTCAGTAAATAAGATATCCACATGAGAAAGGGACAGTACCTTGTACTGGCATCTTGAACCCATCCCTTATAGCCTCCTTACTAGTACCAACTCTATCAGTGATGGATAAATTGCTAAATCCATTGACCTTTGAAGGTAGTCCTCATTCTCCTTGATCTTTCTGCAGTTCCAACACTGTCAAGCATCCCCTCCTTCTGGATAGCCTCATTTTCCATGACATTACTTTCCTTTCATTCTCCTGCTAATCACCTGACTGCTCCTTTTCAGTATCTATCCCAGTTCACCATTCATCTCCCACCCTCTATGTATGAGTTAACTCAAGGTTCTGTCCTGTGTCATTGGGCTTCTTTCTCTATATACACTTTCTTCTTTGATGAGCTGATCTGCTCCCATGAGTTAAATTCTCTCTATGCAACTGATTCCCAAATGTATCTATTTATTCCTAATCTCCCTACAGGACTCTAGTTCCATATCACCAACTGCCTGCTAAAATTGTCATCACGATGTGCCATCGAAATCTCAAAATTGACATGGTCACTATGGAATTTGTCATCTTCTCCTTGAAATCTACTTCTCCAAATTTCCCTGTTTTTATTAAGGATGCTGCTATCCTCATAATCATAGATCAGGAACTTCAGAGTTGTTATCCTAAGCTCTTCCCTCCTCTACCTCTGATAAATAATAATTCACCATGTTCTATAGATTCGCCACTTGCCACATTCTTCATATCCATAAACAAGTTAGAGAATTTTGGCTTCTACATCAAGTTGATTGATCTTATGGCTAAACTATGTGAATGGGCAGAAAGAAAATACTGGACTTGTACCACCATAGACTTGTTATATCCCCATGAACCCCCCACCCCATACACACATACATACACACATATGCACACACATGCATGTATGCACACACACAAACACACACACACACTTCTACCTCCTGCCTTCACACGCAATCCCAAACTGTTTGTCCATCCGTCTTTGTCTAAAGGAGAGGACACAATCTCTTCCTCTTCTTTCCTGCCTTGCTCAATGACACCAACCTATAATCTTCCTTTAGTTTGGATGGAGTTTTTTGGGAGGAAGGATGGCTTTTTAAAAATTAAATTATTCAGTTTGAGGTCTTTGTCATTGTTTTTGTTTTGTTTTACAAATAATCACTATGGGGGGGGGGGGAATCAACCTTCTTGCCAGGAGTGTCTCCAAACTAACATCCATCCATCGGCAGACCCATATTCCAGACTGTGTCAGTGTGTCAGGAGCCACCAGGGCTTGTGTTCTTCTAGCACAGTCTTTGAGGACCCAGAGTTGGTAACACATCATCAAGAGGCATTGGAGTAGGACTGACCTTTTAATCAAGCAGTAAGTATTTATTAGGCACCTACTATGTGTCAGGCATTGTGCTAGGTGCTGGGGATCCAAGTACAAAGAATTAAACAATCCCTACTTTCAGGGACTTTACATTCTGATGGGGAAATGAGTATAGATAAAAATTTATATTACATAAAGTTTACATCTATATGTAAAGAATGTACATATATGTGTATGTGTGTGTATGCATACATATAACATGTGGAGGGCAGGGGTCTGGAATAACAAATGAATAGAAAAGTTTCAAAGTCATACAAGACTTAACAATTAACCCTGATCTTTCCCCCCACTTCCCCATAATTTAGATCCTCATTAGCTCTCTCCTGGACTTCTCATTAATCTCCCTGTCCAATCCATTGTCCACACAGCTGCCAAAGTGATTTTCCTAATGTGTAGATTTGACAATGTCAGTCCTATCCCAATAAACTCCAATGATTCTCTATTACCTCTCACATCAAATACAAATCCCTTTGGCATTAAAAGCCCTTCACAAACTGACCCATTTCTACCTTCCCAGTATTCTTACCCTTCATGCAAAAGTTTGACTTCTCAACTCATTGCCTAGATTAGTATCATAGTTCCTAGCCTCTCTGGAGGTCATAGCGCTCTGAGCCTGACATAATCCGCTTCTCTCAAACTGTCCTCTCCAAGCTGATTCCAGAAAGGGTCCCTACCATAGTCCTTTATTTCAAAACCAATGTTCCCTGTTGAATCTCCTACCAAGACCTTGCTTTCATGATGCTTTTGGCACCTAGATTGCTGGAGGAATTGAGCTAACAGACCCATCATGGAAGTAATGAATGTTTCACACCTTTCCCTGGCTGAAGCTGCCACAACCACCCACTTCCCTGAGCTCTCTTAATGATGACTCATTTGTTCAAGCCCCCTCCCCAGAGGAGGACTAGGTTCTAGAACTACCCCTAGAACAAGTTTACAATTTAAGAAAAAGCCTTCCACAAGCCATGATTAAGAACACACACTACCTCCACCCTAATACCCTAACAAACCCCCCCAAAAGTGACAGGGTAGATAAGTGGTAAAGTAGCTAGAATAAAACAAAGACTTTTTTTCTTAATACAGTATTGTACTGGCCATAAAAGTGTTGTGAAGACAGCTTACTACAAAATGGACAGTTTCTTGGCTGATTAATGAATTTCCCTGTCTTCTACCATCATATAAAAACAATACAGCAAACTTTAACTTTGCCAGGGAGCTGTTCACACCTGCTGCTTAGGCATATCAAGGAAGGGGAGGCTGGTCAGTTCTAGACACTAGGACTCAAAGAATGGGAGCACAGTCTTTGCACTGATCAACTCATATCGGAAAAACAAAAAAGAAAGCATCGTACAAGCTCACACCCATGTGGAAAATCTGGATTTCTGCTTGACCTTAGGAAACATAAACACATCTTGCCCGTTGGATCCCATGACTCCAGCACTGCCAAGCAAAATGTCTCGACTTTATCCATGCGTCTGGCCTCTGGTGTCTCACCTGGTCTCTACTTGGTACTAACGTACCCTTTGACAGTCCACATGGTTCTGGTCTCGGACCATCAGAACTATTAGTGCCATATATATACCCTGACCTGACCAGGCTATTTTGAGATCACTGTTAGTATAATCAAGGCAAGGCAACAGATATGTGGGTGCAAGAAGGAAGAGCTTTTGCCAGTGACACTAATGAAGGTATCAACCTTCCTTCTTCAAACTAGTCCTCCTGAGTTTGCCTGTAGCCATCTTATATGAAACAGAGTTAACTCACACTCCTTACCCATTGTTCATAAACTGACCTTTCGATCAGTCAAGAAGTATTTATTAGGTACCTACTATGTGACAGGCACTGCGCTACATGCTAGGGATCTAAGTATAGAGAATGAAACAATCCCTGCTTTCAAGGAGTTCATATTCTAATGGGGAAATGACTATATATAAAAACATATCATATAAACATAAATTTTATATCTAGGTATAGAAAGTATATGTAATGTGTATCTATGTGTATTATGAAAGTATGTATAAAGTGTATCTATATGTGTACATGTACATATATACACATATATCCGTGTCCAGAGCAGTTAAATATGAGGTAGTTTTGGAAGAAGTTCATTGTTGGGAGATCCAGAAAAATTTCACGCAGAAGATGAAGGAAGCCGCAAAGAGTGAGAACACTCCATTCATGGAGGGCAGTTAGTAAAAAGGCACAAAGATAAGAGATGGAGTGTTGTGTGTGAGGAATGGAAAGACGGTCAGCTTGGTTGGATATAAGAATATGGGAGGTGAGATGATATGCAATGAGGCTGGAAAAATATATTGGAACCAGGTTCTGTAGGACTTTAAAAGCTGAACAGAGTTTATATTTTATCCTAAAAACAATAGGACACCACTGGAGTTGGTTGAGTAGGGGAGTTACATGGTCAGATATATACTTCAGGAAATTTATTTTGGCAACAGAAGGCAGGAAGGACTGTAGTGGAGGGAGACTTGAGGCAGGGAGGCCAATTAGGAGATTGTTACAGTAATCCAGACATGTGGGCTTGAATTAAAGTGGCAGCTGTTTGATTGGGAAGGAGTAAGATGAAAGAAATATTGAGAAAGTAAAAACATGAAGATTTGACAGCTGATCAATAGGTAGAATGAAGAATTAACTGGTAGGAATGTGAGTAAGAGAGGCAGGTAAGACCTCTGCTACAGGACAGGACAACTTTAAAGAATATGGTAACATGGGTGGCTTTTCCTGTGAAACAGGGATAATGAGCAGAGACCCCTGATCTATTGGACCTTGCGCCACCTCCAGAGAAATGTACTCGGGCCCAACTTTGATAGTTTGTGCTTTGGGATGATGCTGCAACCCCAGACTTGTGCTTTGGGGTGGCAAAGCAATCTCCTTATTATCCCCTTACTCCCTGTGACAGAACATTAGGTGGGCATTGACAGGACCAAGAGAGCTAGCCACTAAGAAGAAAAGCAGGAAGAGCTACCCATTTGGTTGGTTTTAGAGAAGAAATAATTTCTGCTACCATTCTCTCTTCTTCCTCTCTTCCAGGATACGCCTTAGGACTTTGAAAGTTCTCTCTTGTGCTCTCTGTGGAAAGATGTCTTTCCTCTCTTCTCCTCACCCTCTAGAAGCTATAATAGCTGCTCGTGCATAGTAGGTCTCCAGCTCCATTTCTGACTTTCAGGACTTACATTCTAATTAGGAAAGACATATCTTTTGAAATGGAAGAAAGAAATAACTATTCTATACCTTATGTTCTTTGAGCACTGAGTACATTTCTAGAAGGATCCTTCTTAATCCCTTCAAAGGACACCTTCTAATGAGCCAAACCTGAGCTTTAGAAGATTTAGAAGTTCTCTAGAGCTCTGGGTTGGGTATATAAAGGAGAAGAATCTGACCCAATTTAATCCACATGAGTCTCTTAGTCAGAGGGGGCACCCCAGCCTCTTGTGGGGTTTTATACATATATGTTTATGTTTGTGTCCTCTGTGGACATCCCTGAGGAAAGTCTCACGCAATGACATGCTGTAAGTTGTCAGATGGGTAAAACCCCAACATACACCAAAGAGTTTGTTCAATGATACTGCTTTATCACAAGGTCGCTGATAACTGCATGGTTGACAAGCCTTCCTTAAGCTCTTTCTTTTTTCTCAGTTACATCTGTGCCAAAGATGGCTGGACTCTGGCAGTCAGAGATTGCTGGGCCCTCACAGTTAGTGCCCACAGACCTAAAATCTTCAAACTCTGACCAATTTTGACCCTACTGATTCAGCTCTAGGTCAGGGAGAATGGTACATCCTCCTGATCAATTTTACCCTGAACATTTAAGCCAAGACTCTAAACTTTGCCTCTCTTAAGAGAGGTTTCAAAGAAACTTGGAATAATTGCTTTATTACTTTCTATCGATAAAATTTCTCTATTGATGAAACAGATTCTGAAACTAAACACTGTGGATAAATTCAGGCAGAAGATGCAAGTAATCTAATAATTTAATAGATCTGAGATAAAAAGTTTAAAAAACTGATATCAGAATTACCAATTCCAGTAATTGTATTACTAAAGACATTATTTTTATTTTCCAGGGGTTTGAGAAGTGAAACTACATTATCAGCACCAGTAACTGGCCCCCGAGCCTGGAGCACACTCCTTCCTTCCTTACCTCTTCCTCATACAGTCCTTCTCTTCCTATAAGATTCATAGCTCCATTAACAATTCATTTGTGTGCTCCTTACTGAAACCCCTCCAAAACTGACTCTTCCCAGCTTTTGTCATCTTTGACAATTTGCTGGGTGTGAGATGAACCTTCAGAGTCGTCTTGATTTGCATTTCTTTTATTACTCATTATCTACAGTATTTTTTTATATATTTGTTAACAGTTTGTAATTCTTTTAAGAATATTTGTTTATAAACTTTAACTTTCTCTATTCAAGAATGTTTTTGTTTTACATATATACATCCATATATGTAACCTATATATCGACATGTATATTGGTACACATAAAGATATCTAGATATAGATATGACAGGGTATGGGCCCTGGGAACTGCCTCCCCAACTTTCATTGAACTTTTCCACATGGCCAGTCTCTGGTGTCACCTGGCCTTTCATTGTGGCCCCACGACCAAACCTCCAATTCTCTATTACCTCTAACCTAGCCCAGCCCTTCATTGTCTAATACCTCCCTGGCGACTTCCCACCCTTAACTCCTTCTAGAACCCTTCTCTGTTCCCAGACTACTTGGCCACTCCTAGATCATATCCAGCTATATAAAAGGTCCATCTTTCCTCCATTAAAATGCTTAGATTCCTTAAAAGTCTGGCCAATGCTCAGATTCTTAAAATCTGGCCAATAGGGCCAGGGTATAATAAACCATATCTCTGGCTGAAAGAAGGCTTGAGTCAAATTCATTCAAGGCAGAACCAGCCCTTGAATTTCAGGGGCCCAGCACCCCTAGACCGTGACAGATATATACAGATCTTAGTCATCTATATATCTTGAATATCAGACCTTTACCAGGAATATTTGATACATGGATTTTTTCTTAATCTACCACTTTATTATCCTAGATGCATTAGCTTTATGTAGAAGCTTTTCAATTTCATGTTATTAAAATTATCTATTTTATCTCTTATATTTGTCTCTATACTTTGGTTGGTTAAGAATTCATCTCCTGAGCAGGAGCCAAGATGGCGGCTGGAAAGCAGGGACCAGTCTGAGCTCCCTGCCGAGCCCCTCCAAAAACCTATAAAAAATGGCTCTGAACCAATTCTAGAACAGCAGAACCCACAGAACAGCAGAGGGAAGTAGGGCTCCAGCCCAGGACAGCCTGGATGGTCTCTGGGTGAGGTCTATCCCGCACGGAGCTGGGAGCTGGGAGCTGGGAACGGAGTGGAGCAGAGCTCAGCCTGAGCGGCGTGGACCAACAAGTCCAGCAACCGGGCAGAGCATGCCCTAGCGCCCTGATTCAGTGAGCTGCGGCAGTTACGAGACTTCTCAACCCACAAACACCAAAGACTGCGGAGAAGGTTAGTGGGAAAAGCTGCGGGAGTGGAAGGAGTTCGTGGTTCGGCCTCCAGCCCCGGGGGCAGCGGAGGTGGGGCAGCTACAGCTGCTGCTGCTTCCGGCTCCAGGCCCACCTGGTGGGAGGAATTAAGTGGCAGATCAGAGCAGGGTGCACAGCCTGCCGAAGATCTGAGCCCAGTTCGGGTTGGGGGTCCTTGGGGAAGGAGCAGTGCTGGTGCGGCAGAGCTGGCACCTCCCCCCCAAACGTGGAACATAGAACTCTGTAGTCTACAAGCAGTCATACCCCACTGAAAAACTCAAAGGTCAAATTAGTTGGCTGGGATTATGGCCAGGCAGCGAAAACGCACCGAGATTCAGTCTCAGACTCTGCATTCTTTCTTTGCTGACAAAGAAGACCAAAACATACAGACAGAAGAAATTAATAAAGTCAAAGAGCCTACAACAGAAACCTCCAAGAAAAACATGAACTGGTCCCAGGCCATGGAAGAGCTCAAAAAGGATTTGGAAAAGCAAGTTAGAGAAGTAGAGGAAAAATTGGGAAGAGAAATGAGAAGGATGCGAGAAAACCATGAAAAACAAGTCAATGACTTGCTAAAGGAGACCCAAAAAAATACTGAAAAATACACTGAAGAAAACAACACCTTAAAAAATAGATTAACTCAAATGGCAAAAGAGCTCCAAAAAGCCAATGAGGAGAAGAATGCCTTGAAAGGCAGAATTAACCAAATGGAAAAGGAGGTCCAAAAGACCACAGAAGAAAATACTACTTTAAAAATTAGATTGGAGCAAGTGGAAGCTAGTGACTTTATGAGAAATCAGGATATTATAAAACAGAACCAAAGGAATGAAAAAATGGAAGACAATGTGAAATATCTCCTTGGAAAAACCACTGACCTGGAAAATAGATCCAGGAGAGATAATTTAAAAATAATTGGACTACCTGAAAGCCATGATCAAAAAAAGAGCCTAGATATCATCTTTCAAGAAATTATCAAGGAGAACTACCCTGATATTCTAGAGCCACGGGGCAAAATAGAAATTGAAAGAATTCATTGATCGCCTCCTCAAATAGATCCCAAAAAGAAATCTCCTAGGAATATTGTCGCCAAATTCCAGAGCTCCCAGATCAAGGAGAAAATACTGCAAGCAGCCAGAAAGAAACAATTTGAGTATTGTGGAAACCCAATCAGAATAACCCAGGATCTGGCAGCTTCTACATTAAGAGATCGAAGGGCCTGGAATGCGATATTCCGGAGGTCAATGGAGCTAGGATTAAAACCTCGAATCACCTACCCAGCAAAACTGAGTATCATGCTCCAAGGCAAAATATGGATTTTCAATAAAATAGAGGACTTTCAAGCTTTCTCAGTGAAAAGACCAGAACTGAATAGAAAATTTGACTTTCAAACATAAGAATCAAGAGAAGCATGAAAAGGTAATCAAGAAACAGAAATTGCAAGGGACTTACTAAAGTTGAACTGTTTTGTTTACATTCCTACATGGAAAGAGGTCATGGATGATTCATGAGACCTCAGTATTAGGGTAGCTGAAGGGAATATGCATATATATATATATATATGTTTATGTATATATATAAGTGAATGTGTATGTATGTATATATCTATGTGTATATATATGTGTGACACAGGGTGAGTTGAAGATGAAGGGAAGATATCTAAAAGAAATAAAATGAAATTAAGGGATGAGAGAGCATCATACGGAGAGAGGGAGATAGGGAGAGATAGAATGGGGTGGATTATCTCACATAAAGGTGGCAAGAGAAAGCAGTTTTGTGGGAGGAGGGGAGAAGGAAGGTGAGGGGGGAATGAGTGAACCTTGCGCTCATCAGATTTGGCCTGAGGAGGGAATACCATACATACTCAGTTGTGTATCTTACCCCACAGGAAAGAAGAGGGAGGAAGATAAAAAAAAAATAAAAGGGGGGGATGATGGAGGGGAGGGCAGATGGGGGTGAAGGTAATCAAAAACAAACACTTTGGAAAGGATACAGGGTCAAGGGAGAAAATTCAATAAAGCGGGATGGGTTGGGAAGGAGCAAAAGGTAGTTAGTCTTTCACAACATGAGTATTGTGGAAGGGTTATACATAATGATACACATGTGGCCTAGGTTGAATTGCTCGACTTCTTAGGGAGGGTGGGTGGGAAGGGAAGAGGGGAGAGAATTTGGAACTCAAAGGTTTAAAATTAGATGTTCAAAAACAAAAAAAAAAAGTTTTTGCATGCAATTAAAAAATAAGATACACAGGCAATGGGGTGTAGAAATTTATCTTGCCCTACAAGAAAGGAAGGGAAAAGGGGATGAGAGGGGAGGGGGGTGATAGAGGGAAGGGCTGACTGGGGAACAGGGCAACCAGAATATACGCCATCTTGGAGTGGGGGGGGAGGGTAGAAATGGGGAGAAAATTTGTAATTCAAACTATTGTGAAAATCAATGCTGAAAACTAAATATGTCAAATAAATAAATTTAAATTAAATTAAAAAAAAATTCATCTCCTGCTGTAGCTATAAAAGGTGTGAGATCTGATGTGTTTCTCTTGTTCCTGGTCACAGAAATGTCCTAAGTATCCAGTGTTCTGGTCTTTAAGGGGCAAGTCTTTGGTAATTATGAGGTCATTGATTGGCAAATGACCATTTGAAACTGAGTATCAGGAAGAGAGAATTATTTCTTTGGAATGATAGCAAAATTTTGTAGTAGAACTGAAAACCTAGAGATAATGGGATAAAAATGCATATTTGGAAATAAAATCAATGGTCTGTTAGAATTAGAAAGTATCCTCAAGATTAACTTTACAGATGAGAAAACTGAGGTCTAGATATGTGAAGTGATTTAGAAAAGGTCACATTTCTAGCTATTGGCCACAACAGGACTAGAATTCTGTTTGTCTTAGGAGTGTCCCAACTCTACAGCTATAGTGTTTTCTACTGCCCCGAAAGTATCCCAAAGGCATAAAGAAGAGCCTTTATAATGCTACTGTAGGCAAATAGGGTTGATGTCTGCCTTGGCTAACTCATCTCAGGATATTACTGTATGCATTTGGTTGAGTGTCAGATATGATTTAACCCAAGGTTAAACCCCAATCCATGTGTTACTGAGCCATGTTATTCTGTGCAACAACTGCCATAGATGAAGACTTGCAGAAACAAAAAACAGTGAAGTCCGTTACCAAGGTCTTGCCATGTATTCATTTCATGGCCATTATCTGATCATTGAACTTTTATTTTGATCAGTGATTGTATTATCTGAAATCACTGTGTTAATTAATATTATAGTATAAGCTCAAGGAAAGTGAACACTGGATCTCTGTGCTTCAGAAGGTTTACTATGGTGTCTTGGTAGATGCCCAATAACTATCAATAAATTTAATTAATGGCAATTTAGGTCCAATGCTTTAATGATAGATTTATTCATTTATCAGCAATTCTGTAGGCAGGGATAGAAAATGCTTGTGGGTAGATAGTTGCTGGCAACAAAACTCTTGTTGCCAACAACTACCCGCCATGCTAAACAAGTGAGGAGGGTGTGGTAGTTTTGGGGTTTTTGTTTTTTTTGGAAGCCTCTACACTCACCACAAACACTGACATCTTGCCCACTGTCATGCTGGGACTTGGGTAGCGACAAGACAGGGCAGGCCAGGAGGTGTTGATTCCAGAGATCTGGAGTCAATTCCACTAATCCAGAATGACCAATGAAATCCCTTTTTTTTTTTTGACAGAGCATTCCTTTCATTCAGCCAAGAGACCAGAGTCCAGCTATCTCCCAGCATCGTTGTGGGAAGCAAGGGTGTGGCAACAGCAGAGGGTCTCCCTGAACCATCGGGGGACCACGCCATCACCCCTTATCCACCCACCCTGGAGTCACCAGGAACAAGAACGTGACAACTGGCTCTTTATTGATGGTCCAGAGGATCTGCTTTGCCCATCATCTGAGCATCTCTACATGTTAAGGAAGCTCCAGCTGGAGGTATCCCCTCCCAGGCCCACCAGCCCCTCCACCAGAACCTATTATAGCTTCTCCTTCCTCCTTCAATCAAGCCATCCCCACCAGCTGCAGCCTGCCAGCTCCCCTCTCCTTCCCCCCAGTTACAGAGAGGGATTCCTACTGATTAGCACTCTAGCTGCACAACGAGATAGAGCCCGGCATTAGCAGCATAATTACCTCCCCTCTGGGAAACTCATCCTCTTCTCTTCCCCATGTTGTCCGTTATATCCATGACCTTGCCTGTTGCTGGGCCAGGAAGGAGATGGCAGAAGAAAGGGGCCAATTGGAAACTTGTACTTTAAACCAGACTCTTCCTTTACACAGGAAGTCCTGGCTCCTAATATATATAGCATGGTCCTCTGCAGTCTGTGCCCATTGATCAGGAAAGTTGTATGCCCCAAGAGCCAAAGGGCACCACTTTCTGCAGCCTGGGAGCTCCATCTCTCCTGCAATAGTGGAAGTGAGCTGATGGGCATAACAGGGGCATGAGGAGGGCATCCTGGGATCACTGAGTCTAGGGCAGGGGGAAGGAGGCCTCCTTTACCCTTCTAGGAGATAGTCCACTTGTGCCAGCCCCCACTCATTCTTATCCCCTGCCCAGAACAGTCTTGAGAATTAAATTGGAGTCCTTTGTGGAAAAGAGCTTGCCCCAGGAATCCTTAGCTTTGGGACTCAGACAGTTTTGACCTTGGTTGGAAAGAAACCTCTGAGCCAAACAATGACTTTGGACTGTTTCAGAACTTTCTTCTAAAGCTGGGGAGAAGGTAGCCTAGAAGCATAGGTAGAATGTTGTGGATCTAAAGAGTTCATAGGATTTAGAACTGGGAAGAGTCTTAGCATTCTAGTTTAACCCAGAGACTGAAAAATATTGTTATTTAATAGAGTATCTTCATTTTACAGCTAAAGAAAATTAAACCCAATAGAAAGAGGAGACTTACCCAAGACCAAACAGCTAGCTTAAGGTAATACCAGAACTAGAACCTAGATCTGCAAGTCCCTGGAGTAGTTCATCCAAAACAACAAAAAAAGAATTAATCTAAATAATTTCCCATAAAGTAAACAATATGCCAAAGTTCTTGGGGGTCTTTTAGACTTGGGTTCTAGTTCCATTTCTACCACTAATTATCTTTGTGACTTTAGGTAAGTTACTCAGTCTTTGGGCAACCAGTTTCTCAGTCTACAAATGAAAGTTGACTAGATAATCCTTCCAAGTCCAAAGTTCCACAAGTGTGCAAAACAGTATCTTCAACCTGATTGCTGCACAACAGTGGAGTTCAGGGAATCCAACAGGCTAGCAAGACAATACACGTAGTTTCTAATTCCTAAGCCTGATGCAAAGAGAATGTTTTGTGCATCCTAAGGCCCTATATAAAAGTGAATTATTGCTATTATTATTACTGGCGAGAAGATAATGGAAGAGGTGAATTAACATTATAGCAGAAGGAGAATGTGCCCCAGGGTCCCAAATCTCCATTTTGCATCATGCATGAATTGCATTATAGAAGACTCTTAAAAGAGGGATTGGTATACAATGATTAGCGTCTTAGAACTGCCTCTTGCTTCTTGTGTCACTTCATTTCTTAGAGTCTCTGTTTCCACATCTTTAAAAAGAGGGAGTTGGACTACATGACTTTCCTTCCAACTCTCAACCAATTAATCTGGGATGCTGTGGAGGAGCCCTTTGTGATTATGCTTCCCCTGAATCCCAAATGTTCTTAATTTGCCCCAGAATGGTAATTGCAACAAAGAATTAAAGTCAGCCAAGATTGTCTTATGAAAAGAAGAAGTACGTAGCTGTTGACGTGATCTTGAGCAGAAGTGTCAAACACAC
Organism: Trichosurus vulpecula; assembly: GCF_011100635.1. Lineage (NCBI taxonomy): Eukaryota > Metazoa > Chordata > Mammalia > Diprotodontia > Phalangeridae > Trichosurus > Trichosurus vulpecula. Next base: position 360,288,445 of record NC_050573.1, read on the forward strand.
AGTTCATGGGCTACATGTGGCCCACAATATTCCCAAGGGCAACCCAAACTAGATTAAAATGTACGTGGGAAAAAATTAACAAAATAAAGAGAAATAAAATCAAATAATAATTAGATTATATTATATTTTACAACTAAATCGATATGCAGCCCATGGATATCACTACATAGAATTTAGTGGCCCCCATTTCTATTTTGAGTTTGACACCACTGGTCTCCTTTCTCCTAGGAATACAAGAAATATAATTGCACTAATATGTACATGTATAGGCACACACAATATAAAATAGCCCCTCACACATTTTCTCTTTGATGCACTTATTTTATCATGGCCCTATCTTTGCAAAGCACATGAGTTTTCTATACGCAATTTTATAGAATCATTTGATGGCAACTGGCTCAATCCTCCATCTCCTCAGTAACCTCCTCAGTGAATCACTTTAGACTCCTATTCTAGTAACAATGGTCAAAAGGAGGGAAGTAGAAGGATGGGGACCTGATAAGTTAAATCACAATTATGTTTTGTGCCCTGGAAGAAGGTATTTTAATTTTACAAGCATTTGTAAAACGCCTATAATGTGCACATAATAGCACAGGGCTAGACAGTAGCCTATAAAAACAAAAAGGAAACAGTGTTTGCCCTCAAAGAGAGTACATTCTACTGGGAGAAAAGAACATATACACAGTTGCATAAATAGAAAGTAGATAGAAAGTAATTTGAGGGGAGACACACTAAGAGCTAGAGGCACCTGGAAAGGCCGCTATAGGAAGAGGCATTTAGGCTGAGCCTTATTGGAAGTAAGGATTCCAAGAGGCAGAGGTAAAGAAGAAGGGCATTCCAGGCATGACTGTGCAAAGACATGGATGGAGAAGATGGAATGGCGTATATGTGAAGAGAAAGTAGGTTGCTTTGGTTGGAATGTAGAGAGTATAAGGAGGAATAATGTGAAATTAGTTTAGAAATCTTGGAGTTATACTTTGAAGGGCTTCAAATGCTAAATAGAGGTATTTGTATTTTGTCTTGGAGGCAAAAAAGGAGCCATTGAAACTTGTTAAGCAGAGGAGTGACATGGTCAGACTTGTGCTTTAGAGATGTCAATCTAGTAGCTCAACAGAGAAAAGATTAGAAAACGTAGAGGCCTGAGGCAGGAAGACTAATTAGAATAGCAATGATCCAGGGAAATGGAAGGAGCTGGTCCTTGGCAAAATTTCAAATTTTTATAGAATCCCAGAATCTCAGAATTGGAAGGAACTTCACAGGTAATTTTACTGATTTGCACCCGAATCAGGAATCCCCTTACCAGTATCTGAACTAGCTTGTTTTTACCAAGTTTCCCATTTCTTCTTCCATGCCCTTCCCTTTCCCCCACTGCGGTGCCTTCCCTCATCCCTGCCCCATCCCTTTCAGAGATGCTGCTCTTTCAGGCTTCTTCAAAGCCTGTCGTTGTTGTGACAATCAACCATACCTTCCCATCCATGAAGTACTCCATGCTTACAATGGTCATGCATCTTGAATTCTCTGAGCCAGTCCAGATATCAAGAAAACAAATATGCTTATAATGAGGCCTCACAAAAAGAAAAAACCTATGTTAGATCAAGTACATCACTTTTTGTTTCAGTCAATAAATAGTCAACATACTCATACTCCAAAATTACCTTTCACCGTTCCACCCCGGCTCCCTCTTAATCCATACTGTCATTCCCTCTGAGTATCTTAATTAGGTATAAAACAACAGGTAAACCTTAAAGCTCTATTTAAATATGAGCTATCATCATCATCATCATCATTGCATGTGAATAGTTAATAGAACTTTCTAGTAACCCTACTAGGACTATTTCCTCGTTAACTGAAATTAATTTCTAATTGGCAGAATCACCAGCGGAGAAAAATTTTGTCCAGGAGGCCTATTCTTAAATAACACCATTGAACTTTTTCGCTATGCAAGGCTGATCCTGCAAGGAGGTAGGGAAAAGGATTGGATCCTAGTCCCACCCACACCCTGACTCCATCACTTTCTAGATTAGAGTAAGGAGTGAAAGGGAATGACAGCAAATGAAGACCTCCTGTGGCATTCCTAGGCAGATGTCCTCCTTTTATCCCTCCTCCTGACTTCAAGTCCAGTGGTCCATTCAGTACCTCCTTGTGATCTTTTTCAGTTCCTGATGTTTAGAAATAACAATGGAAACAAACAAACAATCAAAAAGCCTGTATTACTATGATCCACCAGTAAAATCAGGCTTCAATGCCAAAAGCTGTGCCAACAGAGGGCAAGCTCTGGCAGGTCCTACCAGGCTGGAAAGACTTCAAGGAAGAGCCAGTGACAGACTGGGTGCCTGCTGCTATCTGAGGACCAGCCTAAGTTCAAGAAGTATCATCATCACCAGGATGGTCAGAAAGTGAATAACTTTTCAGTTATATTAGTGGAGTTATGACGTGGGTCAAGAACCCACACAATTCAAAGCATAGATCCTTGAAGTATCATAGTAAACTTGTAAAAAAATTGAAAACTTATAAAAATAAAAGTAAAAAAACACTTTAAACATGTGAAACATACATGTTTAGTCTCCTATTTATAAGTTTTTTAAAAAACATACTTGTAGATGAAAATTTAAAAGTTACAGGAAGTACCTGGGCAGGGGGACAGGGGGAAAAGGAAATGACATGGTACTGTCTACATTTCTCAAGGGCATCTAGGTGGCTCAGGGGACAGAGCACCAGACCTGGAGTCAGGAAAACCTGAGTTCAAATCCACCCTCAGACATTTACTAGCTGTGTGACCCCGGGCCAGTCACTTAACCCTGTTTGCCTCAGTGTCCTTATCTATAAAATGAGCTGGAGAAGGAAATGGCAAACCACTCCATTGTTTTAGCCAAGAAAACTTCAAATAAGATCACAAAGAGACTGATGCAACTGAAATTACTCAACAGCAACCTAGTTTTTATGTATGTTGTATACCTGCTACCCCACAATCACTTATTAAGTGCTTTCTATGCATTGTTCTAAGCAATGGAAATACAAAGAAAATAAACAAATAAACCCAAAAAACCAGCCTTTATCCTTGAGTAATTCATATTCCAATGAGTGTGTGTGTGTGTGTGTGTGTGTGTGTGTGTGTGTGTGTGTGTGTGTGTACAAGCTAGGGAGTGATCAGTCACCCACAATCTTCACCACTACTGCTATACCAGGTCAATTATTTATCTATCAAAGGGGAAATTTTCTGTTTCTCATAATCCTTAAGTGCCTTCAAGGCTCAGCTCTTTGAAGCCTTCCCTTATTACCTTCGCAACTCCCCAGTGTTCTTTCCTTTGACCTTGGGTTTTTTTTAATTATTTGTTCATAAGTTATATTCCCCATGAAACTGTAAGCTCTGTGAGGAAACAGGGTTTTGTTTTTGTTTTTTTTTTTTATCTTATTGTCTTTAATTTCCAGCACAATATCTCACATATCGAATCAAATCAAGTCTGCAAACATTTATTAAGTACCTACTATGTGCCAGGCACTACAGTAAGGTCTAGGGATACAAAGAAAGACAAAAACAGTCCCTATTGTCAAGGAGTTCACAATCTAATGGGAAACTATGTACATACAAGAGATGTACGAGGTAAATTGGAGAAAATTTCAGAGGTAAGGCATCAAGGCAGACCAGAAAAGACCTCTTGCTGAAAGTAGGATTTAAGCTGAGTCTTAAGGAAAGCCAGGGAAGCCAGGAGGCAAAGACAAAGATGGAGAACACATCAAGCATGGGAGACATCCAGTGAAAGATAAGGATTCTCAAATTGGAAAGGTAGAAGGGGTCACATTGTGGAGGGCTTTAAAAGCCAAACAGAGGGTTTTATAAACCATCTTAGTGGTAATGATGGTGATGTGGTTGGGCGTTGCTGGGAACCTGGAAATGTAAGGATACAGGGCAAGTCTGCTTAGAAAGAATTCAAGCACTCAGCCTTCTTTCAGTTAAAGTAGCAGGGCTTATTGTAATGCCAACAGAGTAAGCTAGGTTCCTAAAGAATCTGCAACTTGATGGGGGCTGAGATTGATACTTTTATACAAAAAGATCTGGATTAAGAAGTGGTAAATAAACTGGGTTGTGCCAGGGGCAACAGCGAAAGAGTCTAGATGAGATTAAGGAGTGGTAAATAGCCTGGGGTGGGCCAAGGGTAAACAGTGAAAGGAGTTAAGTGGTCTGGGGTAGGTTGGAAAGCCACAGTGAAAGGACTATTGAGTGTCTTGGTGGGCTGGGATAGGCCAGATGCCTGGGGCAAGACACCAGTGCACCAGTGATCTGGGCTGAAATATGTGGGAAAGTTCAGGGACTGAGTTGCTGAAATATATGGGAAAATTATGGGTCCAGGTACCATCACCCCCATCATTGGACCTGGACCCCTAAAAGGACTTAGAAAATTGTCAGCCCAGACACTGAAGTCCCTCTGAGAGAAGAATCTTCTGACAGGCTTAGAGCAGTTCACTTGCTCTGTCTAATTACCTCCTCTTCCCAAGTGACCCCAGAAATACTCTCCTCATGATAATCTCTTCTATTTTCTGCTCCCTTCTCAAGCTCATCTGTAAAATAAGAACTGTCCTGGATGACTTCATTTTACATCCTTTGAACTGTGTTCTCAGGAAACATTGCCAAGGGGTTCTACAAATAGTCCCATATTCCAAGATTGCCACAAAATAAGGATCTACTTGTCATCAATGTCATCTGTGTCATCAAGGGTTTGGAAATCTTCATAGTAGGATGAAATGCATTGTAGTAGAATGTAAGCACCTGGAGGGCAGGAACCATCTATCATATTTTTGTCCTTTGCATCCTCAGTACCAGGCCCAGTGTCTGGAATATATAGTAAACACTTAATAAGTACTGATTGAACTAGACATTTTTTAAAAATGATGCATACATTTTTAGACATGGCCAATGTATGTGTTTGTTTGGTTTTGATTAGGGGAAGGATGAGGAGGTGGGGGAGATGGTGATGTGGCTGTTTCCCTCACTGTTAGGTGCCAGTAAATAGTGTCCCAGTTCCATTAAACGATTTAACATTAGTTAGATATTACAAAATAAATTTACTTGAAGATATAGCAGTAACAAAAGGACAAGCACTACCACCCCACCACCACTTTGGGTGCACTTTCTCCCCATCTCACTTCTGAGGAGAGTAGGCTCACTCTTAGCACAATTTGAACTAGCACTGGTTCCGCTGAGTCCATGTCCTGATGTGGCACCACAGCCAGATCAATCCTCTTCCCGACTATTCCTGAACTGGGTCTCAAACACCACTCCTGAATGTCACTCTTTGGTCCTTCAGCTTAGATGTCGACTTGGCTGCAAAACCAGGGTGCTAAGAGCTTGGACACCAGGACTCTTGGATGCTAAGAAGTCCAGAAACTAAGATGTTCACTCCCCTGACCTTTTGGAACTCATGTCAGGGGCTCCAATTGCCTCACCTGAAGTGGAAAAGAAGACAGAGGCAAAAGGACTGAGGCCCATTTCTACAGGGCCATATGTCATTTTCATAGGGGTTAGGCCTTGGGCTTTAAAGCATTCCCTTTCACTGGATGCAATCAGGAAAGGAATCAAACCATGAGAGAGCAGCCAATGAGCATGCAGTTAGAAAGAATGAGCCAAGGCCAACCAAGGACTTATGAAGGCACTCTTATCTTAGTTTTGGCCACGCAGCCTATATAAAAGGCTTCTTCTAATAGCATGGTTAGCAAACCAGAAACAGAGAATGTCTATATTGCTTAAGTATCTCAGAGGTACTTCCATGTTATCACAATGTGTTGGTAAACAAAATAGGCTCTTAACACTCCGTTCAACCAAGTGCCCTTGAAGAGTTTGGCCTTTGTTTCCTTGATTAGATTCGGCAGTCCTTGGGTGACCTCCTTGACTCAGGGGAGGGCCTAGTTTACACATGAGTTTGAGTGACATGTTTGGGACATCAGAGGCTTTTAGACCACGTGGGTTTAAGTCGCCTCTTTGTGACGATTCTAGGTCACGTGGGTGAGTCGCATGTGTGACTCACCCTTGACGCTTAAAAAGATATAAAACTAGGGGTTGGTATTCTCTTTTTCGGAGCTCTTACCCACAGCCATGGTGGTGTGTGTGACTCTGGGCCAGCCCTTGCTATGAGCTCCCGGGCTGAACCTAGATGTTGGTAACTATGAATTGTATTGGGTCTGTCTGTCGGTATTTGTAACTTGTTTGTATTTTTCTCTGAAGTTCAGGGTGCTGGTTTTTTCCCCTGAACTAAGTGAATGATGTCTGTATGTTGAATTAAAGTAAGCTTGTCAACCCCTTAGTAAATTTCCTTAGTAAAGCAAATCAAAAGAACCTGGGCTTTTGCAGCATGCTGGTAGCATGTTTGTTGTTGAGCTTGTTGGTCTTTCACCCCCACAACAGCTGCTAGCCCGATTGTTGAAACACACAACTCTCCTGGAAGGAGGCTCCTTAGTCTTCTCCAAGTAGAGAAGGAACTTCATCCATGTGGGAGTTCCCCATCACAGAAGCTTTTAGAGAAAATGAACAGAAGAGATCAGGAAGATGTTCAGGGGCTACAAAGTCAAGCAAGACAGTTTTGGAACTAATATGCTGAATTGATTATATATGTTAAAAAAGAAAGAAAGAAATTAAAAAAGGAAGAAAGAAATGAAGAAAGAAAATCCAAGTGGTAAGTAAGGAGATTCACAGTTCTATATACAATCCTCCTTTTCTGTTCTCTTTGATGAAATGTTCATGATTGGTGTTTGTCAACTCCAGAATAAAAATAAAATTTAAAGAAAAGAAAGGGGAAAGTTGTAAAGGAACTTGGTGGGTATGGGATAGGGAAGAAGAGAAGAAAAGAACCCAGAAAAAATCAGTCAAAACTAGAAGAACTCAGTTAATAAACATACTTGAAAAAAATAAAAAAAAGAACACTTGAAGATGACTAGAGGGACACAACCATGAAAAATCTGTTAGCAAGATGTGTGCCAAGGTCATGGAAATTGTTAGATTAGGGAATTTCTAGGGACAGTCCTGAGGACATGGCTGAATCAGCATTTAGATGACTATAAAAATAACAATTTCAGCATTTCAGACCATAGGCAAGAATTATACCTAAAGTTCAAACAGAGAAGGATCCTACCATGATAATGGTCTACAGGGACCAAGATTACAGACAGAGAGAGAGAGAGAGAACAGAGAAAGAGAGAGAGAACAGAGAGAGAGAGAGAACAGAGAGAGACAGACAGACAGACAGACAGGCAAAGAGAGAGAGAGCCTGGACCTAGGTAGTAGAAGTAACCTAAGTTATCAAATAAGTATAGAAATAACCTGAGGATTAAGTTAGGTAGGTCCCCTAACCAGGAGAGGAAATAAGGATGGCCCAGTAAAGTGCAAAGTCAGGCTAATTGAGTGATATTGTATTATGCCTGCTGTCAATTCTATATAGAATTTGTATCCCCAAATTTTTCACATGGTAGTAAAATCATTTGTATCCCTTAAAATGACAGACATTATACTACAAAGGGTGATTACCCTCCAGTGATGGAGGGTAATCTGAAAAGTAAAAAAAAAGAAAAGACCAAGAATTCAAGCCAATTATGCTTCATCTTACAGAGGTGATGGCTATAGAAAGCCGCCCTTCCACATCATGGCAGAAGACAGGGAGTCTTCTGTTTAGGGATGTCTGGTGCAGGGGACAATGAGATATTTCATCACTCTTCACCAATCTCTGTTAGACCTAGCTAACCTGAGAAAACTACTCATTGTGGGCTTGATTGGGATTGGATCACTCATTTGTATTTTTGTATATTTCTTTCCCTTCAACTATTCATGCTGCAGTGTTTGAATTAAAGAAAAAAACTCTGGGTGGAAAAATAACACATTGTGGTCATAAATTACCCCTCATTTAAAGTGCTTTGAATAATGACTTAAAATATATCCCATATTTCACAGTACCTTAAAGACTTGAAAATGAGTGGTCATAATTATAACGTGTCCAACATAGTTATACAAGGTGAGTTATTTTGAGACTTGTGACATTTCTATAACATAGTATAATAAAAAAAGTGATAGATTTCCAGGTTTTCTTTCCATTTTTTTTCTTTCTCATTCTGTTTCCACAGACATATCACTTACTTCTTATCTCCATTTCAAAACTGAGCCAGTCCTCAGACCAAATCTCACTCCTCTGACAACCAAATATAAAGGCTCCCCCAGGGGGAACACTTTCCCCACTCAAAGATAGTGCTAATTCCAGCCCAACTCAGAAATTGTTACGACAAGTATCCCTAGGAGTCTCTCTAAATTGAAACTTGCAATAATTAGGCTCAGGTCTGAGGCCTAAATGAACAAATAAAAAGTTTTCACCTTAGCATGACTTTATTAAAATAAATGAGTATTTACTTAATTCCAGACTCATAGTCCCTGAGGAAAGTAGCTTGGTACTACAAATTAGTATGGGCATTTTTACCTATGATATAAACAAGCCAAGGTTCTACTTGCATGTAATCAAACCACAATGTGACCTGGTAACTGAAAAGATAGGAAATAGGATGTCATCAAGGAACAATAGAAGCCAGGAAGTGTATACTGTGAGCCCAAGGAGCTCTGGGAAGGGAGGCTGGCAAATAGTCCAAGTCAGGCGCAAGGCATTATATACCTAACACCAGCTGCTAGGAGGTGCCCCAGGCTAGCCAGGCAGGTACAGCTTCAGAGGTGAGAAAGAGTGATCAGGGAGGTTTTATCAAATATCCCTGGAGACCATGGCAAGTCGTCTCCTATTTCCTATTCACTAAGCAAACCTCATGAACCGAATCTGTTTTCTCAGGCAGCTTCCTGCTGAGAAGTAGGGGTGTGGCTTTTCTGACTGCAGTGGATCTTCACTGAGAACAATTTGCACTACAAATTAGCAACTGGCATTCAGGTTTATTTACCCATCTCTTGTGAAAATAGGTAGTGTGTGATTTTCCAAAGGGATCATGGTTTAACTAGTGATAGCAGCCAGGTAGCACAATGGATAGAGTTCTAAATCCGGTCATCTTGACTTCGTCTTACCTCTGGACTGCCATGACTCTAGAGAACAGATGACTGTTCACAGTTCTGCCTCACTTAAATCTAATTCATGGGCAAGTCATCACTCTTATGATGTCATTGGTCCTCTTAGAGAATGAAGGAAGAACAACAACAAATCTGGAGTTAGGAAGACCAGAGTTCATATCCAGTCTTAGATACTTACTAGCTGTATGGCCCTGGGCAAGTCACTTAACTTCTAATTTGCCTCAGTTTCTTCAGCTATAAAGTGGAGATAATGAGAGCACCTAGCTCTCAGCGTTGTTTTGAAGACTAAATGAGATAATATTTGCAGAATTTTGGTTAGCACAATGCTTTCCACATAGTAGATGCTATCTAGATGCTATCTATTATTGTTATGGACATTTCTGTTATTTAGTATGAATAACTGGTTATTTTAGAAAAGAGATCACTTTAACTTATACCATAATATCAATAACCAAATACATGTCAATGTCTCTTTATTTAAGACCATTTCAAGAAAGAAAAAAAAACAACTTTCCTCACAATAAGCCTGTAGGACAGAATATAGAATAAAAGTATTATTATCACCACTTACAGAGAAAGAAGCTAAGACTGAAAAGTTAACTGACTTGCCCAGAGGTACATAGAAAGTAACTGTTCTAGGTGGAATCTGAACCCCAAGTTTGCCCTGACTCTAAGTCCAATGATTTTCCTTTCTACGAGGCTCTCTCTCTTCCATCCCAAATATTGACTTAGAAGATAATGTGTGAAATACAGAAAGAAACAATTATTTTCACTTTCCTAAACTTTCTTAAGCAACAGTGAAGCATTTGTATGCAATTTTACCATCAATGACTGATTCCAAGTAGATTGGTAGTTTTCTTTGGCCACAATATACATTCATAAAGCAATACTGATAAGGACATCAATAACACAGTAGAATCGCGAGACCAATTTCCCTTTTGAATATTATAAGATCATAGATGGAACTGGAAGGGTCTTCAAACGTCAAGTGGCCCAAACAACTCATTTTACAGATGAGGAAACTGAGGCTTATAGAGATTTAGAGACTTACCCAATGTCATGCCACCAATGAATGGCAGAGCCAGAATCCAAAATAGGAGCTAATAATAATAATAATTAACATTTATAAAGCACTTAATACGTGCCAAGTACTATGCTTCACAATTATTATCTCATTTGATTCCAAATTTAAAGTTTAATTAAAATTATAATTGTTGTTGTTCAGTCATGTCTGACTCTTCATGACTCCATTTTAGGGTTTTCTTGGCAAAGATACTGGAGTGGTCTGCTATTTCCTTCTCTAGTTAATTTTATAGATGAAGAACTGAAGTTAAAAACAAGAAGTGACTTACCCAAGGTCACACAGCTAGTACATATCTGAGGAAAGATTTGAACTCATGAAGATGAGTCTTCCTGATTCCAGTCCCAGTGTTCTATCTACTATACCACCTAGCTACCTTTAAAATTGTAATACAATTCCATAATTCTAATCTAGTGCTCATCAGTTTTGTAGTTTATTCAAAACCTACTTTTTCTTCGTGCTTTTACTAAAATTAATATTTAGAGTAATCTCTCCTTTTAAGGAAGTAACTTGGCAAACTCAACTTCTTGATTAATAAACATTATTAAAGAATAGCTCTCTAACTTGACCCGTTCTTTGTTTTCTTGTACACTGTGGCTCATTTGTCACTTTAAGGTTTGGGGGAGAAGCTTAGCTTTCAAAATATTAACACTTCACAAGGCCAGTGAAAATTATTTATTAATCCTAAAAATATTGACCAAAAGGCAGCAGTGTGTGATATAACAAAAAGATTCACTGGATTTGGAGCCAAAAGACTTGGGCTTGATTTCTATTTCTTCTATTAATTACCTTCATGACTTCTGCCCCTTCCAACTCTAAATTCTGTAATTTTATGATATCTATTCCCTTTTTAAAAAAAATAAAGTAATTATAACTCAAAAGAACTAATCAGAGAAAGCTGGGTGGTATAGTCCAAGGAACTAAAGGTCATTCATTACCCATATATTTACTACTATATCTATCACACAGTGTCAGACTCTGGGAGAAATAGGACTATTAAGAGCAGAAAAAATAGACAAATTCCTATAGAATGAAATATAAATTTTCTTACCGTGGCATTCAGGAAACTTTGTAATCTTGCCCCAGTTTACCTTTCCAATCTTATAACCAAAATGAAGCTTTCACATCATTCAGACAAGCTTACTGCCCTTCCTCCTCCACAAATATAAGACCCTGTCTCCTTATTACAAATTTTACTTTAAAAAAGAAGGAGGAAGATAGGGTTAATTGCCTATTAGGTAATGCGAAAATCAAGCAAAATTATGAAATGCAAGCAAATTTTCATTAAATGATAGTCAATAATGGCTTTCATGAATGTGAAAATTTCTTATCCCATTCAGCTTTTGGAACTCCCAGCTTGGAGCCTGCTGGCCTGATTAGTGCAGTGGTTAATGCAAACTCATTTGGCTTAATGGCCCACTGTCTGTATCTAGCTCTCCCAGCTATGTTTCTCAAGTTCATGTACTGCCACCCCTTTCTACCTCTTCCTCTGGAACCCATAATCAAATCAGTACTGCCAATGATACTGGCAAGTGCATGCTCATCATCTTCTCCATGGCTACTCATTGTATCCCAGTGACTCCCAAACAAAAACATCCCTCCACGGCCAACAGTCACATGTATGTATCCATGTATGTATGTATGCATGTATGCATGCATATGCATATATACATATATTATGTATATTGTATGTGTATGTACGTGGTATGTATATATGTACGTACATGTATTTTGTGTATATATATATATTTTTTCTCCCTTACAATGTAAATTTCTTGAGGGCAGAAATGATCTCACTTCTGTATATGTATCCATCCCCAAGGCCCAAAGTGCTTCACACATCATTTAATAAATGCCTTTTCATTCAATCATTCATTTAAAATTAGCCAACGTTTATCCTTGGTGTTAGAATTATAAATATGAACTCTGCTACTTCTTTACATATTATATATAGGGTAACTTTTATGCTTAAATTTTTAATCTTTAACTGATACCTTTTGTTATTACTTTGCTTTCATTTCTGATTACATCCCTCCCTTTCCCCACCTAGCAGTCATTCCATATGACAAAGACGAAAAAAGAAAGAAGAGAAAAAAAGGCAACTTGCTTTAACAAAAAGAGCAATCAATGTAATAACTTTGTATGAGAAGTGAAACAAAGCTACATTTCTGATGCTCTTCATACTTCAAGAAAAAAAATACAAACACAATTTTAAAATTGCCATGATGATCCTTGACTTTTTTCCATGATTCTTATTCCCAGTGACCTCCCTGACCTCCTTCAACCCACATTTCTGATTCTCAGCTCTTCTGTATCTCTAGAGAATGTATGAACAATAACAGCTATCTTTTATATAGTGCTTTAAAGTTTGAAAAGCACTTTACAAACACCATTTCAATTTATCCTTACAACAACACAATGGTAGATACCACTATAATCTCTACCTTACAGATGAGGAAACTGAGGCAGGTAGCAATTTAGGTGTTTACCCAGGGTTACATAGCTAGGAAGTATCTAAGTGGGATTTGAACCCAGGCCTTCCTGCTTCCAGACCCAGCCCTCTATCCACTGCTCATTAAGCATTTATTCTATGACAGGGACTGGGCTAAGCTCTGGAGATACAAAAAGAAAATAGAGATAGCCCCTGCCCTCAAGAAGCTTACATTCTAAGAAGAGGAGACAACAGAAATGAGGAGGGGGTGGCAGGAATAGGGTTTTTGGGTTCAGAAAGTTACTGGGATAATGAGTGGAATCATAGGGCAGAACAATGCCATGCCCTTTTAGAACAGCCGTGACAGCATTAATTTGACCGTGGTTGCAGAACTGGAAAGCTGGTGGGGCAGGGATAGTAGAGCAAGCATGTAGGTGATGGGTGAGGAGATTGACCAACGTAACTGAGGTGGAGAGTAGGGGGAAGAGTGTTTGGAACCTACTGAAATGTGGAAGGTCATGTGAGGCATTCACTAAGCCAACCAAGGGGCTCCAGAGCAGGAGTTTCAGACTTTAAAGAATATGACTGACTCTACATGGTTGGGACCAGTGGCTAATTTTGACTATTGCTAGTGATGCTTTTCTTCAATGAAATTCTTGTTGCTTCACTTACATTTTACTTGATCGATTTTAAGTCAATTGCCAGTATTGATAGCACATTTCCTGCCTATCTTCTTACTCCCACCATCTTTTTTTTCTTTTTCATTTGTTTACTAAACCTTGGACTTCCTGAACATTTTCTCCAAACTACTTCTCCCTAACCATGTGAGATTGCTTTCCTAGTGGCAAAATCTGAGACCTCAGAGGAAGTTTAAAACGTGGACTCAACACCCTTCCTTTAGGCTAATATGCTAATAGACACATATAAAATCTGAGTAGGTTAATTATTTTGTTTATATTAACATTAATTTTTTTAAGTAATGACTCTGTGCTTAGGGCTATATGAGACATAAAGAAAACACAATCCAAGCTTGAGATCTAAATAAAACAGAAGCCTATAATGAGTCATCTGAGGTAATTAAATATATAAATTTAATTCTCCTTACCTTCTTTTCCCTTTTCTCGTTCTTGTTCTTAGATATTTTGAATTTTCATTATACAATTCTAGACTGTGAAGCTAAAAAAGGACCTTAATCAGGTGTCATGCTCCCTCCCCACCCATTTCCTTTCACAGAAAAAGAAACTGAGAATCAAAAGAATTGAGGAACTTGTCCATTATCAGATAAGTAATAAGTAGCAGACCCAGGATTTGAACCCAAGTCTTCTGGTTCTAAATTCAATACTCTTTCCACTACTTTGGGAAGAAGGAATACATGTTTCATAGCAAAATTAATAAATAGGTTAATCTTGAGGACTTTTTTCCATAAAAAAATAGTAGATTATGGGCTACAGAAAGAATAAGCAAATTTCATGAGCAAAAATTTTGTGGAATTAATAAGAGACAAATGCTGAAAATCAATAGGGTGGACATAAATTATAGTCTTTCAATTAAAAAAGAAAAAATTCCTTATAATTTTTTAATGGCAAAAGCAAGCTCTGTAGACCGCCCCCCTGCAATCCTGGGATAATTTGGGTGCTATTTGTGTTTCTGGAGATAGGAAAGGAAAACATCTAAAAAGGAGATTCTCTCCTAATTCTTACTCTAGCTTATTCTCCATTGTCTTTATACTTCCTATATACTATATATTTTCACTATATCATGTCTATAGTGACACTATGTAGATGAGAGTTACTTGAGCAATTAACCTCCAAGAAGTTGAGCACCTCATATGCAAATAGGATAAACTTCCTACAAATTCAGAGCACATATCTAAAGTGGGCACAATAAGGTGTGCATATTATAAGAAATATAAATATAATAAATAAAATGCTTGTTTCTACTATATTTATATATGTACATATATGTATTACATATGTAGCTAAAGGAATATATGCATAGATTAGAACATATATGGCTACATATATAAGGGTATAGGTATGGTCATAGTCCAGATATAAAGATGACTGGGCTTGCATATGGCATAGTAAGCTATCTTAAATGGGATCCAACTCATCATTCTCCAAAAGATATTACAATTTATGCCTTTGGAGGGAGAAGGAAGAGGGCCTTAGCTGGGATTATGTTCCTTCCCTGCCTTGTCTCTGAAAAGAGTTGGGGTTATGCTCCTTCCCTGGCCTATCTCCAAGAAGAGTATTAGGCTGGAATTATATTTATCTACTATATGGCAACTATTTATAATTTAGGAGTACAATAATTTTAGGGGTCTTCTCAAGATCAACATTTCTTTCCCTGGTTGCTGTGAAGGGGAAGGTAGGACTTAGATTACACTCACTTGCTTTCTATTCCTTCCTACCAAATGCTAGTTTACACACACACACACACACACACACACACACACAGATTTTCAAATAGTTAGTATACCTCTTTACCAAAATCAGCAATAGACAGAAGTTAGGAAAGTTATAAAGATTAGGATAGGCCAGAGAATATACAAGAATAAATGAGCTTTTCTGCTGTGAATGAGATGAAATCTCAACTCAAAGTAGGAGTGAAAACAATCTCACCTAGGGGAAGTCAGCTCTTAGTCTCTAAGGTTACTTCACTTCAAACACTGAGCTAAAAGACTTGACGTTTTCTTCCTTCCCTCCTCCATTCATTAGAATCATCACTCACCCTCTGCTCCCCTTCTGTCCCAGAAGAAGGGATACCCTTGCTCCTTCTTAGAGCTAATCCCCCACCTGTGCTTTTGATCCTATTCTCTTTTTCCCTCTCTAGAAACTTGCTCCATCATTCATCCCCCCTCTCTCTTAACATCTTCAGCCTCTTCCCTACTGGATCCTTCTCATTATCTATAAAGCAAGCTCCTGCTGTCCAATCCTAAAATAAAAAAAAAGAAAAATTTGCTCTCGTCCTTTCACCATATCCACCTATCATACCACCTCTCTCCTCCTCTTTACTGCCAAATTTATTGAAAAGAGTCTCAACATGATATGTCTACTTCTTCACTACTCACTCTTTCCTGAGTCATTTGGTTTCTAGCTTCCATTCAAACCAATTAGCTAATATTATCAATGTCCTTCTAATTACCAAATTCAATGGCTTTGTTTTTTTAGTACTCATCCTCCATGAGGAGTTGGGAATGAATGTTACCCCAAAGGCAATGGAAAAGCAAATGGTGAATGTGAACAGGATTCAAAAAATTACAAAGAAATACAAGGGAGAATCCAAGTGAAGGATATAATTATAGATGGGGATGGGGGGTAGGGAATGAGCTGGACATGTGGCAAGAACACAGGTCAACTGATGGATTGGCTGTTTGCTTTACTGGTACTCTCACAATTTCAAGAGAAATCAAGGCTCTAGCATTGTGTTGAGGGATTGCCTAAGATGAGTTCATAGGAAATGACCAAGAATAGGAGGGAGTGGGCAAGGATAGACAGGTCACAATCTACATCGTTGGAGGAAATAGATGACAGACTCATTTGAGTACTAAGTACCCTCCTTGACTTCTCTTTAGCATTTGACACTGCTGCCCACCCCTCCTTAACAAATACTCCTTCCTCTCTTGACTTAGAGATTCCATATTCACCTTGTTCTTTTTTTACCATTCTAACCACACCTTCCTTCCCACCCATGCCCCTACAGTGGCATCTCTATTCTTTCTCTCCAGATACTATTCTCACTAGTGATTTCATCAGCTCTCAATCAATTCTAGGCAAATAATGCCTAGATCTAAATATTCAAAATTGCCAATAGGAAGTTGGTCATATGGAACTGGGACGCCCAGTAGGCATCTCAGTCTCAATATATCCAACACAGAACTCATTATCTTACCTCTAAAACTTGATTTAACTATACTGGCCTCCTTGGTGTTCCTTATATACAATACTCCCTCTCTCATTTCCATGTCTGTAACTGTCTCTAAAATATTCTGCCTCTTTGCCTCCACTTCCATCCCTGAATTTCTCTGAGACTTGAATCAAATGTCACCTTCTGAAGATGGCCTTTCCTGAGTCCTGGAGTGTATGGCGTGACCAAGAAGAACTAGCACCTCTAATGTGAGTGCTTGCTGAGCCCTTTTTAGGACTGTTCATCCCTCTTTGCTGTCTACCTGGAACTCAATTCTTACCTGTGGTTCCAAGAAGATGCAGCATGAGCAGTAGTCACATCAGAGTAAAAAAAAAACTTTTGGCACATGGAATAAACCAGGGTGAGGGTAAACAACAGACCTCCAACCGTGTTTATCCCATGTATGTGAAGACTCCCCTCAGTAGAATGGGCAAATGAGAACAATTTGTTCCAACTGTCCTGAAGTTGGCTGAAACAGATGCTGTGGAGCACTTAGAACCTGGTTAGAAATTGAAGACACCAAGGTCATACCCTGCATCTCGGGCCATCATCAGTCATCTTGATTTTTGTCTTATCACTGGACTTCAATGGCTCTGGAAGAGAAAGTCAGGCTGATGACTTTATGCAACTCTGCCTCACTTAAATTCAATTCATGAACAAGTCAAGACATTACCCTGTGATGTCGTTGGTCCTCTTCTAAAATGAAGGATGAACAACAGTGCCTTTCCCTCTAAGATTGCTGTCTATCCACTCTGTATATGTATTTTGTATGTGCTTAATTATTTATATGGGTCTTCCCTACTAGAATTTAAGTTCCATAAGGGCAGGGCTGTTGGATTTTTTTGTTTTTGTTTTTGCCTTTCTTTGTATGCTTGGTTCTTAGCAGAGCCAGGCACATAGTAAACAGATGCATGACTAATTGTAGACCTCTTACTGTGAGTCTTCCCTAAAGGCCTACCTTTGCCCTTCTTGTTTCTCTCTGTCTCTGTTTCATCATCTCTTTTTCTCTGTGCCTTTGTCTTTCTATATTTCTCCTCTGTGTCTCTGTCTCTGCCTACCTATTTGTCTGTCTCTTTCTCTCTCAGCAATATCATTCACTCCTATGGTTTAAAGTGTTATCTTTAAGCAGATAAATTCCAAATCTGTATCTCCAGTCCTGGCCTCTCTTTTGAACTCCAGTTTCCTATAGGTGACCTTTACCTGGATGTCCCTCCGACACTGAAAAATCAACCAAAGCCAAGTTTATCATGTTTTCCTCACACCTATTCTTCTCCTTCTGATTATCTGTGGCATCACTAGCTCCTATGTTCAAAACATTCAGTTTATCTTTGGCCCTTCCCTTTCCCTCTCCCTCTTTTTATATCGTTAGTTTTTTTTTAAATCCTTGTTTATTCTCTTCTTCCATCCATTTCTTCTTCTTTGTTCTGAATGCAACTATCTAGTACAGGCCCTTTCTATCACCCTCTTAATAGCCTTCTAAGATATCTTCCCACTTCCACTTTCTTCTCTCTCTAATCTTTCATACTACTATGACAATTTTCCTTTATACATAGACCTATCCATTTCAACCTTATGCTGAAAAATCTTTAGTGGCTAACTGTTGTCTAAGAAGTAAAGTTCAGATTCTTTTGTTTGGCATTCTAGGCCTTTTATCATCTCTGGCTTATCTTACTTTCCAGCTTTATCTAATTATTTCCCTCCATATACTCTATGCCCCAGCCAAACTATCTCACCCCAAAATATGCCATGTCTTTTCTAGCTCCACACCTTTGTACATGCAATCCCCTATGTCTGTTATACCCTCTATGTCCCTCTTTGTCTGTTGAATTATCACCCACCCTTAAAAGCCCAATTTAAATGTCACCTTCTCCAGAAGTCTTCTTAGAAAAACCTTCAGAAAGACACTTCTCCTCAGATTTCGCACAGCACTTTGTTTTGCATCTCTCTTATGAACTAATCATGTAACTTTGTATATTCCAGTTTTGTGCCATGCCCCTACTAGACTAAACTCCATGAATGTAAGGACTGTTTTGCCTAAACTTCATATTTCCCCTGGTGCTTAGGACAGTGCTTCCTCAACACACAGGAGTTAATGAGTATTCCTTGAATAATTAAATAAGTATAAGATTCCATCTATGATAAGAAGGGGGGATGGGAAAATGACAAAACAATAATAGCATGAATACAGAAGCAGATCTCATCAGAGCTGTTTTCAGACCTCTAGCAATGGAATAGAGAATTTAAAAGAAAAATCAAGATCCTGAGTTTAGTTCAACTGTTACTAAGACAGGGTCAGGGGGGCTGGACTTCAGAGCTGCAGCCCTTGGAATAAGGATAGGTAAGTGGGAGGAAAAAACAAAAACAAAAAACTTGTTGCCTGGGTTTGGAGAATACTAAACATACTGTAGACTACTTGCCACTACTTGTTATCTAGACCTTAAAAATAGAAGAAAGAGGCCATAACTTAGTGGGTAGAGGGAGGACTGTGATGGTAAAGGCAGCTTTCTTCTTTATCTGATCAGGTGCTGCTAGGTAAGTTTTTCTCAGGGTTAGTAGTGGGTCAGTTGTTGGAAAGGGCACCTCTAGCTGTCTCCTGCATTTTATAACAAAGACCACTGTCAGAGGCAGGGTACCAAAGCTCCTTCTAACAAACTGAGGTATCTCTATTTTAGTACTCTCAAGGATAATTCAGATAGTGCTTGGAAGTGGGGGTGGGGGAGACGGGTGGAGAAATAGACAGACGCAGATATCCTTAGCATAGTGCCTGGAACATAGTAGGCTCTTAAAGTGGCGTGGGGGGAGAGGAGAAGAGAAGAGGAAGGGAATTTATTATAGCTCCTATTATGTGTTACGCATTGTGCTAAGAACTTTACAAATTTTATCTCATTTGGTCTTCAGAACAACCCTAAGAGGTAGGCGCTGTTATTATCCCCATTTTACTGCGGAGGAAGCGGAGGCAAGCCGAGGTGGTGACTTGCCCAGCGTCACACAGCTAGAAAGCTTGTTGATTTGACATTGAAAAAGAGACAGAGACATTTGGCGATGGAGATCTTTGCTCCTTTACTGTTTTTCTGTGTCAGAGAAAAGAGTAGAGCGGGAGAAGAAACAAAGTCACGTCTACAACCTTGGTTTCCTAAGCTGTAAAAACTGGCGAATTCAGCCACCGAGAAACACACTGATTTCTTAAGCCTGTTTGCTTCCAACAACTAGGCTAGCGAGTGTGTGTGTGTGTGTGTGTGTGTGTGTGTAGCTTCCCCCTGCAGCCCATCAGAGCTCAATATGGCTAAATCTTTCCTACTCCGCCCCTATCCAAAGCCTCCCCATTATCAAGCCCCTCTCCTTCCAAATCCGCATCTAGAAGTCGGTCCCACTGGATGCACACGGAATTTTTTTTTTCCCACGCTGCCTGTTGCAGAAATGCTGCCTGCCCTTCAACCCTGCACACCTGAGAGAGGCCTGGGGGAGTGAAGCGTCCCTAGACCTGTCAGCACAGTGACACGCCAGACCGGCCCCAGTCCTCCACCCGGGCCATTTAAGGGAGAGGCTGCGGCCGTTGCCTCTCGGCTCCGGGGGGCTGCAGCGCTCTAGCTTTCGCTCCCCCTGCAGAGCCCGAGCAGGGAAGGGGGCGGGGCGGGGAGCCGTTTCACTCAATGAGGAAAGTGGGTGGGGGACCGAGGCGGTGGCCAGAGGCCAATGGGCGAGGGGGGGGCGGGGCGTTGGCGGTGTTGAGGCGGGGCTCGGGCCCCGGTGGTGGCGGCTGGGCCACTGGGCAGAGTCTGGGAGCTGCAGCCGGGTCTGGTCTGGGGTGTCGGGTGGCCCCAGAGGACTAGGAGGAGGAGGAGGAGGCGCCGCTGCTCCTGTAGCTGCTTTCCCCCGTGGGTAAGTGGGCACGGCGCGGCCCTCGAGGGCGGCGGCAGGTCTGACCGGAGATTGCGTCTCCTCAACTGGGAGCGTCCCTTTGGGGGGACGAGACGAGGTGCTGTTTAGAGAACTCCGCGGTTCTGTCCACAGGGGCTTCCTCCTTGGGGTCTCCCCTCTTTATGCACCGTGCATGCACAGCGCGCACCCGCTCCCGACCGAGCACCGCCTGCACCCTTCGCCTTGGCACCTGCGCCAGCTCGAGGATGGTGCATTGGCCAACCCTGCTGACTGAGCTGAGGCTGCGTATTTGTGGGGGAAGGTGTGCTGCGGGGTCCCTGTTACCGCAGGCAAGAAGATTGGGGTGGGGTGGGGGAAGTGTTGATGAGCGAGGTCTTTATCCCCCTAGCACCGGCCGCCAAGATGGGCCTGAACACTGCACCTGAACCTGTCTGCGCTCCGAGAACACCTTCATTCCCCCCAGGGGCTCGAGTACCCAGAGCTGGGGGCGATGGCATTATCACCCTTCAGGCTGAGGCGCCTTATCTAAAGAAGACGTAGCTTCCCTGGCGCAGCAGGACGGGTGCAGTCTTGGAAGGTTCAGATCCTGGGGTTCTACATCATCCCTTCTTCCTTCTCTTCCTCGCCTCCCCCACTCCTCAACTTGACACAGACCCTGTTCCATCCTTCAAATAGGGCCCCAGCCGGGCTTTCCTTCTTTTTGAGCCAGAAAAGCTGGTGGTGTAGGCAAGGAGACTATGACAGCCAGAGGCTCCTGAGCTGGAAACTGGGGGTGAGGGCGAGGGCAGATAGAAGGGTGTGTGTGGATGGACTGCCTGTGGGTTCTCTGATGTTCACTGTATGGCCTGGGGCAAGGGACTAGGGATGTTGGGAGTGAGAGAGCTTGAGGGAATTCAGGGTTCCTGCGGGGCCAAGCCCTCTGTTCTTGGGGAAATTAAATAATTAAAAATCAAATGAAGCTCTATCCCTGTAGGCCTTCTAACACGTTCTGAGTCTTTCTTCCCATCTTTATGCAAATACAATTCAATCTTGGTGTTGGCACTTCCCTTTATTGCCCCTATCACATGAAATAATTCTGCTCATAAAAATCCTGCGGTAGCTGGTTATAATGGATATGCAATAAAAGCGTTTTCTCCCTTTCCAGGCTATATTCCAAAGTTAAAACATAACTGTCAATCAATTGGCAAAAGTTGATTGCGCTTCCTCTAAGAGACGGACTCTTTGTTAAATAGCCTAAGGATTTAAGAACCTAAAGCTCTTCTGAATGACAAAAATGGGTCATTTTGTGCCCTTGTAGACTCAGAATGAATGGGGATCTTTTGACCTAATTTGTGAAGGTTCCTTTTGTGAAAAGAGACTTTCCACAAGCTTCAATGAATTTGCTCTAGAGCAAATTGTTTTCCCTTCCCACACCAGGATTATTATTCATAGTGTTGATAGGATTTTATCATATGCAAATCACCAACTTTTCCCCAGAAGTTTTTGCCTTATCTCCACTTATTGTTTCCACATAAATCTGTGAGCAAAATTCAGAGTGTATGCTACCCAGGAAAAAAATTTTTTTACAGGGCTTCCATAACAAGGAGTAACATTTGAGCATTTCTATGTCATTAAAAGGCTTCTCTCTTATACTGAAAACTGATGGTTAAAAAAAAGAGACTAAGAATTCTGCATCTTCGGTTATATTCTAAGCCTTCAATGTCTGGTCAAAGTACACTATAACATAACTGTTATGTTTGCATTTCCTTCTATTTTAATTGTCTTTTTCGTATCCTTTTCTTATGGCTAAAGGTATTTTATTTAAAATTAAAGGTATTTTATCTAACATTTTCCCAGTGCCTGATGTGTCCAAGGCACTGTGCTAAGTGAGCACCTTGGGGATGCAAAGAAAAATAACACATGGGCCTTATCTGCAAGGAGCTTGTAATCTAGTGCAGAAAGAAGATCTGTAGACAGATAACTATAGTGTGCAGCAGTATGAGAAAGACGCCATAAGAGGAGATCTGGGAAGGGAGGAATCACATCAAGCTGATTATATGGATGGGGAATAATGACAGGCTACATGGAATCATGGATCGTGGATCTTGGAATACTTGGTGTTTGACTAGAGGCTTACAAGAGGGGCAGGATTTCAACTGGCAGTAATGGGAAGGAATGCCATGAATACATTAAAGGATATAAATTGTATCTGACGTGTTGGTTTATTGGTGATCTACAACTCTGTGACTGCTATAAAGCAATGAATGATGCACCACTTTTGTCTTCTTAAAACCTGTAGATTTTTCTGTGCATGTTTACCAAACATTAAATTGCCAAATGTTCATTAGAAGCTGGTCTATCCAAAGAAATAGTACTGATTTCATTTTTGTTCCTTCTTTTGTTGAAAGATAAAGACCTCCTTGAATGCTTTGTATATTTTTTCCTCCTTTTTGCTTTCAGGAAGACTTTACTGCAGTAGCTACGTATGCCATGTAGGTGCAGGTTTTCCTACATGCTGTGGCTATTATGCATTATCTTCTACTGCCTTAGAGCTGACAACACCCTTCAGTGGAAGAGTCAATTAAAATGGAGAGCATCTTCAGGGTAGAGACTGTGGGACTTAACAACTATACCTAATTATAGCCAATGATTTTGAGGTGTGACACGATGTCTTCCCCAGGAGGATCAGACACCGATTACACTTAGTCTGTTCCAGATAGATTGTAGCATAGGTCTGGAGGGCAAGCAGTATTGTTGCATCTTCATATGTTTAAAACTTGTGCCTTCACTGATATCACCCCCTCATCTGCCAAACCCTGGACATTGTTATATCATATATAAAAATTATATAAATATATAATTATATATAAATTCTATTAATGTTATATAAATACATATTTTTATATACTGAAATTCACTGTTTTACTGCACCTGATAATAAATGATCTTGGACAGCTTTCGTTTACCATATTAACTTGAGGTATTATTGGGGAAGCTATATTGTTTTTATAACAGCCTCAGCAAACTCATCATGTAAAATTGGCAAAGCAACACTAGCCACCTGTGCCACCACCAGGGAGTGCCACCAATCACAGGAAACAAGGCCCATTGAGAATGGCTGACTTAGGGAACTCTTTATTGGGACCTCTGAGCATCACTTCAGATGTATTTATTTATGTAGGGGAAAGGGTTCATTCACAAGATGACTAGGAGAGGCAATTAAATTCAGTTTCAATTCAGTTTTATCAGAAGTTCTAACATCTTCCAGAGAATGATGGAGATACAAAGATGGAAATTCAAGGAGATATAAAGATGAAAAATTTTTAAATCCCTGCCTGCAAGGAACTTGCATTTCAGGGAGATAAAGCATATGCAACAGATAAATAAGTGACAAGTAATTTGAGGAGGGGAATAGCTCTAATAGGGGACAGGCAGAGCTTAGAAAAAGTTCATAGAGGAGGTGGTAAATGAGCTAAGCCTTGAAGAAAGATATGGTATAATATTAAGAGACTATTAGTATATTTAGAGTCAGGAGACCTGGGTTTCAGCCTCAAATCTGCTGGTTTTTTTTTTATTTATATGATCTTAAACAAGTTATTCAGTTTTTCTGAGACCCACTTTCCTCACCTGTAAAATGAAGAAGTTAGCTTGAATGATGTCTAAGGTCTCTTCCAGCTTTGACATTCTATGATTATAGAATCAAAAAGAATAAAAAGATGTATATGTATATCTGTAGTCAGAAATTGTAAAAAAATAACTCATTCTTGGGATAGTTTAGCAGGTTTTTTTTGTTTTTGATGACCAAAACCAAATCTGTTATTTTTTTTTAAATTGTCCTAAGAATATAAGAAATTGTTCATTTCTAGAGTTATATAACAGGCTAACTGCTTTCTCGGTTTCTATATAAAATATTTCTGGTTTCTTTCAAATGATTTCACATCCAATCCATCAAACCATTTACTATACAAGGTACTTAAATTGTGCTACCTTCTGGGCATACAAAGACAAAAGGAAGAGCAATCCTTGTCCTCTAGGAGTTCACATTCTTCTACAGTAAAATCAATCAAAAGATATCTGAGTGCCTGGTTTCCTTGTTCTTAAGAAGCTTGCAGTCTAGTTGAGGAGAAAAGACATACACACATTGAAAAAAATAGCAAGTCAAGATAGTATATCCCAGATACTGAGACAGGTACAGATAATAGGAGTTCAGAGGAAAGAGTAAACATGGAAATCAATTTTTAAAAAGACTACAGATCTGATATATGATTGTGATAGAATACTGCTGTGCTATGAGGAATGATGAGTTCCATGATTTTAGGAAAACATGGATATAGACTTACATGAAATAATGAAGAGTCAAATGAGCAGAACCAAGAGAATGTTGTATTCAATGTGTGTTTTTTTTGGAGGAAATTGGGGTTAAGTGACTTGCCTAGGGTCACCCAGCTGGTAAGTATAATCGGGTCATCTTCACTCCAGGGCTGGTACTCTATCAGATGCACCACCTAGCTGCCCCAGTTTCTTTAGATTTTACTGACTACATAACTCATAGGCTGTCTCTTAGCTTCTAAAATTGATAACCATGACTGGATATCATAAATTATAGATTGATATTTAATTTTTAAATGCTCAGATAGGACCTTTCTTTTGAGCAAGAATATAACATACTTCAATATAATGAATATGGGGGGAAAATAGAAAGGGAGAAGAAAATCTAGTTTTCAATCTTCTACATATTCAGTTTTGCCTAAGGCCATGTAACCCAAGCCTCTTCTTTTACCATTGGACATTTTGGGACAAGACACTATAGTAAATTTTGCTTAAAAAAATAGACAGATGGAGAAAAACTGATTCAAATCTTTTTGCAAGCTTCAGAGGAGAAAGTCGGATGACCTTTCTTCCATGATTCCATATTTTGTTATTTAGATACATCTATGATTTTATCAATTTTATTTAGTCTCTCTTCCAAGTATTCTTATCATATATGATTGTTATCCATATTTTCTTTAATACTCCATAAAGAATATACCTAATATACTAGAGTCCTTCCCTTCACTCCTTTAATGTCTCTTTATGGACAGGGACAGTGTGTCTCATGTTTCTTTATGTCCCTTAGTGTATCAAGCATGCTGTTTTGCATAGCTATTTAAGTTCATTTTAAAGGAACAAATAATACTTTGTATAGTGAAAACTTTATACTAGAAAAGTAAAAAGATATTTCTCAATATCTTCTTTTTTGATCTCATTTGTTCCCATGAATTTAATTATTACCTCTATGGAGATGATTCCCAACTCTACGCATTCAGTAAAGTTCAGCACTTACAATGAAGATCATCTAAAATGCCATTGAAAATCCCTTAAGCTGTATACATATGCAGCAGCATAGTTAGTATCTCTAAACTGTTGTGGTTGGAAGTAGATTGTGGGATTTTTTTGCAAATATATTTATTTTATTCTGAACTTAAATAAAACAAGCATTTCCATAACATAGAATAGAAAAAAAATGATTGCACATGAAACCGCAACTCTATTTATTATGTACAACTTGCTATTCCTTTTAAATATATAATGAAGTTATCATGTAACTTTCTTTTTTTCTTTATTCTTCCCTTCTCTCATTGCACTCTAGAGGTGGCTATCTTAGACAGAAATATGTGCATATATATATTTTTATATGTATACACATACATACACACATATATCATTCTATATGTATTTCTATTTATCAATTCTTTCTCTGGATGAAGATAGCATCTTCATAAGTCCTTTGTAGTTAATTTGGGTATTTATAATAGTCAAAATGACTTAATCACTCAAAGTTCTTCTTAAAACAATATTGCGGTTACTGAATACAACATTCTCTTGGTTCTGCTCATTTCACTCTTCATTATTTCATGTAAGTCTATATCCATGTTTTTCTAAAATCATGGAGTTCATCATTTCTCATAGCACAGTAGTATTCTATCATGATCATATATCACAACTTGTAGTCTTTTTAAAAGAACATTATCTATATCAGAGAGCAGATTTATTTGAATGCTTACTATGGTAACAATTCCATTCAAATCTTATTTTTCACTTTAGTCAGGGAAGTTATTGACCTAGAGAAAGGCAGGAACCAGGACTTCTACTCATATAGAAGTAAACAAAATTAGGTAAGGATTTATCTGGCCAGAAAACTGATGGTTAGTGGGGGAAATGCTTTTAAAAGAGCTTTACACATAAGTGAGATTAATATTAGAGGGTGACCAGATGATTGTGTAATTGTTTCTTTTTCTTGCTTCACCATAAGGTGAAGGAAAACACAAAGAGGTCAAAGGAGACCTCACCAGGTGCCTCCTAGTTGACCAGGAGAACTCTAAAAAGGCCAACCAAAGCTGTCTTTCCTTGTCTCTGCCAAAATAAACAGAAGGAATAGTCTCTGTGGCTAGGATGAAGAGGGATTCTAGAATTTAGCAAGTGGTGAGATTTGGCCAGATGCTTGCACTATGAGAGTTGTGGTGGAACTGAGAACCCCTGAGGGAACAGAAATTCACATCTCCCAACTCAGATCCCTATGTTTTCATTGAATGGTAGGAGACATCTGTACTTATTTATTGTATTTTTTCTTAATTTTTTATATTAAATTTGGGCAAGTTAAATTTGTGGAGGATATAAGCTAAATGAACATATGATAAGACTCCACTGTAGAGCTCCAATCTCTCCTGAGAAACAATTCCACTTTTCTAGTTATCAGGTGGACATTTAAACCTATGTATCCCGCCAGCATATGCAATTCAACATATCTAAAACCAAATTAATGATCTTCCCTTTGTTCCTGCTACTCCTCTAAATTTCCTTATTTCTCTTAGGGTAACACTACCTTCCCAGTTAGTCAGATTCAAAATTTGGGACTCTTTCCTCTCTCTCTCATTTGCCACGTGCAACCATTCACCAAGTCCAATTGATTCTCCCCTCACAATATCTCTTGCATCTAACCTTTTGTCTTTATTATGCCAACTACCTTAGTTCAGATTCTCATCATCTAATGACTTCCTAACTACCCTAACTCCAGTCTTTCCCCCTCTTTAATTCTTCCTTCAAACAGTAGCCAAAATAATCTTTTAGGTCTGATCATGTTATTATCTTACCCAAAAACCTTCCTATTGCCTATGGCCTCCTATTGCCCCTACAATAAAATACTGACTCCTTACTCTAGCATTTTAGGCAGTCTCCAATCTGGCTGCAGCCTATTTTTCCAGCTTTATTTCACATTGCTTCTTTCCACACACTCTAGGTTCCAGGCAACCTATACCACTATTAATTCCCTAATCTCAGTTTACTACCTTCTGCCTTTATGTATTTCCACAGATCATTCCTTATGCCTGAAATGCATTCCCTCTTCACTCTGTGTTAAAAATCCTCCTCCTCCAAGGATCAGCTCAGGTGCTATCTTCTCCATGAAACCTTTCATGGTGCCTGACCAGACAAAAATGTTCTCTCCATCCTTGAATTTTTGTAGAGCATTTTATCTAGGTCTGTCCTTTACCTCTATCATGCTCTTCCTTATGTTATACTTACCTATTAATTCGTCTTATTTCATGTAGCTTGTTAAGGACAGAGACAACATTGCTTTTCATCTTTACATCCCCAGAACTTAGCATGGTAGTGCACATTTGCATACAGTAGTCATTTTGAAGAATTAAATTGAATGACATGTTGAATTTCACACATTTTATTGATGTGTCATAGCTATTTCTATATCTAGTGTCTAGGATTGGTTCTTAGGATGATTCAACTAGACTATCTCCTCCCTCTGCCCCAAGACTAACTGATGTATTTTGTTGTTGTTATTAGTCATGGTGGTGGTGGTGCTTTCTGGAAGCAACTAGATGGCAGAGTGGATAAAGCACTGGGCCTGGAGTTGGGAAGACCTAATTTCAAATCCTGCCTGAGACCCTTACTAGCCATGTGACCCTGGGAAAGTCACTTAACCACTGTCTTCTTCAGTTTCCTCATCTATAAGATGGAGGTGATAATAGTACCTCCATCCCAGGATTGTTGTGAGGATAAAATTAAATAATATTTGTAATATACTTCGTAAACCTAAAGATATTATATAAATGCTAGATATTATGCAATACAATGTAATAAATATTTATTAAGTACCTACACTGTGGTAAGCACTGAGGATCCAAATGAGGCAAAGAAAGACCATCCATTCCCTCAATGAGCTTATAATCAAATCAGGAGAAGACAACTCATAAAAGAAAGCTGAAAAGGGAGGATGGGGCACGATGATGGTGGAGCAGACTCCAGGGAGTATAGCTGGTAGGAAAGGAAGAGTTGGCTGGGCTTCTGAACCGTCTTTATGTGGAGGCTTTGGGAGGAGTTTTTGGCTTCCCTGCCCCCTCCAGGCCTCCAATCAGAGGGGTGAAGGCTACTGAGGCTATTGATGAGATGTGAATGATCAAAACTCATGTGAATTTCCATGGTGATGAGTTTCCTGGTAAGAAACTTTTTCCCAGGGAGCAAGATGATAGTATTATTATTATCTTTGATGTCATTTCAGTTAGTATCTAATAATTTTTGCTACCTAAGCCCCGTCCCTTTTCTGATGTTCAAAAATACTAGTCTCTAGTCATAATTTCTGACAAAGTTACTCATTGGAATGTACCTTCTTCACTAATAGAAGTATTAGTGTGTACATGTATGATATATATATATATATATATATATATATATATATATATATATATATATATATAAACAATACCTCCCTTTTCACAATTTACTTATGCATCATAGCAAAAATTAAAAAAAAACACAGCAGAGATTTCCTACCAGAAGGAAACAAAAATGGAGCTTTAGGAGCCAAAACACGTATCATACCATCAGTGTAACTTTTTCCTTAGGAGAGCACTTTGGGTCCTTACTCCAAACCTCTTGACATTTCTTTTAGGTAGCTTAGTAAGCTGAGTTAATTTCCTAGCCCACAGTGAGTTAGAAACAGCAAGTAAGAAACTGGATACTATTAGAGACAGACAGGCTGAGGGACTTAAAGCAGAGGAGAAACTCAAAAACAATTAACTGCCTGGGGTCATTTAATATAGGGATAAATAGTCTGATACACTTTAATGCACTGAAAGTATGATTTGTTAATAGCATCTAACTCAACTGCTCCTTACTCTATGACACTTTCTCTGATTTATATTATTCTTGCCAGGGGTGATACTTCCTACACCAAATCCTATAACATTTAATGTGTACTACTCATGTAGCATTTATCACATTAATAGTAGTATCATCATTGATGTGTATGTGTGTGTGCGTGTTATTTTCCCTACTAAACTGGAAGTGTCTTGAGGACACAGCTCAGGTTTTATGTGTATCTTTTGTCTTCCATGGTACCTTTTGTGCAATATGTGTTTAGAACATGTTGTTCAAACAAATGAGTATATCTTCTTCATCCTATAGGGAAGGTGTTCTAAGTTGGCCGCTATGTCTTAGGACCTGCAGCTAGATTGGAGACTGCCTAAAATGCTGGAGTAAGGAGTGTGTATTTTATTGTAGAGGCAATAGGAAGCTATAGGCAATAGTAAGGTTTTTTGGGTAAGATAGTGACCTATAAGATAATGGTCAGACTTGAAATATTATTTTGGCAACTGTTTGAGGTTATCTGCCTCAACCTCTAGTATTTATGTACAGCACAGAAGACTGAGCACTTGGGTAGTAGCCTCATGTGACCAGATTGTTCCTAGGACTCTTGTCCTGGATTTGCTTTCCTTGCACCTGAGAAGAAGGATTGGGAGAGTTTTTAAGTCTGATTAACGAGGGGAGGGAAGCAAAAAAGATAGGCACTTTCTTTTTTTAATTTAAAAAATTTTTATCTTAGGGAATAAAACACATTGTAACATAATACAATAAAAAGATGATTGTACATGAAACTACAAATCTACCATGCACAACTTGCTATTTCTTTCAAATATACAGCAAAATTATTATGTAATTTTTTTCCTCCCTCTCTACCCCAGAGATGGAGAGATGGCTATAATTAGACAAATTATATATATATATATATATATATATATATATATATATATATATATATACACACACACACACACATATATATATGTATTATATATGTATAATATATATGTATTATATATGTATAATATATATATGTACACACACATATATATGTATACACACATACCCATATATATGTGTGTGTGTGTGTAAAATTATCCTATAAGTACTTCAATTTATCAATTTTTCTCTGGATACAGACAGTGTCTTTCTTCATATGTCCTTTATAGTTAATCTGGGTATTTATAATAGACAAAATAATTATGAGGTCAATGATTCTAGAAAAACGTGGAAAGACTTGCACAAAATAATGAAGAGTGAAATGAGCAAAACCAAGAGAACATTGTATATGCTAACAGCATATCTTTATCTTTTTTTATTAAGATTTTTTATTTTTAGTTTACAACACTCAGTACCACATGATTTCAAGCTCCAGATTTTCTTCCCCTGCCTCCTCCCCTCCCTCCCCAAGATGGCATGGAATCTGATATAAATGATGGGCATTTTCAAGGAAAATAACCTGCTCTAGGACATTAACCAAGAGGAGTTAGTTGTAGATTTTTCGTAGAGTTTGCCAGAATTATAACAAAGCCTCTCTCTAATTGGACCTTCCAGTTTTAGGGTATGTGATTTGATATAGCTCCATTTTGGTCTCATGAGCTAACCTCTCCTGGTGTTGAGTTTTTTGCTACAATAAGGATGCTGGACTTCAAAGGATGCGGCACTGGCAGGCATGTGGAATTGACATGAAGGCAAGTCATCATTTCCATTCTTTTCCCTTGCTGCTTAGCCCACCAAATAGTAGGCTTTGTAAGGCAATGACTGAAAGTCTATCCACTTAAAGTTATGCTTTCCTCTTTTAGGATTAAGACAGAATACCTTATTAAGGATAACTGCTTAGGGAAGGAAGGATGATATAGGATAACTGATGCAGCCTGCATAGGAGATAAATCACGTTTGACTTGGAGTCATAAAGATCTGGTTCAAATAGCTCCTTAGACATTGATTTGTTGGGTGAGTGTAAACAAATTACTTCACCTTTATCAGACTTAATTTTTTCATCTTTAAAATATTTGAAAAATGCTTACATATGAATGCTATGGAATACTACTGTGTTGTTTTAAAAAATGACTAAAGGGAAGGCTTTAGTGAATCCTGGAAGACTTGTATAAACTGATGCAGAGTGAAGTAAGCAAAATAAGGCGAACAATTTATATAGTTACAATCTTTTTAAAAAACATCTTTGACAGACTTAAGAACTCTGGCCAATGAAATTATCAACTACTATTTCAAAGGATTGATGAAGCATGATTCCTGCCAGAGGTGATAGACTCTAGATGTAGAATGATACATACATTTTCAGACATGGCTAATGCAGGAATTTGTTTTGCTTGTTTGTAACAAAGGTTTGTTTCTCTTTTTGTCTTCTTTAACGGGCAGGGGAGGAAGAGAGGTAGCAGAAAGAGAATATAAATGCTTGTTAACCAAAAAATAAATAAAACATAAAAAATAAAAATAATGCATTGAACACCTATTTCATGGCATTGTTGTGAGGCTCAAATGAGATTATGGACAAAAAGTACTTCACAGACCTTCAAGCCTTACGTAAAGGTCAGTTTAAAAAAGTACAAAGTACCTCAAACAAAGTGGACAAATGTTCACATAAAAAGATGGAGCTTCTGGAGGACAAGACCCCTGGGACAATAACATTCATCTAGCTAAAAATGTATTGAGTAATGAAGGGCAATAATAAAGGTTGGCAGTCAGAGTAAGTTCCTTATAAGTAGTGATTGTTTACTTCATTTTGTTTATATCCCAAGTGCTTCGCATAGTACCTGGCACATAGTAGGACTTAAAAATACTTCTTGATTGTCAATGGATGTAGTTTTTTATTATTTTCGAAGTGTTTTACATATACCATCTTGTTCAGTCTTCTTAACGGCCCTGTAATTTATTTATTTCTCATAAATATTTATTATATTTAGTTATTATAAGTATTTATTATAAGCCTTGTTTTGTAGAAAACTGAAGCACAGGGAGATAAAGGACTTACCCCCAGTCACAAAGCTAGCAAGTATTTGAGATAGGATTTAAGTCCAAATCTCTGGCAACTCTTTAAGACCAATTTTTTTCCCCTACACCAAAATGCAGGGCATAATCAGGGATGAACATTTGGGGACTGCTTTATGGGAGTACTGGTTTATTCCACCACTCATAAGTGAAAAGCTTTGCAACTCAGGCTACCTAATACCATAGCCTGCTTGAATATTAGAAATATGGAGAGGGAGGAAATATCAGTTTTGCTGCTTAGGTAGTGACTGATTAAGAGGAGGAAGAAAAGAGGAGAAAAACACAGGGAGACAGAATCAGCAGTAAGGGAGGGGAATTCAGAGAGGGCAGGGAGAGTATCTGTGGAGGGAGAAGAGAAGAGGCTGGGCCACAGAGAAGAAGCAGCCCTGAGAAACAGAACAGTGTAACTGGGGAGAAGGGCAATGGGAGAGGTGGCATTGAGAGAGGCCACAGCATCATTATCCCAACTGTCTGCCAGCTGAAACTCCTCCCAGAGATCCTGATGTCATCATTGCCCCTGGGCCAGGTTGGTTTTCACCCCTTTTAGAATATCGTCTGGTTTCATGGCAACTGATAAATATCTAAGACATATGATAAATATCCCATTTTGTAACCCATCCAAATCCATAAAAACAGATATAAATCCATGAAAAATGGCACCCCTAGAGTAATGTATAGCCTTTACGAGATGTTTATTTTGGTGAATAACTTCATAATCGATGTAATGTTAGAGAAAAAGCACTGACTTGGGAGTCAGAGGACATGAGTTTGAATCTCAGTCCTATCACTTAGTAGTTGCATGACCTGGAAAAGGTCATTTAATTGCTCTGAGCCTCATTTTCCTCATCTGGAAAATGGGGACAATACTTGTACTACTCACTTCACCAAGTTATGACAAAAAAATGTTTTGTAAACCCTTAAAATGGTGTATAAACCCAAACTATTACTGATGGAAATCCACTCAAGACACCCTGATAGTAATCACATTTGTAATAGGCATATTAGTAGAATTCTTTTTTTAAAAGTTCATACAGATCTCAGAATTAGAAGAGGCCCTTTAGTTTAAACCCTACCTGAAAAACAATCCTCTCTATAGCATGCTAGACATATATATCCTTGTAAAGCCCAAACTAAGAAATTTTACTCATGGGCAGACAAGCAGCATAAAGAATTCTTGGGGCAAGTCTGTGAGACTCTTTCTGGGGAAGTTACAATGGAAGGAAGAGAGCAGGGCAGGACTGGGCCTGGCTGGGAAGAAGCAGCAGCAGCAGCTCTATTTGGCAGCTTCCTCTTTTAACTGTCTTTTCTTCCCTAAGTAGGTGTCAAAGTCTCTCATTTCTTTGCTCTATGCATCCTCTAAATTTGGTACTCTGGGCCAAAATCCCAATTACCCCACCCTAGTTATGACTGTCCATGTGAAATGAAAGTGCTATTTTTTTCTTTTTAATATTTTTGTAATAAGTTGTACTGGTGCCATTTCTAGAAATTACCCTCACCAGACATATACTCAAAGGACACCAACCCTCCTTATAACTGAGAAAACAGTTAAGCAAAATCAAAGGACACAGCATCTGACATTGTTTCAACATTCTGCCCTTTTAATTCCCCATCTCTCAATAAATTTTCTTTTGAGTACAAATTGGCCATTACAAACACACAGCATTCAGTTTTCTCTAGTGTTCTTTTTTGTAGTTGTCATTGTAGTTACTTATGTTACCCACCTTTTGGAGTTCAGCCCAAAATGCTTAGAAATGGAGGGAAAAGGGGTAGGAGGGTCTGCAGGTCAAACAATCGTCTTTTCTGGGTTCCCTAAGCTCCAAGGGGGCAAACAGCTCAGATTGCTGATGACCATGACCTGGAGAAGTGAGATTAATGGATAGGAGACAGGTCAAATCCAACAAGCAAGACACATTGTACTGGGGATTTTGTCCTCGGAGGACAGGTAGAAAACTCTACATGTCAGAACCAGAATAACATCCCAGCCAGAGTCTTTATGCTACATTTTGCCATCAAGGGTTAATCTTAGGGTGGACAGGCTCTCCACTCCCTGATGACTTGGGTCAGCTGGGAGCCAGGGACAAACATTCCAGAGCCTGTGAGTAAACCTCTGAGATACAGGAATGCAGTTGTTGGTTTGACCACCTCTGAGGTTTCCCGGTGGAGGTAACTCCTCTGTTATCTACCCATTCACTCCCTTACTTTACTCATTATTTGATGGAGATATGGACAAGACAGGGAGCCAGCCACTGCTTCTATCTCCCTTCCTCCCTCTTGAAAAAGCAGATTATAGCCATTTAAAAAATGGCTAGCTCAGTGCATTATATTGCTTTCAGTGTGTGTTTTTGCAATATACAATATGCGATATGTATTAAATTCTAAATGACCACTCAAATCTGAGTCAATACTCTTTACTTGAATGCTATTAGTGAGACTAGAAACAGAGTAAGGACAAATCCAAAAGGGAAGTAAAATTAAACTATCATAAACACAATTAAAAGGTATCATAAACACAATTTGGATTTACTCGTGCCAACTGGCTGGGGGTTTGAGCTACATAGTTACATGAGATTACAATGCATTAGAGAGAGAAAGAATAACATTTGAGGCTAGATTCCTATTGATTCATGTACAAGTAAGAAGCTCCAGGCTGCAAATGGGCAAAGGGATTTTAAAAACCACTGGCAGCAACAATTTTTTGACATGCTGGGGTTTTAAAAGAATCCTCCATCCTACCCCTGAGGAAGGAGTGAACTGAAAGAAAGCCACTCTTACATAGATAAAAGAGAGAATTCTCCACCACCACCACCACTCCATCCTTAGCAAATAATGATAGTATTTATATAGCGTTTACTCTATACTAGGCAGTGTGCTAAGCAAGCACTTTGCAATTTTTATCTCATTTGAGCCTCACAACAGCCCTGGGAGGTAGGTGCTATTACTATTCCCAGTTTACAGATGAGGAAACTGAGGCAGATAGGGGTCACGCAGCTGGTAAGTGTCTGAGGCCAGATTTGAACCTATGTCCCTGACTCTAGGCCTGGTGCTAAATTTACTGCACCATCCAACAACCTATGGACACCTTAACTTCCCTAGTTAGCCAGCACTACCTGTTGCTTGCATGTATGTGTATTATATGTATGTATGCATATGTATGTATGTAGTCATTCTGGATTTGCTTACTTCAATTTATATAATTTTTCCGATGTTTCTGTGAACTACTAATATTCACCATTTCTTACAGCAGAGTATTATTCCATAATATTAATATATCATATTTTGTTCAACCATTCTCCAACAGATATGAGAACTGACTTTTTCCCACTTTTTTTAAAATAAAAAGTAATTTTATTATTTTGGTACATACAAAACTTATCTCCACTTTGCATCTGCTGCTCTGCCTGGTTTCAACCCTCCCAGCATAAGCTCATAGCTTCTAAACTCACTATCATGTTGCTAACTCAAGCCTTGATTGATACCACTTTCCTCGGCTTCCTTTCCCCTCTGTTTGGAGGGCAGAGTACCAAACTTTTCACAATGCCTTCCTATAATTTATAGAAGGCAGAAACTGGACTCTTAGCGTATTCCACTTTGCATCTGCTGCTGTGTCTGGTTTCAACTCCATGGAACAAGATGGCCCCTGGTGTGGGTCTCATCCTCCCTCCCACTCTTTCCTGCCTCCTTTTGTGCATTGTCTCTCCTTTAGATTATAACCTCCTGGAGGGCAGGGGCTATCTTTTTTTTTAACTTTATTTTATTCTGGACTTAAGAAATAAAACCGGCATAAAACCATGGAATAGAAAAACAGAGGATTGCACCTGAAATTGCAGATCCACTATGTACAACTTGCTCTTTTCAAATAGACAACAAAATTATCATGTAACTTTCCCCCCCTCCCCACCCCCAGACTTCGAGAGGGCTATCATTAGAAATAAATCTGTACAGGACAGCAAGGTGGCACAGGAAATAGAGCAATGGCCCTGGAGTCAGGAGTACCTCAGTTCAAATCGGGCTTCAGACACTTGACACTTACTAACTGTGTGACCTTGGGCAAGTCACTAAACCCCAATTGCCTTGCCTTCCCCCCAAAACATAACCAAACAAGCAAAAATAAAAGAAAGAAATCTGTATATGTGTGTGTCTCTGTGTGTGCATATATGTGTGTGTGTGCATGTGTGTATATATATACATATACACATACACACATAAATATACGTCAGCTCTTTTTCTGGATGCAAGTAGGATCTTCCTTCACAGGATCTTTGCGGTTAATTTGGGTATTTATAATAGTCAGAATGACATGATGTAATGTTAATGGAATAGGAAGATCTTCTCTGTCCAATAATAGGCCTATGTGACCTACTTGAGCTCTGGCCCAGTTCTCAGCTGTGATACATCCTGAGTCACAGAACCCATCGAGGGAGGGAAGCTTCCTTAGAGGAGGCTTGCTTGTTAGAAGTCTTTCACACATTTTGGTACTAAGTTGATTAGGCACTGAGTCACCAGGGTTGTGATGCCTTCTGGCTCTGAGAAGTGTATTTATACTCTGAGTTGGTATTTTGCTTTGGGGACTCACTTATGAGAAGGATCTTTTGATTTCCTTGTCAAGACTTGAGTAGCCGTATGTTCAGAGCTTCCCAACTGCTCAAATGTAAAGGTTCTCTTGAACCAGTGATGTATGTAAAGTGTATAGCAATATTGCTTTGAGCAGGCAGTTGGAGCCCTGTCTGTTGGTCTTTGTGCTAATTTCTCTGCTTGTAATTTTCTCTGCTTTTATTTTCTCTGAAGTTCAGGGTGCTGACCTTTCGCCTGTACTAGTGAATGTCATTAAAAGTAGGATTGTTAACCCCTTTTTGAGCAGTCTTTCCTAAAAAAGCAGATCCAAGAACCTGTGCTAGCAGACCATCCTGGGTATGCTAGGGTGCTTGCTGTTAACACATGATCACTCAAAACTGTACTTAAAACAATACTGCTGTTACTGTATACAGTGCTCTCTTGGTTCTGCTCGTTTCACTCTTCATTATTTCATGGAGGTCTCTCCATACTTTTTTAAAATCGTTGAGCTCATCATTTCTTATAGGAGAGTACTAGTCCATCATGAACCCACAATTGTTACAAGGTTATATCACATTCCCCAGTTGACGGGCATCCCCACAATTTCCAGTTCTTTGCTACCACAAAGAAAACTGCTATAAATATTTTAGAATACATAGGTTCTTTTCCTTTTTCCCAAATCATCTTGAAAAACAGACCTAATAGTGGTATTGCTGGGTCAAAAGGTATAGGCAAGATTGTCTTTTTATTAATTGTATCCTCAGTGCTTAGCGTAGTGCCTGGCCTTAATTAATATTATTGGATTGAATGGGGTTGTCATTCTGTCTTTGATGTTCTTGTTGCATCTCTGTTTTATGAACAATACAATTCCTTTTTTTCTTTATTTTGAAATGTTTTCCAGAATGGCTTAACTAATCCACAATTCTGCAAAAGTGTATTATTACATTTGCCTTACTCAGCCCCTCCAAAAATAACCATTTCCATCTTCTGGCATTTTTCCAAATTTTACTAGGTTTGAGGTAAGATATCAGAGTTGTTATAATTTGTATTTCTTTTATTAGTAATTTGGAGCACTCTTTCATGTGTTGGAATTTGTTATTCTTTTGAAAACTTTATTGATGTTGTTTGACTAATCACATGTTGGGGAATGGACCTTGGTCTTGTACATCTGTTTTATTAGTGACTTTTTTTTTCTAGTTTTAGGAACTTGTTGTGATATTGTATAAGATGCTAGTCTAAACTTATTTCCTGCTAACCGCTTTCAGTTTCTTTTTTTTAACCCATTGCATTTTATTTTTTTAAATTTATTTTTAGTTTTCAACATTGACTTTTATAAGATTTTGAGTTCCAAATTTTTCCCCTTTCTTCCCTTCCTCAAGACCATATAATCTGATATAAACTATACATATACAGTCATGTTAGACATATTTCCGCATTAGTCATGTTGTAAAAGAAGAATCAGAACAAAAGGGAAAAACCATGAGAAAGAAGAACAACAAAAAAGAGAAAATAGTATGCTTCAATCTGCATTCAGACTCCATATTTCTCTCTCTAGATTGCACATCTGTTATCAACTAGCATATTCCATCACAAGTCTTTTGGGATTGTCTTAAATCATTGTATTCTGACAAGAGCTAAGTCTGTCAAAGTTGATCATCAGCACAATGATGCTGTTATTGTATACAATGTTCTCCTGGTTCTGTTCACTTCACTCAGCGTCAGTTCACAAGAGTTTTCCCAGGTTTTTCTGAAATCTGCCTGCTCAACATTTCTTACAGAACAATAGTATTCTATTACATTCATATACCACAACTTGCCATTCCCCAGTTGATGGGCATCCCCTCAATTTCCAGTTCTTGCCCACCACAAAAAGAGCTGCTATTTTGTACATGTGAGTCCTTTTCCCTTTTTTATGATCTCTTTAGGATACAGGTCTAGTAGTGATGTTGCTGGACCAAAGGGTATGCAGCTTTATAGCCATTTGGGCATAGTTTCAAATTGCTCTCCAGAATGGTTGGATCAGTTCACAATTCCACTAACAATGCATTAGTGTTCAAATATTCCCACATTTCCAACATTTATCATTTTCCTGTATTGTCATATTAATCAATCTGATAGGTGTGAGGTGGTACCTCAAAGTTGTTTTAGTTTGTATTTCTCTAATCAGTAGTGATTTAAAGCATTATTTTATAGGACTACAGATAGCTTTAATTTTTTCCTCTGGAAACTGCTTGTTCATATCCTTTGACCATTTATCAACTGGGGAATGACTTGTATTGTTGTAAATTTTACTCAGTTCTCTATATATCTTAGAAATGAGGCCTTTGTCAGAGACACTGGCTGTAAAAATTGTTTCCCAGCTTTCTGTTTCCTTTCTAATCTTGGTTGCATTGGCTTTGTTTGTGTAAAACCTTTTTAATTTAATGTAATCAAAGCTATCCATTTTGCATTTCATAATGTTTTCTGTCTCTTGTTTGGTCATAAATTCTTCCCTTCTCCATAGACCTGACAGGTAAACTATTCCTTCCTCTCCTAATTTGCTTATGGTATCACCCTCTATGTGTAATCATGTATCCATTTTGACCTTATCTTGGTATATGGTATAAGATGTTGGTCTATGCCTAGTTTCTGCCATAGTATTTTCCAGTTTTCCCAGCAGTTTCTGTCAAATAGTGAGTTCCTGTCCTGGAACCTGGAGTCTTTGGGTTTACCTGGCTTCCAATTTCTTAGCACTACTTGTGGAGTAGGGAGTCCTTTCCCCAGTAGTATATGTTTTGGGGATTATCAAACTTTGTGCTACTGAGTTTAGTTATTTCTGCTTTGGGCTTATATAGTCTGTTCCACTGATTAGCTTTTCTGTTTTTTTAACCAATTTTTTTTTAAATCTGACAGTTACTATTTTATGATATAGCCGGCAGACTAGAAGTTATATGTTCCTTTCATTCCCTTGTTTGTTTGTTTTCTTTATTTCTCTTGAGAGCTTTCATAGTGTAGTAGATAGAAAGCCAGCCTCAGAACCAGGAAGACCTAGATATAAGTCCTGCCTCTGACACATACTGGCTGTGTGACCCTGGCATAGCTGACAGTGTCTTAACCTCTCTGGTACTCTAGGCAACTCCAGCACTTTACCTATCTTGGTAGAG
The DNA here is from genome assembly GCF_011100635.1 of Trichosurus vulpecula. Taxonomy (NCBI): domain Eukaryota; kingdom Metazoa; phylum Chordata; class Mammalia; order Diprotodontia; family Phalangeridae; genus Trichosurus; species Trichosurus vulpecula. The sequence goes on from NC_050573.1 coordinate 360,328,596, forward strand.
AGAGTTTCCTCATTTGAGTATTGCTTATACCAATGAAATCCCAAATCTAGTTCTTAAGCCTGTATTATTTTATCTAGTTATTCATAGTAATAAAAAAGGAAGAGAAATTATTTATAGATTAATTTTTACCAATCAAGCTACCAATACCTGTTGGTACAGAAATTAATCTATAAAGAATTACTTCTCTTCCTTTTTTATTTTGTAATTGTGTTCATGTTATTCTTGTATGTGTCATGGTAGATTGGATCATAGATGTTTTATGCATTTTATAGTTATTTCGTATGAGATTTCCATTTCTACTCTTTCTTCCAAGGAATAGCAAAACCTTAGATAAAATTTTGCTGTTCCTATCTGGAAATCTCATGATTTTTATAGGTTTTGAACTTTACTTCTTTGATGAGTCTCTGAGGTTTTTTTTTTTAAAATTAAACTGTCATGTAATCTGTATTAGGGATAATTTTGCTTCCTTTTTATAAGGGTTTATGATTTTAATTTGCTTTCTTGTCTTGCTTTGCTAAAATTTCCAGAATTGTGCCAAATAATAATGGAGAGAAGGGACATTTTTGCTTTACTCTCTTTTATTTATTATGAAAGCTTCTGGTAAAATATTAGCTTGTTCACATATAGTTTATTGTGGGTTTTTCTTCTCACTATGATAAAAGGAGGGAGCTGGAATGTGTAATCTCTAAGGGCTCTTACAGCTTTAAATCAATGATGCCTTAAAAGATTATTATAATTTAAGTGGGAGAGAAAGATATTAATTACATGTCAAAATAAAGAAAACATAAAGAAAAATAATATATGTGTAGTAAAAGGCTAATTTCTCTTCATAATCATGAAAATTCTGTATTTTTTCAATAATCTTTTGCTTAACCAGGTATTTTTAAGGGAAAAAATTTTGAAACTGGACTCTGATAATGTCAATTTATAAGCTGGTTACATATCATCATAGGCATCGCCGTAAGGTTAAAATAGGCAATCTTCCTCCTTCTTCGCCCTTACTACGACCAGACATATACCCTGCCTAAGTCTACACCAAATGACTACCAGAAACATTCAATGGCTACTCCTTTCCTCTCTGATTTGTGTGTGACATGGGAATTTTCTCTTCTTTTTCCTCATCTTATGCTACATAAGACTGGATACTCCTACCCATTCTCCATTTTGCACTTTGTGGTAGCAAAACCAATAGTAGCTTACAGAAAGGAAGAAATCTCTAGGCTTTCCCCTTCCACCCAATTTTGTTTTCATCAGCAGAATCCCTGAGCCATGTTTCACCTCTCTCATTTGCCAAAAAAAAAAGATTGCATTAAATGACCTTAGGTCTTTTCCAGTTATAACATTCCCCAAGTCCCCACACCACCCTCTCTAGGAGCTGCTAGTCCTCATCCCAGCCCCTGTGACAATACCCAGGATGATTTACATATGGCTTTCCTCTGAAACTGAGATAAATCTGTCTCTAGTCCTTGGCAGACTCACTACTTATCACCCACGTTATGACTTTGTCTCTCACTGTAGGGTCTTGGAACACAACACCCAGAAGGGGAGGAATTGCAATCGCAGGTGACCTTCTATCCTTATCCTGAGCTTCCATCACTGGCATCTCCAGCTCCCTCACCACCGGATGTCCCCCCTGTACTGGGGACAGCCGTGCTACCACCACACCTGTTCTCTAGGGGTCTCTTGGCTCAGTGACCCAGGATAAGATTGGAATTTGGAATTTTATTAAATGACTGAAGTGGAAAAAAAGGGAAATCTCAAAAGCAGTGAAACAGATGCAAACAGAGTTCTATTTCCATCATTAACTGCCCAGTACAATCCCTTGTTACTGCTTTGGACTATTGCAATAGTCTCTCAACCCATTCTCCTGCCTTTGTTTTCTCCACCCTTTAATCCATCTTTCACATTGTTGCCAGACAAATCTTAAATATGTCCACATGAAATCATTCCTCTGCATATTCAGAGCTTCCTTACTGTCTGTCAAAGTTACAACTCATCTGCCCAGTGTTCAATGGACTTCACAGTCTGGAGTCACTTTTTCTTTGTAGACTTAAGTCATTTTGTTCCCTGCCACACATGCTGAATTGAGTAGACAACAGTATGCTACACCCCACATACACATGGATTTTCTGCCTCTGTGACTTAGCTTATGATTTTCTTAGTGCCTGAAACTTCATCCCTTCCTTTTTTCACCCTTTGTATCATTCCCTTTTCAATGAAGCCTCATTCAAATCCCACCTCCTCCAGGAAGCCCCGCTTTGTCTCTTCAAAGTTGGTGATGCCTTCCCTCTTCCCTCACAGCATTTTGGGTGGTCACCCTCTAATGTACTTATCATGCACAATGATGCATTAGAGCTGTGCTAGTGACTGATCCCTCTTAATAGACTCCTGGTAAGCTTGACAAGAGCAGAGACCCGGTCTTAGCTAAACTGCATTTGTCCAAACACATGACCTAGTGCTCTGCATACAATAGGTCCTTAATAAATTTTTCTATAGTTACCTCAGCAACAGCATATTAGCTATGGATTGACTTGACATAAAGAGTTTTGTCTTATTCTTATTTTTTTGATTTAATATTTTATTCCCCCCCTGACAATCACATGTAAAAACAATTTTAACATTTTTTTCTTCAAATTTTGAACTCCAAATTCTCTCTCTTCCTCCCTCCTCTCCTCCCTTCCTCTCATTGAGAAAGCAAGCAATTTGACACAGGTTATACATGTGCAATCATGTGAAACACATTTCCATGTAACGAAAACTCAGTCCAAAAAAAAACCCAAGAAAAATAAAGAAAAGAAAAAGTATGCTTTGATCTTCATTTAGATTCCATCAGTTCTTTCTCTGGAGGTGGATAGCATTATTCATCATATATCTTTCAGAATTGTCTTGGATCATTGTATTGCTGAGAATAGCTAAGTTATTCGCAGTTCATCACATAATATTGCTGTTTCTCTATACAATGTTCTAGTTCCCCTCATTTCACTTTACATTAGTTCATGCAAATCTTTTCATGTTTTTTCTTTTTTCTTTCTTTTTTTGGGGGTGGGAGAGGCAATCAGGGTTAAGTGACTTGCTCAGGGTCATGCAGCTAGTAAGTATTAAGTGTCTGAGGCTGGATTTGAATTCAGGTTCTCCTGGCAGGGCTGGTGCTCCATCCATTGTGCCAACTACCTGCTCAGTTTTTTTCTGAGAATATCTTACTTGTCATTTCTTGTAGCATCATATACATATGCAATCATGTACAACAACTTGCTCATCCATTCCCCAATTAATGGACATCCCCTCAAGTTCCAATTCTTTGCCACCACTAGAAGAGCTACTATAAATATTTTTGTACATATCCTTTTTGTTCTTTTATTTCTTTGAGATACAGACCTAGTAGTGGTATCACTTGGTCAAAGGGTATGCATGGCTTTATAGCGCTTTGGGCATAGTTCCAAATTGCTCTACAGAATGATTCAATCAGTATACAACTTCACCAATAGTGCATTAGTGTCTTAATTTTCCCACAGCCCATTCAACATTTGTCAATTTCCTTTTCTGTAATATTGTTTACTGCGATAGGTGTGGGATGGTAGCTCAAAGTTGTTTTAATTTGTATTTCTCTAATCAATAGTGATTTAGAGCATTTTTTCATATGTCTATACATAGCTTTGATTTCTATCTGTAAAATGTCTGTATCCTTTGACCATTTATTAATTGAGGAATGGCTCTTATTTCTATAAATTTAGCTCAGTTTTCTATATGCTTGAGAAATGAGGTTTTATCAGAGAAACTTGCTATAAAATTTTTTTCACAGTTATGATTACTATGTACAGTTATCCCTTCCACATTTCAGGGGTTAAGGGTGTGGTGTCTCTGCAACCTGGAAAATCTGTACAAGAATTTTTGGCCATCCCTTTGTACCAGAGAAGTCTGAATTTTGTCTTTTATGGGGTGTTTAAGGCACCTTATTATAAAATTTGGGTTAAATATTTGGTCATATGCTAAATGTAGGTTCAATGTTAAGTAAAATACTTTTCTGTATTGTCTGCTGGCCTCCATGAGTCATCTGTGGCTTCTGTAAAACCCCCCACAAATTCCGATTTAATTTCTTATGCCAACCCACAATATATCGAAACTGCAATGGGGTAAGTCATGACGTAGAAGGGATAACTGTATTTCCCTCCATCCTGTTTTCCTCCTGTTTATTCTACTATTGCTGTCCTTTCACCCTGTCTATTATTGCTGTCCTTTCACCCTGTCCCTTTTCAAAAGTATTTTGCTTCTGACTTTTACCTCCCCTATTCCACCCTTCTTTCTCTCAGCATACTGCCTCCCCCTTCTCATTTCCCCTTCCCCTTGTACTATCCTGTATGTATTGTAGATTTCTACACCCAATTGAGTATGTGTGTTATTTTCTCTTTGAGCCAGTTCTGATGAGAGTAAGGTTCATATGCTCCCCCCACCAATTCCCCCATGTTCCCCTCCAACTTTTATAAAGCTCTTTCATGCCCCTTTTATATCAGATAATTTACCCCATTCTATCTCTCCCTTTCCCCTTTTCCCAGTGCCTTCTTCTTTCTCACCCCTCAATTTTTTTAGACAATCATATGATCATAATCAACTCACCCCTGTGACCTCTGTCTATGTATACCCCTTCTAACTTCATTAATTAATGAGAATGAATTTTTTTTCAATGAGTTTTTGTACCCCCTTTTCCATTTGGCCAATCCTGCCTTTTAAGGAGTTCTTTTCTTCCGTGAATTTTTGTAGCTGTTTTCCCCTTTGTCCAATTCTGTTTTTCAAGGCATTCTTCTCTTCATTTGGATTTTTGTGCCTTTTTAGCATTTGGCCTATTCTGTTTTTTAAGTATTTTTCTTCAGTATTTTTTGTGCCTCCTTTACCAAGCCATTGACTATTTTTTCATGATTTTCTTTTATCAGTCTCATTTCTCTTCCCATTTTTTCTTCTACCTCATTTACTTGATTTTTAAAATCCTTTTTGAGCTCTTCCATGGCCTGAGGCCAATTCATATTTTTCTTCAAGGCTTTAAATGTAGGAGTTTTGACTTTGTTGTCTTCCTCTGGGTTTGTGTTTTGATGTTCCCTGTCACCATAGTAACTTTCTTGTCAGGACTTTTTTCTGCTGCTTGCTCATTTTTCCAGTCTATTTTTTTTACTTTTAACTCTGAGCTAAAGTGGGGCTCTGCTTCCAAAATAGAGGAGTCACTGTCCCAAGATTCAGGTTTTTTTCTGGGGACCTATAAGTTTTCAGCTCTTCCCAGATGATATGATCTAAGGAGAGATGTTTACTACTTTCCTGTACTGTGCACTGGTCTGTGAGCTACTGCAAGCACTCTTCTCTATCCTGGAACTGTGACCAGGGTCCTACCTCCCTTGTGACCACAAGCTTTGGTGTGCTAGTGCACCTCCTCACCCTGGGACTGAGGACTATGACTCAAATCCAAGTATGTACAAAACAATGAAGTCCTGCCCCTGGTGCCAGCAGAAGGACCCCTGTAATCTTCTGACCATTTGTCTGACCCCCTTACCATCTGTGGGCTGAGAGGTTCAGAAACCACCACTGCTGCCACTAATTTAGTAGCCCCCAAGGTTTGCTGCTGGGTTGCTGGAGTACAAGCTGCACTGGAACCCTCACCAGGGTGCAACATACCTTTCCTGCCAATCTTCTAAGTTGCCTTGGGCTGAAAAATTGTTTCACCTTGTCCTTTTGTGGGTTCTGCCATTTCAGAATTTGTTTGGGGACAGTATTTAAAGCTGTTTGGAAGAGTTTTAGGGGGAGCTCGGGCAAGTCCCTACCTTTTCTCTGCTATCTTGGCTCTCTCCCTCCCCTGCCGCCACACTTCTTATTACTTACCTCAGTCTTTTCTGAAGAAACCAAGTTGAAGAAGGTGCTTCCTCAGGTGGCTCAGAAAGATCCCTTCCCTGAGCTACCCTAAATTGACACTACAATCTCCTTCTTCACTCTCCCTAAAAATACCTGTGACTCCAGAGAAGTCTTGTTCTCTGCTTTGAACTATTTCTCTATGACTGGACTGGTTTGCCAGAAGGCGACATGTTAATAGCTTTTCAAGGCAAATTACACCACTTAGGTGAAACCTAGGACCTTCTGTTAGGGTCTGATCATCGCTGATCCAGCATCCACATGGCCTGGGATGGCTGGCAGCTTTTCATTAGCTCCTTCTGAACTTCAGTGACAGTCTCTTTATTTCAAAGAGCAACTCCCAGAACTTTTGAACAAAAGTTTCTATAAAAATTGCAACCTAAAGTTGCAACTCTATGTTCTGAGGGGCACTGTTGATTAACTAATTTGTACAGCAGGGGTAAAAGATGTGCCCTACTGTCTGGTCACGTCTTTCCTAACACAGATTCTCACCTCCATTCAACATCCAATTCTCTCTTCTGACTCAGGCATGTGATGGCCCTTATCCTACCACTCCAGGGAGTGACCTTTTTTGCATTTCTATCATTACATTGCTACAATATCAAAAATACTTTAAGCATAATAACCAGTAACTTTTATTAGTAAGAAGAAATCTTATCTCATAGGTCTAGGTGAAAAACAAGAAGGTAAGAGGAAAGAAATTACAGGGAGCCTTTTTAAAAAATTATTTCCTTCCTGCACAGTCCTACTGTACATACATGTAGTGAAGGAAAGCCATTTAGAAACCCCCAAATTACTGCTGAAAATTCTGTCATATTTTGGGTCAAGGTAGGAGAGAAATCTTGATCAAAAGCATAATGAGGAGTCAGTAAGGCCTACAAAATGTCCTTAGTGGCTGATGTGAGTAAGAGGTCCTCATCCCCTAGAATCTGCATCTCCATCTTTGACTGCTTATGAGTCTACATCCTTCTCCTTAGTTTTTGGAGCCGCAATTTGGAATTAGGACATCCCACCATCTAGTATTTATTCCTAGCATTTGAAGTTGAAGATGCAGTTGGCATCTGCTAACCTTTTGTTCCCAGTAGAAACAAAAATTTATCCATTAGCAAAGTATTTATTGAAGACATATTGGGGAAGGCATTGTGCTAGGTACTGGGGGATTTTTTTTGCCAGACCTGTGATTTCATTGGCATATGCTACTCTTAATGAAGAAATTCTCTCTCCAGGTGTAGATCTGCAATCATTTTTCAACTTACAGTATTAGATAGTTGCTTAGGGCTGAAAGGTCAACACGTCTTACTTTACATACATTACTTTCTTTACTTACATTACAGTCAGAATATGTCAAAGGCAAAATGTGAACTTGACTTTGGAATCAGAGCATTTGGGCTCATGTATATTCACTACCTGTGTAAGCTTTGGGCAAGCCTTTTGAATATCTCTGGACCTCTGTGTCCTCCAGTCTAAAATGAAGAGAATGGACTAGATGACCTTTAAGGTCCCTTCCAGCTCTAAATCCATTTTGTTGCTTTAACTTCACCTTGCTGAGAGCCATCCTGTTTTAAAACAAAAAACTTGTTCTAAGCCCACTCGTTTCTCTAGATGGTTTGTTCTCTGCTCGCAGTCTCCTGCTGGTCAAATAGGAAGTTATTCCTAGTATCCTCCAAAAGTCCTCATTATGGGGCATTCAGAGTAAGAAAATCCAAGGATTTTATTTTTCTTGTCCTTCCAATCCTACTGTGTTCAAGGGTGGGGAACCTGTGGCCTCGAGGCCACATGTGGCTTTCTAGGTCCTCAAGTGTGGCCCTTGACTGAAGAGCCTGGTGTAGATGCTTCTAATATGTCATCTCTGAAATAAATTGTGTTCTGAATCTTCATGCTGGGAGGTGGGGTGGGAGGAAGCACACCTATCTATGGAGGAGAATTAAGTAAATCCAGAACGCTCCACTTCTGTTTTATTCTGAACCGCAGCCCTCACATTAAAAATACAAATCTACCTTTTCAAAAGACTAAATAGTGTGATGCTTAAAAAATAATTCCCAACTGATTAAATTTGCACCATCGTAAAAAGGCCTGACCCAAGATGATTCCTTGGATTCAGGCCCAAGGCATTTTTCTCTGTCATGGAATTAAATACGCTTTGAGTCTCTTTAAGCTCCTGGCCCAGTTTTTATTCTTCTGAGACAGACAAAATGCAATAGCTTTATTTTTAAAGCTATAAAGCATTTTACATTCATTATTTCATTTGAACCTGAGTAACAATCTGTGAAGTAATGCCAATTCTCAAAATAATCATTTTCTTATTTAAATTTAATCAACAAATACAAACATTTCAGGATACAAAAAGAGGGAAACTACAGTAGCTCCTGGGGCCATAAGGAAAGGATGAGGGAGGACCTCATCATAAAAAAGACATGCCAGGAAATCCTACTTAGACTTTGGATGATCCTAAGGGTCCATGGGATCCCTAGTCAAAATCATGTAGCTATAGGGATTGCTGATTCCCAAGCAATCTCTGAAGGTGAGGGGCCCAGTAAGGTGAGGGTACCCAGAATAAATGTCAAGGACATTTGGTAGAGGTAGAAAAGGGGAAACTACAAAAACTGTCAGGCAGCTAGGTGGTGCAGTGCATAGTGTCAGGCCTGGAGTTAGGAAGACTCATCCTCCTGAGTTCAAATCTGACCTCAGACACTTTGCTGTGTAACCTTTTGCAACTCGCTTAACCCTGTTTATCTCAGTTTCCTTAAATGTAAGATGAGCTGGAGAAGGAAATGGCAAATCACTACAGTTTCTTTGCCGAGAAAACCCCAAATGGGGTTACGAAGAGTCAGACACAACCAAAATGAAGGGGATTGGGGGTAGTAAAAGACTTTTAAAAATATACAGAAGGAAAAAAGTGCAAAAGGGGATGTTAGTTTATTAAACTTATATGGGTTTTTTGAAAAAACTATAATAGGGGTTTAGTTTCTTCTGTGGTCTCTTACACAAGTTTTTATTTTTGTTCAGTCATTTTCAGTTGTGTCTGACTCTTTGTGACCCCATTTGTACTTGGCTTAATACTCTATATCCAGTAGGCATTAATAATGTTTGTTGAATTGCAATAGAAATGGGATTTTTAGAAGGTCTTTCACTTGTGCAGGTGTACTTAGCCTGGTCTCGAGCTGCTCAGCAGTCCTCCTGTTGAGCTTCCAGCTCTAATAACCTTCTGTTTGTATTTGGAGTGTGCCCCCACTACTCCTATTCCTTCCACTACCCAACCTTTAGTAGTTGTACTAGTGACCATCTGTTTTACTAATTAGTGCACTTGTCCATCCCAATGTCCATCTCCTTTCCCTGGCCATGTGTATTCTGATAGATTTAGAATTTCCATCTCACCACATGCTGCCCAGAAAGAGCTGATCACTTCAAATCAAAAAATTCTCAGGACAAAAGGGAACATTGAGGGTCATGAAAGGCCAACTCTAACCTTAAGCGTGAATGCAGTCTATGACTTATCTCATGAGCACTTACTTGGAGAATTCCAAGGACAGGAAACTAGGAGACCCTATTCCACTCCATTAATGAAATGGCTCTGAATGTTATAAAGTCCTTTAACACTTGTGTGTATGACCTTAGTCAAGTCCCTTAACCTCCATAGTCCCAGTTTTCTCATCCATAAAAAAGGGGTTGGACTAGATAGCCTTTGAAGTCCCTGGACTTTTGTCAAGTAAATAGACACAAACTAAATGGGGATCAAGGTAGAAAAATATTTCATAGCATTTAGAACTTAAAAGAAAATTTAGAGATGACTTATTCTAGTCCTTTCATTTTATAGATAAGAAAAATGAAGCCTAATATTAATTGAATTGTTCCAGGTAATATCAAAATAGCAGCACTAAGTAGTTGGAATTTAGCTCTTCTGATTCAAAATCTGGTGCTCCTTCTAATATACTCCAGATTTAATGCCTTTAGTTTTATTTTATTTCCCTGGTTTTCAGATTATTTTTATTTTGATCTCTGGCCTTTTTTATTAGTTATAGAAGCAGAGTTTTAAAAGGGAAGCCTGAGGCCGTCTACTTCCACTCATGCTTGAAAAGGAATACCCCATTACAACATTCTTGACCAGTCATGCTTATACAACTCCTGACTTTGGCAGGGGCTTTCCCAGTTTACTTTAAGGCATACTTGAGCACATTGTGATCCCACCACCACCACTCCCTTTAGCCAAATAGAGGACCCCAGTACTACTCCAGTAGTCTGTAGATGTGGCCTTACAGATCTTGAGGAGGTAGTTACATGTAGACTTTTGTAATTGCTCCTATCCGTTAAAGGAGTGACAAACCTGTGGTTACCAAAAATGATTCAGGCCTTTCCCCTAGGAATTTATGAAAGATCTTTGAATTATTTTCCTGTTCCACTTTTTTCCTATCCTCAGGTCTCCCCTATCACTCCCTCCCCAAACCTCTTTAGCTTTCCCATAATTAATTGGTAAAGAATGCAGCAGATATTCACCACAAGCTACCCTTCAGATGTGTGTATATGTGCTCAAAAATCTGAAAAATGTGCTTATAATGCTTCATTTGTGTATCCTCTCCTTTTCTAATGAGTACTGCTTATCAGAATAGATCACCACACAGAGCCATCCATATCTGAGACGGCCCCTCTCCCCTTGGCTAGACAGATTGCATCAGATAGTCCATTGGAAAAAAGGTTTCCTGTTAATAAAAACAAGGCATTGGTGTCCCCTGGTCATTCCCTCTGAAACAAGGGATAAAAGATAGTATTTATCTCCAATCTGAAGAACAATCAATTGCTTTAAGGAAATTATTAGAAAAATGGGGATGATGCTACTGATTTAATAACACCACCTAAGCATCAGATGTGTCATCAGGGATTTGATCCCAGGCCTAGATTATGGAAACATTGCCAAATCTATTTGGTTCTTGTGAATGCTCTAATTTTGAGGGCTCCCTCCTGACAATTAAGTTGCTGCTAGAAGTTCCCTAGTGGCTCACGCTTAGTGGCTTACTACCCGCTATGTGTATATTGTTTAGTAGCAGTATATCACATAAATAACAACTGTGGACTAGAATCTGAACTTTGGAGAAGCTTCAGTAGCCCCTGGCCATAAGGAAAGGATGAGGGAGGACCTCATCATAAAAAGACATGCCAGGAAATCCTACTTAGACTTTGGATGATCCTAAGGGTCCAAAGGATCCCTAGTCAAAAGCATGTCGATATAGGTGATTGCTGATTCCTAAGCAATCTCTGAAGGTGAGGGGGCCAGTAAGATGAGGGTAGGCAGAATAAATGTCAAGGACATTTGGTAGGGGTAGAAAAGGGGAAGTGAAAAATAGAGGGAGTCTCTGTACAATATTTTTCTTGAAAGACTATGATATAAAGAGACTATTGCCTATCAACCCAATGTTTCCTTTTCCTCCCAATACACCATTCACCTTTAGTCTTAAATGTTATCCTACTTAAGTGTCTCACCAAAATATCTACAATCAGTCTGTGTTATTTTCTCATGAGAACCTTACGTCCCCATGAAAGTTTATGTCTATATTAGAATGTGTTGCAATGCTTTTGTTGGGTGATAAATAAATCTTCAGTGACGTTAATCAATCAGATTTTTGTGGGTGCTCCATTTGTCAAAGAATGAAACAGATGACAAGAATATAAATTTCTAACTGGGATTCGGTCCAAAAAAACAGCTTCCAGGGGATGTCCTGGGGCCAAAACACTTTCAGCTCACTAATGTACACCTACAACTATGGGCGAGTTCAGAGAAGTTGGAGGCACTGCAAGTTTCTGAATGGGGACAAGAGATGCAATCATCTTTATTATGTTGTATTTATTGAGGAAAGAAAGCACACTAGTACATTTTAGAAAGATTTGCAATAACAAACAACAAAAATAGGAAGTGAAAAGGATGTTCTAGCCCGCATTCCTGGACAAAGCAATCAACAAGAATCTTTTAAATTCCAGGTATTCTGGTTAACTGAAGTTTTGTGGGATATATAGGAATGGGTTAGACAAGACTTGGCAACAGCTTGGATGTGATGAGGAGGGAGGGAAAGGAAAGAAAAGAATCAAAAGGAAAGAATCAAGAATGACTCCAAGCTTGAGAAACTAGGTAGCTTTGTGACTTCTGTAGAAAAAAGGAAGTATATGGAGGAGGGGTAGGTATTTTAGGGGTGGAACGAAAGGGGGAGTAATATAAAGGTCAGTTTGTCTGGAATGTAGAACATGTAAATGAAAGGGATGAGTTTGGAAAGGCAAACTGCCAGACAGATTGTTAAGGAGTTGAGGAGGCATGTACCGGGAGGCCAAGAGCTTGTATGGTGAAGTTCTTGAAAATAAAGACAGAGATTGGGGTAAAGAATAAAAGTGAGAATTAAACTCCTTTGGAAAAGAGTGAAAATGGCTTGGAGAAAGAGAGGTTAGTCTCAGTTATATAGCTGGATGGAATATACCTCAAAGGAGAAGTGATTACTTAGTTATGGTCGCAAGACAAAGTCTGTAATCAGCAAGAGATATGCCTAAGCTTTCTCTTGACCCAGTGTGTGTTGCAGGGGGAGGGAGGACGGTGTGGAGGGCAGCAGCGAGGAGAATGAGCACCCAGGGTTTTATGGTGGGGAGTCAGAGTTTCAGTGTCTTCAGAAGGAATCCAGGTTTCTTTGAGTTCCAGATGATCAGTATAAGACCAATCAATCAACATTTATTAAGCACCTACTGTGTGCCAGACAGTGTGCTAAGCATAGGATAAGATCTGTGATGAAAGGGAGTTCTTAAACAATAAACAGACTGTTCCAGAGAGGAATTCCACAGTGAAATGGGAGAAAAAAGGATATAGTTTATTTTTTAATTTATTTTTTGTTTACAACACTCAGTTCCACAGTTTTTTGAGTTCCAAATTTTCTTCCCCTCCCTCTTTTCCCCTTTCACCCCCCAAGATGACATGTAATCCGATATAGGTTCTACATATACCTTCTCATTAAACTTATTTACACAATAGTCAAGCTGTAAAGAAGAATTATAACCAATGGAATGAATCATGAGAAAGAAGAAACAAAACCAAAAAAGAAGGGAAAAAAGGATATGTTTTATTAAAGAAAAGTGGATAAGAGATGAGAGTAGGGAGCATCGGAGGGATACAATGTTTTATTTCCAATAGATGCTGATGGGGAAAAGGTGAAGGAAAGAACGAGGGAACGAACATTTATTATTTCTGTATTCCAGGCGTTGTGCTCATCATTGTGGGTAATGGGTCGAGGCAGGCAGGAATCTTTTACAGGTGCTGGTACCACCTGTGTAGCCTTATCCCAAGATGTCAGGGGACCACCCAGGAGACACCTTGTGTGAGACACAGGGACTTGACTCCCAATCAACCTAACAGGAATATGGGAAGCAGGTTGTCTTCCCAGGGCATGTATGTGGAATGACAGAAAACCTCCCAAGAGTTGTTAAACCTAATACCTGATACCTACAGTACTTCCGGTAATTCATGTTGAGTTAAGAGCCTAGAAAGTATCCTTAGGGATTCCAGAATCCCTAGGCTAAAAACAGCAGATATTTAGGGTACAGGTGCTATTTTCAGCAGTGTTGCTAGTTGAAAATAGGAACAAGTTTTTGGACTGCTAGACTAGGGCTTAAGGTACAGAAATGACTAGCTTTTGGCTAGGAATGCACTATATCAAACAAGCTGAGAAACACTTTCTTCTGAAGACTTGAAAATTTGATCAGGGTAGCTATAAACTGAAAGTGGAATAGGAGTAAGAAAATTGCCCAAATAGGGTATTTGTTTGTTTGACTATATGTTTGCCACAAAGGGTTTTTGTTGTTGTTGTTTTCACATGGAGGTGGCAGAGTAGGAGAGAGGGGAAACTAGTAATAGGATATCTGAAAAGAAAAAGGAAAGTCATAAAAGCATTTTTAAATGCACAGAAGTTTTGTTTTTTTAAAGGAAGTTACAAAGTCATCACAGATAAGCAGGGTGGCTTTGAAAGTTGTGTGTTGAATTTGTTATATACTTAAAAGGAAAAGCAAACTGTACCTAATAGTTTCTCTGTTTCATGCACAATTCTCTTTTTCTGTTTACTTTGTATATGGAAATACTTTTTTATTTGGTGTTTATTAAGTTCAGAATAAAAAAATCAGATTTTTTTGAAATGAAAATTACTCATATACAACAGCTAATCCAAATACCACATCCAGTACCAGACTGCTGAATCAGAAGCAAAAAATAGATAATAATTTGTAGCAGCACATCACACTCCTGGCTAAGAAGGAAGATTTAGAGGGAAATTTTGAATGGAACAATTTAACTTTCTGCACATCATTGGCAGTCTTTTGGCAGAGCTCCAGAGGCAAAGAAGTCAGTAAGTTCTTGACTGGCTTTAGTGGCCATTTCATTCTTTCTAAAGTTGAAGAAACTAAAAGGGGAGCCAATCATTCCTTTGAGAAGGAAGTAGTTGCTATAATAGAAAGGATGAGAACCTTGGGAGGTATTACCAAGCCTATTTAGAGTAACATGGTAGATGAAAAGAAGGAGTTATGGGCAGTCTTATAGGTACCCCACATTTGGAAGTACAGATATAGCAAGAAGCCCATGCATGGCTCAAGATTCTACATAAGAAGTCAGCCCAAGTGATAGAAGGCAATCAAGAATGAAATTCTGATGACAGAAAAACAATTATTTCAATGAGAGGGATAAAAGGAAAGCTGTCTAAGGAGATTGATATGGCCCCAAATGAAATCATCAACCAACTTAGAAGCTAAAGAGACCTGTATAATCCATGGAAGCAAGGACAAGTAACTGATTCTCTCTAAGGAATGATTTATGAGCAAAAGACCCAACATGGGTTCATCAAGAACAGGTCTTGCTACAATAATCTCATATCCTTTTGGACAGGGTGATAAGAATGGCTTATCAAAGTAATGCTGAAGTCATAACATGCCTGGATTTTAGTATTTTGATTAAGTCTTTCATGATATCCTTGGGGTTCTTTAAAATTATGTTTATTGATGCCTTCTGTTTTTACATTACTATCATTTCTGAATCTGTTCCATACCCTTACTTAAAAGCTCCTTTGTAACAAAGAGTTATAAAGTTAAGTTGACAGTTAAGTAAATACAACATTAACTATGTTTCACATTTTGCCTTTAGTAGTTCTCCAGAAGAAGGAGGTTCATTTTGGCATGCCTTCTTGGGATCATTATTGGTTTTTCAAGTTAATTAGAGATAATCTTTTTTCTTTGAGTGATCTTTTCATTTACTTTGTCATAGTCAGGTATATATTGTTCCTCTGGTTTTATTTCACCCTATATCAGAGCATATATATCTTTCTATAGTTATCTGAATTCCTCACATTCATAATTTCTTACTGCACAATAATGTTTATGCAGCCATTCCCCAATCAATGGGTATCTATTTTATGTCCAGTTCTTTGTTGTCATATAACATACAGCTATTAATATTTTGGCACACCAAGGGGCCTTTCTCTCTCACAGTCTTTGACCTACTTGAGCCATTCTATTCAGTTAATTATTTTATCATCTACCCCACATTGCTCCACAATAATATCCATGCGCACTTTTATTTATCCATGCGCACTCTCTGCTAGATTGTGTAGATACAAAGCCCACATTTCAGATCACTGGGTCAAATGGACAGGTTAGGCACTTGTCTCACATACCTCCTGTTTATTATCCAAACTGGTTGGGCCAAGTCACAATCTGTGACACTAACAGTGTGTGATATAACCTTATTTCTACCTTCTCTCCAACTCTGCTCCCGTTTTGCCATCTTTATAACTTGGAAGGAGAAACTTTTTCATTTACTTTATTATTAGTTATTTTAACCATAATTTCATATGATTCTTTATAGTTTACAATTATTACCTATCTATTGGGGAATAGATCTTAGAGACGTAGATTTTTAGCTGGGGGTTCTGGAAATAAGCATTTATATAGCATCTACTATGTACCAGGCACTATGCTAAATGATTTTAACAAATATCATCTCATTAAATCTTTACAACAACCTTGTAAGGTAAGTGCTATTGTCCCCATTTTACAGTCTAGGAAACTGAGGCAGAGAGAGATTAAATGACTTACCCAGGGCCATAAAACTAGTAAGTGTCTGGGACTGAATTTGAACTCAGGTCTTCCTGACTTCTGGCATAGAGCTCTCTCTGCCTACTACCCCACTAGTTGCCTTGAGACTGGCAAAAAGAAGGGATTTAATGTCATTAAGGGCCACTGACTCACTTTCTAGGAGGAAACTGAGGCCCAAAGAAGTTAAGTGACTTGATGATGGTATTTGATTGATTATGATATAATTGATTATGGTATTATCATGGAACCATGTGGGGTAGATGATAAAACAGGTAAGTGAATTCAGAGCTGGTTGGAGAGCAGAACTCAAAAAGTATTCACTAATTGCTTTGTGGAAAGAAAGCGGATCAGTGACATCATAACTAGGTGAATTCAGAACTGGTTGAATTGCGGGACTTTTTGTGAAAAGAGCCAGTGCATATCGGCAGCTTTAATTGGTTTTGTTTGTATGTGTGTGTGGGGAGTACTGGAGGTACTGTGTGATGGGTGCTAGATTCAAACAGGTGGTTTAGGGAAACTTTTTTCTGTTTTTTAAAATCTTCTTTTGGGGGGAAGCTTTCTATCCATAAGCACACAATTGACAATCAGTAGGCCATTCAGGTCCAAAGCTTACCTCATTTTTAATACCTACTTTAACTTCAAGTAAACAGACTCTGTAGATGGGATGAGGTAGAGATAGGGATTAGGGAAAATGTAGTCTAAACCAACAATAAAATTAATGTAGAAACCCTTTCCTTCTATAAACACATCTTCAATCACCCTTCAAAATAATGAATCAGAGCCTTTGAGTTGAAAGGGAACTCAGAGATCATTTGGTCCAACTACCTCATTTTATATGTGAAGAAACTGAGGCCCAGACAAAATAAGGTTCTAGGTTATATAGATGCTTGTGATAGAACTAGGGCTAAAAACTACGTCTCCTATATCCTAGGCCAGTTCCTATCACACAGCACCATGGGTAAATCAGGTGTGATGAAGGTCCTATCTTTATTGTATCATAACCTCTTAGAGGTCAGAATGTGTGCCATGCTATTCTTGCTTAAAGGCAAGATACTTTCAGAGCTTAGTACAGTGCCTGGCACACAGTAGGTGCTTAATAAATGTTTATTGACCGACCAACTGCCTTCCTATTGTTAGGTCTTTGAGGCTAAGATTAGATTTATAAGTACGTGGAGCAAATAGTCACATATTTAAGAGGTGTGCACCACTTCCCCAATTAATCCAACAAGCATTTTTTAAGGGATGACTCTGTGTTTCGAAAATGACATGTCACACAGAGGATGACAACTGAGACGTGTAGTAGGTGTGAGTGTGAGCAGGCTGCAATGTAAACCAATAAGGAATCTGGGAAATGTATGACAGAGAGAGAAGATACGCAGGGGATGACAGGTAGATGACAGCCCAGGTTTTCCATTGGCATCCTCTTGATGTCAAGAGGAATGGAGGAAGGCTTCCAGAAGGTTCCCTCTGCTTACCTCTCTCCACATCAGATCATATAAGTCTTTCCATTCTTCTCCATAGTCATCCTATTCATTGATTCTTATAGCACGATAATATTCTGTTACATTTACATAGCACAATTTGTTTATGCATTCTCTAGTCGATGTTCACATCCTTTGATAATTTGTCCTCTGGGGAATGGGTTTTGGTAATATGCATGTGTGTGTGCATGTGTGTATATTCATTCATATATACATATACATATATACACACTATATTGTATACTATATCATTTACTATGTTGTATACACTATATTATGTATATATGTATTACATATAGCATATATGTACCATATTATATATGTTATATAACATGTCTGTATATACATTGTATATATACGCACTGTGTATACATACATAAACACACATGTACATCATATGTACACATATATACACACATGTACCCCCAACTTCCATTTGTTCCTATGAATGCAGGCCATCCTGGTGTGCCCCTCTTGCTCTCCTCCTCCCCTCCCCTCCTGTGCTTCTCTCTACCCCCTTGTTCCTCTTTCCCTATTATTTCCTATAATCTCACCTTCCCCTTTTCCTTCTTCCTCTTTCCCTCTCAATGCCCACAGGCACCGTTGGTGGGGTGTAGTTGGATCAGAATTGAGGAGAGACATAAGGAAAACGCTCTTGGTGCTTTTTCCCCACCCTCAAGGCCTTGCTGTAGGCATACAGTGTACAATCTATTTCATTGAGGCTGTTGATTGTATAAAAGACAGAAGAGCCCTTCTCTGAAGAACTCATCGCCTAAAGCCTGGCCAAACACCGTGCCAAGAAATCGAAACCATAGGCAGAAAATGAGAAGAGTGTGACCACGGTGAGACACTTTGCTGTGCTCCAGACAGGCAGAGACCAGGTTCTTTGCCTTCTTTCTTTGGTGAAAATGTCCCAAGTGAAAGAAGCAGGTGTGCCCCCAAAGGCCAGATTTCATGTTTCTCCTTGCCATGTAGCTACTCTCACGATAGATAACGTGAGAAATTACATTCCTCTGAGTTTTCCGAAGTGTGTGAATGACCTTCCTGGGGGGCACCCACGGCTTCTGTTTATATTGCCTTGCAATTAATAATGAATGGCTTACAAATAGACAAAGCTGGTGACTACCCACTGTAGAAGGCTGCACAACTTGGAATTTCCCAAAAGATTTCTCAGGGCAGAGGGAGGCATGGCTTTGGTGGAACCTAGCCAAAGTCTGAGATTTGCTCCTTCCATAAGTTACTGCCTGATCTATCACAACAAAATGTGTGCAGGCCTTGGAGGGTGGAATCATATGGCATCCAAAATGTATATAGTTATAAAGGTCATATTCAAAAGAGTCCATCTGTTCAGTTGACCCTAGGCAGATGCCTACCTTGCTGGAGTTTTGCACCAAAGCTTTGTATTGTTGGAGTTTTGTGTTCATGACTATTTTATACTCCTCCCCAAATATGGTATATTTTCATGGATTTCTCTGAGATCTTTTGTTGTTTTCGATGTTGTGTTATATCCCCACCAGAGTGCAAGCTGGGCAAGGAATAGATTTTATTTATATTTGTATCTCCCCCAGAATCTAGCACAGGGCTCTGCCTGTCTCAAGAAATGCTGGTTTAGTCTGTCTAATTGCGATGGGTTAGCGCCCAGAGAGAGACCCAGTCTTTGTCACAGGGACCTGGGTCTATGCGTTTCAAAGAATTAGCCTCAAGAGCCCTTTGAAATGTGTTTGTCTTTAATTGCTCAGCTTGACTTTGAAAGAATCCAAAACTAGAATCTTCCCTTTATCTTCTCAAAAACCACTGAAAATATTCTGGGCCCAAGACAGTTTTGAGAGAAGAGATGGAGTGGTCTGCCCTGGGATTTTCCAGGCGGTGGCCGTTTGTTGCCAGCCTGAATGAAACTTGATCTGGCTCTCACTCCCACCCACACTTGACCCTTTTCCCTTTAAATGATGTTTGAGACCAGGGTGGAACTAGGTCTCCTGGGAATGCAGTATACAAACACTGGAGAGTGCAGAGGAAGGTAAAGGGCCCCAGTTTCCATCATGTAGTCGGTCGCCTGATAGCTCTTGCTTCTCCTTCCTTAGCCAGTTCCCTGGGACTGTAGGGCCTGTTTGGGACAAGTGATTTATTTTCTTCTTCCTCCTGGTGGAAAAGCGAAGTGGGGGAGAAATGCAAGTAGGAAACAAGATGACAGGCCTGCTGTCCATACTGGCAGCCTTTTGGTTCCTCCCTGCTTTCCTTTCCCTGCTCTCTGCTGCCCTGGAAACATGATTAGGGGAAGCTGCCTGCCTGTGGATGTGTCTGAAGGAGGCAGCGAGGGAACAAGTGACGGGTGGATAGCCAGCCAGGGGCTCCGGCAGCTGCGGTACTGCAGCTGGCAGGGTCCCACAGACAGCAGAGAACATGCTCAATGAGTGGGGTCTGGGTCCAACTTAGACCTCTTCAAAGTTGGAGCAAAAAACATCAAAAAATTTTGGTAATGTACAATCAATGGAACATTTAAAAAGCAAAGCTAGATAACAGATTTTTTTTTTGGACCAGAAACTGTGATTGCATAGGTATTGGGATTCTCAGTGAGGAATTCCCTCCACCAAAGTAATCTGACCATCCCTCTGCAACTTAAGTGACTAGCCCAAGGTCACACTTGAAGGCCAGAGCCTAAGTTCAGCTCTCCAGCCATTAAACATGGCCACTTTTCAACACATCAACCACTGTAAATAAAAGATTAATTTGGAAGATACTCATTGGCCATATTTATGCTCCAACAAATGTGCTCACTCACAAAAACCTGACATTCCTTTAAGGGTAATACTAACCCCTAATACATTGGAACCACTCTATTATGTTAGTTTTAAGAGAAGGGGGTCACCGGCCTCCACAGAACTAACCAACAGAACCTAGTTTCTTTGAATTTCTCTGAATATGTCGTAGTTGCTATGTGTTGTAAGAGCCCTTGGCCTGTGTTGTGCTAGAGCCCAGAGAAGGGAAGACTGAGGAGGGGCATGATTGGAATCATTACATATTTGAAGGGCTAGTGTGAAAGGGGGACTGGACCAGTTCTGCTTGGCCCCAGAGGCCAAGGGAGGACTGAATGGAAGCTGCACAGAGGCAGCTTTCAGCTTAATATACAGAAAAAATTTTAACAGAGCTGTCTAAAAATGGAACAGGCTGTCTTCACAGGTAATGAGTTCTCTGCCACTGGAGATTTCCAAGCAGTTGCTGCATGTGTCTGGGATGTTATAGAGGCAGTGGGTGCTCCTGTGTGAGGCCTGAACCAGATGAAAAATACTAGGAAATATTTAACAAGATAAATAAAAATGCAGCAAAATAGAAATCATATTGTTGCAGTTGTTGAGTCACGTCCAACTTTTTGTGACCCCATCAGGGGTTTTCTTGGCAAAGACACTGGAGTGGTTGGCCATTTTCTTCTCCAGCTAATTTTACAGATGAGGAAACTGAGGCAAACAGGGTTAAGTGACTCGCCTAAGAGTCATGCAGCTAATAAGTATCTGAGGCCAGATTTAAAGTCGTCTTCCTGACTCCAGGCCCAGGGCTCTATCTGCTGAGCCGCCCAGCTGCCTCCTACAGATAATATTACATTTTAAAACTAAGTTAATACACAACCTGCAGGGATTCCTATGTACCGTTTAAGGGGCCCCATTTCTATTTGAGTTTGACGTGCCTGCTTTTGCTGACCATTGGACTAGATGACCCAGGAAGTCCCTTCCTGCTCCATAATCCTATATACCATATCCAAATCTTTGAAAGAATGGGGCTTGTTAAAGGAAGTGTCAGTGATGCGCAGTACCTCATTTAGCTAGAATCATTAGAGAAGGAGTTGGTCCACATACGAGAAGTTTCCTGATCAACTAAGGTCTTTCTATTTGAATCGTTTTGTAGAGACATATTTCTAAAATATATCCCTCACTATCCTAAATAGAGCAAATTAAACATAATTGAACAACATTGTCTTTATTTACCTGTTCGACTTTAGAAGAGTCACTTGACAATCTCTAAGCAGTGAGGTGGTGCAGTGGCCTTAGAGTCAGGAAGAAGACCTGAGTTCAAAGTCAGGTCCTGACACTAGCTGTATGGCAAGTAACTTAATTTCTGTCTGCCTCAGTTTCTTTGACTGTAAAATGGGAATGATAATAGCCCCTACTCCACACGGGGGTGTTGTGAGAATCAAATGCAATAATATTTGTAAAGTACTTGACACCACACCTGGTATACAGTGGGTGCTGAATAAAGTCTTGTTTCCTTCTAGGCATCAGTTTTGATTTGTAAAATGAGAAAGCAAAACTAGAAAGAAAGCAAGCTTTCTTTCAGACCTAATATTCTGTTATGAATATCCAGATCTAAAAGTCTATGATACTGTAGTACAGATGCCTTCCAGGGCTACCGAGGTGGGCAGGATTCTTGGTGTCCTCAGCAGGAGCCAGGACGGAGAGTGATCCAATCCACTCAGGTTATGAAATGGCCTTTTCCTGAGCCTTGACTTAAAGTGTCTATCCTGGTGGGGTCAGGTACTAGGGACACTAAGCTGCTCTTGTTGGGTTCCAACCAGTAGAAGTTATGAATATTCTATATATGTGTGGTAGAGGTTGGTGTTTTCTGCCCCTTTTCCCTTTTAGGATGAAGTCCAGCAGCCACCCTGGGGTAAACAAAGGGCAAGCAGTGTTAGGAGCTCCTATTTCAGAGGAAGAGGAGGTATCAGTGATAAAACTGGAAAGAAATTCTAGGGCTCTGATACCTGACCCGGAGCCTTTTCTACTTGCCCATATTGCTTTTAGAGATACTGGTCGTGATAGAGTTCCAGCCTATGGAAGGGAAATGACCAACTACTGACCCCAAACAACGATTGATCCCTTCTCTTCAGCTTGCTATTAAGCAGGAGAAAAGGCACCTAGAGAGCCTCTTTCTTTTGTCTCTTCACAGTTAAGAGTCTCCAAAGATCTAAAGAGGATGTCAATAACACCTACCCATGGACAGTTTAGCTACAAGACATTAAATGGAAAAATGAACATACTTTATTGTAGCCATGGAGGCATCATAGTATAGTGGGAGGAGAAATGGATCTGGAAGAAGATTTAGTTTCAGATCCTGCCCCAGATATTTACTTACCTGTGTAACCCTGGGCACGTCACTTAACCCTAACCCTAACTCTGAGTTTTCATCTATAAAATGGAGATGGTAGTAGCATCTGCTTCACAGGATGGTTGTGAGAATAAAATTATACACACACACATATATATGTATACATGTATGTATGTACATGTGTGTATATATGGTTTTGTAAACTTTAAAGTGCTATGTAAATTCCAAGTTTTCTTGCTTAGCCCTGGCCTTACTCCTGGAATATAGAGGCCAGAGTCGGCCTCACAGATAACCTACCCCAGAGAAGAGCTAGCAGTTTGCTCCCCAGGTAACCTGTCTTTGGCTGCGGTTTTAGGTAGCAGAGGGGAGAGAGATGGTCTCTGAAATCTGGTGACCTGGCATCATAGGAACTTGCCCAGCCTCTTCTAACAAAGAGTAATCTGACCTTGCAGGCAGCAAGCAAAGGGTTGTCAGCATGCAAGAATCAATATTAAGTAATTAATAATGATAGTTAGCATTTATATGGTGCTTTAAGATTTGCAGAGCACGTACAACAACCATGCGAAGGAGGTATTAGTATTATGATCCCTGTTTTACGGATAAGGAGACTGAGGCAGACAGAGGTTAAGTGACTTGGCCAGGGTCACACAGCTAATGTCTGAGACAGATCTTCCTGACTTCAAATCCTGCTGTACCACCTACCTGCCTCAATTAATAATTCATTAAATCATTGACATTGACATGATAGTTCACATTTCTTTAGTGCTTTCAGGGTTACAAATTACATCCCTTTTTTTGGAGGGGGGAAGGCAAGGCAATTGGGGTTAAGTGAGTTGCCCAAGATCACACAGTAAGTGTCAAGTGTCTGAGGCCGGATTTGAACTCAGGTCTCCCTGACTCCAGGGCCAGTGCTCTATTCACTGTACAAATTACTTCCTTCCTAACAACTCTATAAGAAAGACATTCTAAATATCATTATCCTAATGTTTTAGATGAAGAAACTAAAACTGGAGAGGTCTAACAGGGCCACAGCTTGGACTGGGCATTCTGACTAGAGACCCAGTGTTCTTTTCAGGACACCACCACTGCCTCCAAAATACAAATGCTTCACAGCTAAGGAAGCACTTCCTTTCAATTCAGGGAATATAAGTAGTATTGTCCTCTGTCAGCCCATTTTGCAGCTGAAGCAATGAAGACACAGAAGTTAAGTGACTATGCCATGGCCAGCTGGCAGAGCTGGTACTTGAACTCAGGTCTCCTACCTCTCAATCCCTGGAATTCTCTCCTTCTCCACCCTCACCTCTTGGAACTCCTAGACTCTCTTCAAGGCTCAGCTCAAGTGACACTTCCTTCACAAAGCCTTTTTTCATTACCCCATTGACATCACTTTGTATTTTTCTGTGCAAAGTGTTCTCTCCCCTTAGTAGAATGTCAGCTGACTGAGGGCAGGGAATGTCTCTTTTTTCATTTGTGTCTTCAGCACCATTTAACATGGAAGAACACGGAACACAGAAGGTGTTAAAAAATGCTTGTTGCTTGTCTCATCTTTCCATTGTTAACACGACATGCGCTCATTTTGTCTTCTGTTCTTTGCTAGTATCAGGAGTTTCAAGTTTTCCAGTTTGAACAATTAGTTCAGAGCAAACACTTGTAGCGAGCAGTGGAGTGAGCTTAAACTTCTTGGCACAGACAACCCCAAATAGGTTTTTGCATTGATTTAAAACAAGACTTAGGGTGCTTCTTTCTAACTTCCTCTGGTTTATCTTCACACTATTTATTTCTCAGTAATATATAAGCAAGTTAATCATATCAGATCATTTTTTCCTCAACGAAGCAACTATAAAACTTTTGAGTTTGGAGCCAGATGTTTTTGATTGGGAACCTTCCCAAATTTCTCATCCTAGGACAAGGAAGACTCACTTTGTGGTTGGCAGTCAGTCTAGTAAGCCATAAAAAGTCTCTTAGCTGTGAAGGGAAGCAAGTCCCTGCTGCCAGTCTGAGTTACTAGTGTCAAAACTCAAGTCTCCTGCTCTGTGCCTGAGTTTTCCTTAGGTATGAGGAACTGATGGTAGACATCAAGATAAGAGAATGGTGCTGTTCTATGTTTTGACTACATGCCTAAAGATGGTAGGGATAATGATATATCTTTCTGTACCCTATAATGATCTGAGGATTCAGGAGTGCTCCGAAGGAAAGCCAAAAATAACTTTGTGGTCAAAAGAGCCTAGTATTTAGAACCATAACTGGCAATATGGGTGATTGGGACAATTTAGTTAAATAGGGGAGGAGGAGGAGTCCCTGGGACACCTATCGATGGGGTAGATTTGGGAAGAGGGAGTGGAAAGAGGCCAGGTTGAGCCATACGGAAGGAGGGAGCATGTCATTTGGTAGTCAGGCCCCTCTATATTTAGGTGCCCTGAAACAAAGCCTCATTGTTCTACCTTAGTTATAGCTCTACTGATTAAACCTTGGTAGACTTTCTCTCTGGTTATTTTTCCCATATGATCATTTTCATATCTGGTTTCCTTAAATTATCATAATCTTCCTCCAGTCCACTTACTCCCTCTGCTCCATATACCTCAGCTGAGACCTTCAGATACCGATCTTTGTAGCAATGTATTTGTTTCCCAGAGTTTTTACCCCTGTTTTGCCTGAATCCTCCCCACCCTACTCCCCACACATACCCTTAGATTAAAATTTAAATGACTGCTTTGTTTCCCAGAATTTTCACCCCTGTTTTCCCTGAATCCTCCCCACCCTACTCCCCACACATACCCTTAGATCAAAATCTAAATGACTGCAGGGCCATTTATCATCCTTATATTTGATAATGTCAGTACCTCTCATCCTCACTACACCTTTTATATTGAATATCATTTTCACAATAACTCTGAGAGATGGTTAAAGCAGAAGACAGACTTTATCTTCACTTGAATCATAACAACAACTTACATTTATATACCACTTTAGAATTGTAAAACTCTTTACATGTATTATCTCATTTGATCCATGTAACAACCATGTGCAATAGGTTCCTGAGTATTTTGAACCCCATTATAGAGATAAGTAAAGTGAGGCTCAAAAAGATTAAGTACTTTTGTACGAGCAGGGCCAGGACTCTGATCCCTTGCCCAGTGCTCTGTCTACCACATCACACTGTAGGACACCTTGGCCTAAGCACCCAAGCTCTTGGGTGGCCTCAGAACCCTGGCAGTCTGGGCTGGGAACAAACTGGTGGATGCAGAATATTTGTCTAAATCAACTGAAACAAGTGTAAGATGTTTGGTAAGTGCAAAGTCAGCCAAATTTCCCTGTCAGTCATCTGGACTGTAATGAATTGTTCTGGTTGGGTCAGAGGTACGTAGGTATGCCAAATACATTAACAGAGAAGTTCTCAGGCAAAGAGAGGCTTAAGAAAGATTGAAAGGGGGCAGCTAGGTGGCACAGTGAGTAGAGCACTGGCCCTGGAGTCAGGAGGACCTGAGTTCAAATCTGAACTCAGACGCTTGACACAATTACTAGCTATGTGACCTTGGGCAAGTCACTTAACCCCAATTGCCCTGCCTTCCCCCTTCAAAAAAAAAAAAAGAAGAAAGATTGAAAGGCCAGGATGTGGTGAATAGAGGGCCAGATTCCTGAGTCAGGAGGACCAGGGTGAATCCAAATGAGTCATTTAATTTCTCGGGAGCCCAGGTACCCATCTAAGATGGTGAGCGGCAGAGCAGGTACCAGTTTGCCTTGGTGCAGGGAGTTTCCAACTAGGAATTCCCTTGCACTGATGAAATCATGGGCCTACACCAAAAAAGAGGTGCTGATGCCTGGGATGAGGCAGGAAACCAGTGTCTCCCATGACAGCCTTTTTAATATACTCCTTTTCCCCTAGAGGAGACAGAAAGATAGAAGTCTGGGATGTGCTCCGTTTCCTCATCGATAGAATGAGGGGGTTGAATTAAATGGCTTCTGAGGTTCCTTCCAGTTCTACTCCTCTGATTCTGTTTGTTGTTTCCTCGGTTAAGTCCATTACTAATAATAGTTAATAATAAAAGTGAACACTGGTATCGTGCCCGCTCTATGTTGGGCACTGAGCTAAATGTGATCATCATCATTTCATTTGATTCTCACAACATTGCCAGGTAGGTGCTAGTATCATCCTCATTTTACAGATGGGGAAAGCTAGGGTAAATGACTTGCCTAGGGTCATACAGCTAGTAAACGTCTGAGGCTGGGTTTGAACTCAAGTCTTTCACAACGTTGCTCCTACTTTTCTGTTCCATGACCTCAGAGAAGAGGAGACAGTATGGTGGCCCCAGGGGTGACGCTTCCTAAGAGTTCTGACTCCTCTTTTGTTTGTTTCTTCACATCCTGGATTGCCTGCCATAGCATGTACAAGACCTCCCTATATCCTGTGAGCAGGCTAACCAAGAAAGTGGCCCTCAGGCACTTCCATCTGTGAGAATGCAACAGAATGACTTCTCTCTTTCTGTTTTCTCCAGCAAAATGGCTGACAAAGCCAAGTCAGGCAAAGCTGCCAACAAGACTCCCCCCAAGTCTCCTGGAGATCCTGCCAAGGAGAAATCAGCTAAAAGGCTCTCGCTGGAATCTGAGGGCACCAACGAGGGGGCCGCCGCCCCAGAACTCAGTGCCCTGGAGGAGGCCTTCAGGAAATTTGCTATCCACGGAGATACCAGAGCCACAGGGAAAGAGATGCATGGAAAAAACTGGTCAAAACTCTGTAAGGACTGCCAAGTGATCGATGGGAAAAATGTGACAATCACCGATGTGGACATTGTCTTCAGTAAAATCAAGTAAGTCCCTGTCCCTGTTCACTAGCTCCTTTTTTGGGTGCAAAGTGTTTTATGCTGTTGTGGTCTAGACAGCTTCATCTCAGCCATAGCTTGGAACTCATCATTCCTTCCATATCCTCATTAGTAGATAGGTGGATTCCCTTCTCTTTTAGGCAAATATTGGGATTCTTAGAATTCTCCTTGTAATCATCGAAGCAGGTACTTCATTTTGTTAAATGGCAATATTTTCTGAGAAGACTAACCCATTTTGAGGTGGTTTAACTGTCTTCGGAATACTTGTTGGATGCAATTTTTTTAAATTATTGGTAGGAGAAGATGGGGCTGGTATGTCAGGGTCAAGAGACGATGAAGGATCATGACTCTAGGAATTCAGCTTGAGTGATGTCTGCCATGCTTTTTTTGTTCCAGAATAGTGTGCCCTGATATAGGAACTAGAAATAATAGGAATGGGGGGGAGGAAGTGACCTAGAGAAAGGAGGGCCAGAATAATGTTTAAGTAGATGCTATTGTTTGGTGTATAGGTGTATAGGGCTAGAATCCCAAATCCCTTGCTGAGCTGTGTAATTACAAGAGAAATCAGGTCTTGGGATCCTAAACATATATACATACATACATACATATATATATACACATATATATGTGTATATATATATATATACACATATATATGTGTATATATATATATATATACACATATATATGTGTATATATATATTTTTTTTTACATGAGTAGAGTTAGCACTCTTAGAGTTGCCTAAAGCATTGCTAAGTTAAATTGAGTTACTTGGGGTCACAATGTCAACATGTCCTATAGCTGGGACTTGAACCCAGGTCTTCTTGGCTTTGAGGCCAGCTCTCTGTCCTCTGTGGTATACCACCTCTTTAAATATAATCTTTATTATCTATCATTTATTTTATCAGTCAGAAACCTTCCAAAACCAGCATTCTGATTGTTCTCATTATGAATATTCCCTCTGTTAACCAGAACAGAGGTTGAAGCAAGTCTGAATGGAAGGAGCCCAGCGTTAGCATGAACCGTTCTTGGTGAAGAGATGGGCTCTGGGACAGAACTTCATCATACTTACATGTATGGTCGAGGTCCTGTCACATTTTTTCACAAGCACTTCTCCTTGGCTCTCCTTATCTGCTAAACTTAAATAAAACAGCAGATGGATTCTTTTCAAACACCAAAGTTTATTTTTTTAAGTAAAGTTTTATTTTCAGCGCAATTCATCTTTGTGTATTTAAGAATGTTGCAGACTTTGGGAAATTCATACTGACGTTTGTTTCCCCAAGTGTTCTATCTCCAATGGCTTTCCTTGTTCTCATGGTAGCTTTTTTTTTCAATTTATTTCACATCCATTCAGTCAGTATCAAGTGGCTAGTACATTCAAGGAAAAGACTGGGGGGTGAGGGGAGTAGAGGGAAGCATAACAAAGACAAAAATAAAGCCATTCTGGCTTGCCCATGAAGAGCTTACATTCTTTTAAAAAAATCTTATTTTTATTGATTGTCTTTGTTTTTGCATCACTTTCATTCAACAATATAATTTTATTATGTATTTAAAAGGAATTGCAAGTTGTACATAGTAAATTTGCAGTTTCATGTGTAATCATCTTTTATTATACTATGTTATGGAAATGCTTGTTTTATTACACAAATTTAAAAAAAAATAAATATGAAAAAATATATCTCAACCCTTCCCCCACCCCACTCTCTGACACAAAGAGGGGAAGGAAAGGGAGTTCTGCAAAACCATTGAACACAGAACATGAGCTCTGTGAGAAAAAGGATGGTTTTGTTATTTTTTTTCTTTGAATCCTCCAGGGCTGGGTAGTCTTTTAATAAATGCTCATTGATTGATTGTACATGACAATATCTACAACCTAAGGACCTCACGTTTCACTGGGAGACACTAGTGAGCATGTAAGTAAATACAAAGTTTATGGCGAGTCATGAAAAGCAAGTTCACCATGGAGTTTGTGCTAATAATTGAGGGAATAAGAAGAAGCCTTGAGGTTTATATCGTCCCTCAAATGATACTTCTCTAATATTGTGCTTCCACCCCTAGACTAAGGTGAACATAGTCATCAGGGGTGAAATCTGATGATCACGGGTCTAGAGTGGGAAGAGACCTCAGGGCCTCTGGTCCAGCCCTGTCACACTTCACAGCTAAGGAAACAGAGGTCCAAAGAATTTAAGGACTTGCCCATGCTTGTCTTTGTATTAAGCATGAAGTAGGGTTTGACCCTGGGTCCTCAGGTTCTTGAGGCAATGCTTTTTCCACTGCCTCTCTAAATTAATTAGCTCTTAGTTAACTTTGTTGCTTTTGACTAGCTGGTATTCCTTTTTAATTCAATAAATGTTGAGCAGTCACTCGATGCAGAACCCTATTTTCAGAAACTGGGAGACCCCAAATTTAGCTAATGCAGACTCTTTGCCTTCGTGGAGCCCATCCTAACAACCTAGATCATGAAAAATGTGTTAGATCTGTAAATTTGTTTTTGGTCAATCTGGAGAAGTAGGCCTGGAGCCATCAAACCCAATTCCTGAGTTGCTGCTGTTATTTATTCGTTTTCAGTTGTGTGTGACTCTTCATGACCCTATTTGGGGTTCTCTTGGCAGAGATACTGAGGTGGTTTGCCATTTTCTTCTCCAGATCATTTTACAGATGAGGAACCTGAGGCAAACAGAGTTAAATGACTTGCCCAGGGTCACGCAGTTAGTAAACGTCTGAGGCAGAATTTGATCTCAGGAGAATGAATCTTCCTAACTCTAGTCCACATACTCTACCTACTGCTCCACTTAGCTCCTAAAAACTTACCACAAAGGTATAAGAACTTAGCCTAAGAACATGCCTACTAACATGTTAAGGAGACACAAGAATTTCATGACTACTTGCCTGTTAGTTTTCCTAAATCAAGGACAGCCCCTTTCCCCACATTTAGTGGCACAGACAGTAAAACTGCATCCTTCCTTGGCAGGAAATATCAAAGAAGACAATTCTCCATCTTAGGATTGTACTCACGTAAATGTGTTCCGTTCACTAATTCTCTATTTTCAAGGGGACCGGCCGGAAGTACTCCCAATCTTGTTCTGCCTTGACTTTTTGACCTGGTATTTTTCTCATCTTACTGACTTTCTGCCCCCTAGACCTTTTGCCTTTATCTTGATTGAGATAAATCCACGATTCTATCACATGGCTTCTGGACATGGGTCTGAGAATATTCCAGTATCTACTTGATTCTCTTCTCTATGAAGGTCTCCCAGCAACCATTGCCACTCATGATCCATTCGATAGTCTACTTGGGATCCAACAGAAACTAGAATTCATTTTCCTTTGACAGTCAGACAACAGAAATGATGGCTTTTTCTCTCAATGTTATCTGTAACAATTTCAGGCCTCCTTCTCCCATTCCCCCCTCCTCTCGCCCCAGGCCCTGGTAACATTTGCCATCCTTCAGTATACAACACACACTGGAAACGCATTAGAACATAGCTCATCTTGACATAGGTTTTTATAAGTTATCTTGTCCTCCAAAACCTAGCAACTCCTTGTAGTAAAGCCTTGATGGAACACAGGCTGTATTCATTTAGATTATTTCTTTTTCCACTCCTTTTATGCCTTTTCCCCCAAGGGGGTGTTTTGATATGAATCCTTTTTTTAAATAACTAGAGATTTTCTCTGTGAATATCATATGTTTCCCATAAAAATTTCATTTGAATCAGTTATCTGGGTAATTTTTAGCTGTCTGAAATCTATATAAACAAAGAGAAATGAAAAGTGGAGAAATACTATTTGAGCTATTATAATTTGTTTCTTCCTCACTTTAAGTCCAGGCCCTTACATCCCAATGTCTCTTTTGGAATATAATTTTCTTAAAGGAGCCCAGGGCAGTATTAAATCATAAATGTTCAGAGCTGGAAGGAACCTTACAGATAGTCCAGTCTAGGCCAGGCTTTGGCAAACTCTGGCTTATGGGCCATCATTTTTATTTATTTTAAATAAAAACCATTCTTAGCTCATGGATCACATGAAAACAAGCAGTGGGCTAGATTTGGCCCATGGGCCATGGTTAGTCAATCCTTTGTCTAATCTAATCTCCTCATTTTATAGATGAGGCCCTTGAGGCCCAAGTTAGTGAAGTGATCTAAACCAGGTCACAGAGTTAGCTAGTCAGTGATAGACCCAGGATTAGAGCTCAGGTCTCTAGACTCCAATGGCATTACTTTACTTATTATATACCATACCACATTAGTCATTGTTAGCCATTTCTTGGTGGCACTTTGTAAACCTCAGAGCATCAAAGTTTATATACATACATGCCTCTAATTTGGTATATGTTTGTGGATCCATTTGTGTGTAGGTTTAAGTGTATGTGTGCATGTGATAGATTTATATTTGGGCTAGACTTTGGAACATGGTTGTGTTGATTATAGACAAGGTGGAGAGCATACCAAGCTAGGAAAGAGTTTAAGCAACAGCATGAAGTGGGAGAGCCAAAGGTATAGTTTAGGGACAATAAATAATATAGTTTGGTAAGAACAAAGGGTTCATTTAAGGGAGAAGTTCTTAACCTGTAGTACATGAGCTTGTTTTTAATGTGTATGTATATATACATACGTGTGTATATACATACATGCATACACACACATATTCACACAATGTAATACATTGTGTACATACGTATACATGTACATGTATACATGGACACATAAGAGACATTATATGCATGTATAATACATTTACAGATGCATATACATAGACATACACATATATAACTGTATTTCATTATAATTGGTTTCCTTTGTAACCCTATGAGTTTTATTTTATTCATTTGAAAACATTAGTCAGGGAGGTGTCCATGCCTTTCACCAGATTGTCTGAAAAATCTACCACACACAAAAAGTTAAGGAGCCCTGATTTTAGTGAATAATGGAAGAAACAAGGTAAGCCGCTTGAGTGCAGGAATGATTTCATTTTTGTCTTGGTAGAAGTAGCATAGTGGAGAGTGCTAGACTTGATGTTGGGAGAGATGTGGCTTCAAGTTCTACTGGCCCTCACTTACCAAAGTGTAACTTGGGCAAGTCACTTAACCAAGGGGTTCTCTACTTTTTCTTTTTTTTTTTTTGCTCTCGCCACGACATCCTTTGCTGTGAAGGATTGAGGCATCACCTTGGTAACATTAGTCAAACTCCTTAGAAGAGCAAGGCACATTCCTCATATTCTAAAAGTACTTTTTTGGGCAGTACTTCTCAGGATGATTGACTGAATCTGTGTTTTCTGCCTAAGTGACTATGCAGTGTCGCTCCCTATCAATTTAAAAATAAATTAGGAGGAAAAAAGAAACCAAACAGATTCGCGTGGTTGCAGGGCAGCACATCTCTTTTAATAAATGTGTTCTTGGGTATGACTTTAGGTTAATTATTACAGTAACTTCCAATTTGGTCAGCCCACTTGGGAAAAACTGGAACTCAAGATCTGATATCCCTAATAGTCATCGTTCATAGATGAAACCGGTACGAGCCCGTAGTCGGCAGAGTTGCAGCTTTGTCATGTATCTACACTGTTTCACTGCTGTCCAATGTGGGCATGGTCCCTGCTTCTCCCAAACTAAGGGAAGAAAACTAGGTCAGCTATATTTAACTTGGGCAGTTTGGGGAGGAAGCAAATTTATTCAAAACATCCTCATCCTCCAAAGGGATGTCAGTAGAAGCTCAAATCAGTTCAGTTCCATAGACATTTACGTGTTTCTTGGCCATTTGTGCTAAGCATGGAGAGTTTGGAAGTCCAAAATGTTACCATGATTTGAGTCCCTTCAAAAGGCATGCTTAGGAATGAGAGGAGGTTAGAGAGTCACGGGACCTGGCTTCAAATCCTAGCTCTTCTTCTTACTACCTGTGTGACCTTGGATAATTAACTTACTTAACCTCCCTGGGCCACAGTTTCTAGAGCTATAAATTGAGAGGGTTGGACAAGATAGAATAGAATAGGATAGAAAGATAGACCCCTGAGGTACCTTCTAGCTCCAGACCTCGGATCTTAGGTATGTTAATCCTCTGATGAGAGTGTGTGGGGGGGGGGCGGGGAGGGTGATTTTAGTGTAATGGAAACACTAAAAGTGACTTTAGTTTGAGCTCTGCCACTGTTTAGCACTTATATAACCATGGGCAAGCCAAGTACTCTCTCAGCCTCTGCCAGTACAGGGACCGTGAGATACAGTCTCTTAGGTCCCTTTCAGATCCAAAATTCTATGATTCTGATACCTTACATTTTGCAACAAGGTTGAGAGAATTAATTAGCTTACCAATTGTCTTGGTAAGATGAAGACTCGATATTGTGACTGTATTTAGTTTCTTGGATAACTGATTATTTTGTTATTGTCATTTGTAAACTTATATAGAAAGCCAAGACTAAACAATGGGCCTCAGGAAGGGGTGTATGTATATACATAGGTGTGTGTATACACACATAAATATATGCATTTGACATATGGACGCATGGATGTATATACACATGTATACAATCTGTGTACACATATGTGTGTATGTGTGTACACGTGTGTGTATGTATAATTTTATATATAGACAGTTCTTGCTTTACATGTTTTTGCATTTTGCCAATTCAACTCCCCAGCTAGTTGGTAGGTAGCAGCTGGGGCACAGCCCTATGCCAGGGGCCCTATTTTGGCTACCCAAGCATAGAACCACATAGGGAGCAGGACACCACAGAGCCCCACAAGAAGAGGGGGAGGTCTGCAGAAGGGCCTACTTAGGTGAAGCAAGAACTGGCTGTATACATAATATGGAGATGTACTTGGTGCTGGAAGAGTTTAAGGTTTATTCTTCCTCTGTAAACTCTCCCTCAGACGAAAGAAACATGTAGTCCTCATTTTTTTCTCTTTTCAACCTCAATATCTTCTATATTCCCATATGTTTATTTGTAGCATTTCATATTTGTCCTGTGCTTTATAGAGAATAACCTATCAGGTCATTCGACACCTATGCCAGGAAGGTGGTTGCTAACTGTAAAAGCACCCCTATATCTTATAAAGAGAAAAAAGGGATGTCAAAAGAAGGGTCATGACCTAGTACATACATGCAATTTGGTGCCATGAAAAGAGCATTTGGAATCAGAGGACTTGAGTTGGGTGACCTTTGGGTAAATGGTGTCACCATCCTGGGACTCACTTTCCTC
The DNA here is from genome assembly GCF_011100635.1 of Trichosurus vulpecula. NCBI lineage: Eukaryota > Metazoa > Chordata > Mammalia > Diprotodontia > Phalangeridae > Trichosurus > Trichosurus vulpecula. The sequence goes on from NC_050573.1 coordinate 360,363,158, forward strand.
ACCTGGAAGAAGAGACATCTATCTATCTATCTATCTATCTATTCTAAGTGACACACACACACACACACACACACACACATATATATATGTATATGGAGAGAGACACAGAGAGAGAGAGAGAGAAAATGATCTATAAAATAGGGGGAAGGATTTAGATTAAATAGGCCTCTAAGGTCCCTCCTGTCTATACTATCTATGATGCTCTCTCTAAAATTCCTTAAGGCTCACCACTGATGTGGAATATTAGTTCACTTCAGCCATTTGAAGTGAAGATAATACAATAGGCTGAGTACCAGGAAAACAGTATGGTTCTAGTTCAAATTCTGGTCACCAAAGCCTGGCTCAATTCAGGATGGGTTTTTGGAACTTTATGTGTCTTAGCAATTCGATATATCAAAGGGGATGATGCTTAGTTGTTTGTAACGATAACCATAAGCTTTTCAAATGGTCTATAAGCATCTACTCAGGGACGCTGTGAAGGAGTGCTATGGATAGGGAGCTGCAAAAGAGTAAAATAAGGAGCTAGCACCTATATTGAGCTCCAGGGTTTGTGAAGTGCTTTGCAAATATTATTTCATTTAATCTTCACAACAGCCCTGGGTGCTATAATTATCCCCATTTTACAGATGGGGAAACTGAGGCAGACAGGTGCCATGACTTGCCCACTGTTATGAAATTAGTAAGTGCCTAAGGCTGGATTTGAACTTAGATCTTCCTGATTCTAGGCTCAGCGCTGCAGTCCCTGGGACACACGGCTGCAGCTGTAGTTGTATTACAGTTGTTATTTAAGCACCTTCAATTCTGTTCCCCTGCAAGGTAATGCAGTAGATAGAATGCTGAACTTGGAGTCCAGGAAGACTAGAGATCAAATCTAGCTTCAGATCCTTACTAGCTGTATGACCCTGGGCAAGTCATTTCATTGTTGTCTGCTTCAGTTTTCTTCATCTGTAAAATGGGGATGATAATAGCACCCACATCCCAGGGATCATCGTGGAGATTAAATGAGATAATATATGTGAAGTGCTTTGCAAACTAAGCACAATATAAATGCTAGCTATTATTTTGAGATCAAACCGGCTCTGGGACACCCTCATACTTTCTCCTGCTCCTCATCATCCCTCTTTTTCTTTTCTTTTCTCTATTCTTCCCCCTTTTCTTTCCTCTTCTCTTCCACATTCCTCTTTCCAGCCTTCTCTCTTTTTGTCTTTCTGATCCTTTCCTTGCCCTCCAAAGCAGTTCAGGGAGGTGGTGTGTGCGTGTGCTGATAAACGGAAATCATCTCAGTTCCTCTTTTTAGAGGAGATGGTTTTCTGTCTCCCCACCAGTTTTCCTTTGTTGTGCTCCCTACAATGTGACTCTCACAGAGGAAGGACCTGTCTCTGAGCAGCTCACTGGGACAAGCAGAGGCAAAGATCACTTTTAAGTAATGGAGGCATCCCCTGCCCTGCCACCTCTCTCTCTCTCCCTGTCACTCTGTCTCTCTGTCTCTCTCTCTTCATCTCTCTCTGTCTCTGTCTCTGTCTCTCTCTGTCTCTGTCTCTCTCTCTCTCTCTCTCTCTCTCTCTCTCTCTCTCTCTCTCCATCTCTCTTTGTCTCTCTGTCTCTGTCTCTCTGCCTCTCTCTCTCTCTGTCTCTCTCTCTGTCTCTCTGTCTCTGTCTCTCTGTCTGTCTCTCTGTCTGTCTCTGTCTCTGTCTCTCTCTCTCTCTCTCTCTCTCTCTGTCTGTCTCTCTGTCTCTCTCTCCCTCCCTCCCTCTCCCTTTGCACACATATATTATTACACTGAAACTAAATAAAAATAATTGAGAAGGTAATCCAGTAGTTTAATTTAATTTAATCTCTCCTTGTCTCTCTGTCTGTATCTCCTTCTCTCTCTGTGTCTCTCTGTTTCTGTCTCTGTCTCTATCTCTCTTCCTCTGTCTTTGTCTCTGTCTCTGTCTGTCTCTGTCTCTCTTTCTTTCTGTCTCTGTCTCTGTCTCTCTCTCTGTCTCTGTCTCTCTGTCTGTCTCTCTCTGTCTCTCTCTCTGTCTCTCTCTCTCTCTCTCTCTCTCTCTCTCTGTCTGTCTCTCTCTGTCTCTCTCTGTCTCTGTCTCTCTCTCTCTCTCTCTCTCTCTCTCTCTGTCTCAGCATGGTGTAAACACAGAATTCAATGGAGAAAATCTAAACAGCAGAGAATGTCCTTTGGTCATCCAGCACAACACTGAAGTTGGGCTTTGTCAGATCTGGGGTGTGTGTGTGTGTGTGTGTGTGTGTGTGTGTGTGCATGTGTTTACACATTTTGAAGAACAAAATATCCAAGAACGATTGTGTCCGATCTCTGTTTGACTAGCATTCCCACATGTTGCTTTGGGAACATAAATTTCTTGGTTTATTGGGGTCAGCAACTGCTCAGGGGAATTTGATACAGAAGATATGCCCTCCACATGCTCCACTTGTTGGATACAGTTAATGTGGTAATAATAATAGCCCTGATAAAAATACCTTTGCTCTTATTTTAGGAGCATAAGTATGGAACACCACAAGGAAATTGTCTTAAGTACTGCCATAAAATTGCTAATTCTCTGACATTACTTGATAGAAAAAAATCAAAATATTTCTGTTTATCCTGGCAGGTTACTATGGTTCCAGGCAGGCCTGGGTGACGTCATGTTTTGGATCTCTGTGAGCCTTTATTTAGGTAGTTGTCTCCATAGCAACATTTGTTTGTTTTGATGTAACTATGTGTTAAATTTTAAACAAATTTTTGTGGTCATATACTAGATTTTTATTGAAGACTACTGTTAAACTAGATAAATGCCACTCTTACCCTTCCTTCCCACAAAGAATTAGCAACAGTTGAAGGGAGTCAAATAAGATCGATCAAAATTTAACATTCTGAAATACCAGCAGTTGGTATTCCTTTCATTGTTATCTGCATCATCTTTGAATCACCCTTGAAATGCAAAAAAGAAAAAATCGCGTTATTTTGTGTGTGTGTGTGTGTGTGTGTATTCTAGGGAAATTGCCTATTCTTCCTGAGGATTTTTGCCAGACAGGTGCCATTTAGCTTTTTTTTTCCAGTAGAATCATAATTCTTTTTTGGAGCTAGAGAGGCCAAAACAACACTACATCTAAAGTGTTTTATAAATCTTAGCAGATCTCCCTGATAGATTTATTTTCTTGTTCCTCACACAACCAGTCTGTGGGAAGTGGGTCACTGATCATTTCCCACTTGGTATTAGGGAGGCCAATATTTCAGAGGTGGTGAGAGTAAAGTTGTATGGTTTATGTGGTCAAGGTCAGAGAAGGAGTAAATAATGAAATCTAAGGTTCAATGAATTAAGCCCTTCTGGGACTCAGACCATGATGGGAAATTGAATACATCCTTATTATGTACTTACTACCAGAGTGAAGCAAGTCACTGTACTTTTCTGGTCCTCAGTTTCTCTATCTGTCAAATGAGGAGGTTTGGTTGACCATGAAGGCCCCTCTAGCTCTAAAGCTACAAGCCTACGATAGGGCCCTGTTCTCCCTTTCACTACTTTTAAAGTAATTGCTTTTCTAGTGCTACCAATTTAAATCACTTAGATGGCTCTCCTCAGGTCAATGCAGGGCTAGTAAGGCCTTCTCACCAGATGCCTGCTGCCCACAATTGGGAGACTCGAAAACTGAACCAGATGTGTTCTGCAACCACAGCTGCTCGATTGTGATTCCCTGGCAAGGCTAGAGCTGGGTGCTCTTCTCCCCCTTAGCCACCCGAACACAGCAGCAGTTGTTTTCTGCCTATCCGGGGTAAATGCTAGGGATTGTTTATTTCAGACACCTGGGGAAGAGAAGGCACTTGGAAATGTGTACTCTTTCATAACAAAAGAAATTTGTCATACATGAGCTGTCACCCAGAAGCTTGCAACTTGGTCAGCCAAACTCGGGTGTTTTTGTAGGGAAAGTTTAAAAAATAAAACAAGTATGTTGTGTCATGCAGGGAGATTTCTACACATCAGCTCCCACAGGTAAATTAATAGACAAACGGGGATGTAAAAATTGAATATGACTTCTTGACGGCTATAACTTGACTCTCTTTCAAGATCAGTCATGACTAATCTTTTGAGAGCTGCCTATTTTCATGTCATTCACAGCAGTCTTGTTGACCACAGGAAATGAATAGTAATTGGATTTAAAACATTGTACCAAAATCGTGCTGAGTAATCCTTGACTTTGAGAAATAACTGCCACTAGACATTGGCTAACACTGAGGAAGTATAACCCCAGACTTATAGAACCATACAGAGGAGCCGGTCCTACTCTCCCGTTTTACAGATGAGGACACTGAGCCCAAGAGTGTTTGTGTATCTCAAGAAGACTATTTCTAACAGCCCCTGGCCAAAAAGCAAATAAGTTGTTGCAAGAATAATTTCTTCAAGAGAGCATTAAACATTTTTGGTCCTTGTGAAATGATAAAAGTGAAAGGGAGGCCAGGCTTTGCCAGCCTTGGATAGAATAAAGGCTGGATGAAGAAGGGATAAGCAGATTTAGTGTAATTGAACTAGATAAACCTGTGGAATGTCATGGAAGACTATTCCTGGATGGGAAGTGGGGAACTCATATTTACTAGCTTTGAGATTCCGATCAGTGAGGCAACCTGGGTAATGATCCCCGCTCTGCTGTTGGCTCCCTTTACAAGCTTATAACCAAGTCATTTCACCTCTGAACTTGTTTCCTTGCCTGTAAAATAAAACGAGTTTGGATTGGGCTCAGTGGATTAAGCACTGGACCCAGAGTCAGGAAGATCTGAGTTCAAATCCAGCCTCAAATACTTACTAGCTGTGTGATCCTGGCCAAGTCACTTAACCCTGTTTGCCTCAGTTTCCTCATCTGTAAGATGATCTAGAGAAGCAAATGGCAAACTAATCCAGTATCTTTACCAAGAAACCCCCAAATAGGGTCACAAATAGCTGAAATGGCTGAACAACAACAAAATGAAGAGGTTGGACTAGGTCAGGATTTCTTAACCTTGTGTTGATGAACTTTATAAAAAATATTTTGATAACCATTTGAACGTAATGGGTTTCCTTTCTAGTCTTATGCATTTTGTTTTATCAATTTAAAAACCTTATCCTGGCACTGGAATGGGATCTGAGAAGGAGTACATAGACTTTTCCAGATTGCTGCCAGAGGGATTCAGGGCACAAAAAAGATGCCTGGACTAGGCCACCTCTAAGGGCTCATCTACTCTCAATGCTAGGAGGGTGCTTAATTAAGCAGGTGGGCTTTGCAGGACCCATCCTCCCTGCATCATAAGATTATTTTGCAGATAAAAAGGAGACCCAGATGCAGAAGCCACTTAAAGTGTTGCACAAATATGAGATAATCTCATGGAGCCTTTCTTCTTTCTTGGTTGAGGGAGAGAGAGCCCTGAATACTGCAGCTAGCCAGTCTGCACCCTATCAGCCAATGGGCATTGATAGTTCACAGTTAACCTGCCTTGCAGGCTTTAAAACAAACAAACATGACCAGTTTCTCTGGAATACTTCAATAATGAAAACTTCCATGCACATTTTTAGTCACTGTCAGTGTAGCTTCCCCTCCCAATAAAGTACAAAACATTTGTTTCTAGGAAACAAATGTCTTTCCACAAATGTCTCATGAATCCTCATGACAGGAGGAAGGTCTGGCCGCTGCCTAGCTACACAGTGACTGGGAAACCTTCTGCACATGCTCCTCCTTCCTGCCTCCTCCTCCCTCATAGATCTGGGTCTGAGGTCCAGCCCCATCCCCACCCCTGTTCTGGACTCCTGCACCTTTGGTCTTGCTGGGGCCCAGCATTGCATGAGCAGTGACTAGGAACTTTGTGCTGAAGGCAGGCCCACTTTCCCCTCAGCCTTTCCATCCTTCCCACATCCTATTCACTGCCACCATCCACTCCACTTGGATGGATCTGTTTGGAGCCTGCCACATGACCCAAATCTTATAAACATTCCTTAGGCACCATTTATATGCAAAGTTGCTGTGCTGGGATCTGGGGTTACAAAAATAAAAATGACACAGTCCTTATCCTTAGAGAGTTTAAATTCCATTGGGAAACTGGTACCCAGCAGCATGCTGCTTGTACAGCTTACTACCTTGTATTTTTGTTACAAAAGTGCCTGTGTGGATGCTGATGGCATAGAGGGAAAAATGAGGCAGTATCTCTTTATTTACCTCTCTATTATTTAATATTTTTCTAGTCATTCTGTCCAGCTTTAAATGCCCTAGTAAATAAATGTTCAAGAGACTGAACAACAACAAAATGAATGTTCGTAGGGCTGTATTGGAATTTCACTGTGCCTTCTGGCTGATTTTTTTTCCCATTAGACTAGCCTGCTTCTCAATTCAATTTCTATTTGTTATATTAATTTCCAAGGCTTTCAGATGCTCCTCCTAGTTTAATTAGTTCCTGACTGAGGAAAGGTTGCACTTTTCCACTGTGTGACTCTTAAACAACTTTACTCTCCGGTTCTTTCATATCTTATTTCAAAGAGAGTATGTGGGCAGGACTGGACAAAACTCTGTGGCAGTAATGAATTCCAAACTCTTCTACAGAATGCCAGGATTCCAGAGACAAGTCTCCATGACTTCTTTGAAGGAAAGGGGTGGTCTGGTCCATCACCTTTAGGCATTACCCTACCCCAACGATGACTCAAGGGGAGGAAAAACAAGCCAGAAGGGGTTTTACAAACTTGAAAGTTCCGCTCTAAACTAATTTTAGTCTAATATAGGTCATTGATTTTTCATCTCTTTCGTCCAGTTGGAAAATGTCAGTTTTCTTTGTGCTTGTCACCCCCACCGAGTGACTTGTTAGGAGTTCTACAATGCCAGCTTCCTCTTTCAGTAGCAATATAGATTTTAAGGAGTAGAAATGTAGAAGAAGATAGAGAAGAGAAGAGCCTAATTGATGGAGGGGCACCCAAGGGGAAACTGAGTCATTGTAACAATAGGGCAATTTATCATTTCCAACACCAGCCATTCTCCTCAGGATTCCCAGCTGAGCCTCCATGCAGGTCCTAACCCAAGTTCACAATCAATGATCTAATGCTGTGATTCTCAAAGCATGGTCCTATCTACTCCTGCCCAAACACTCTTTTTAAAAAGTGTGAAGCTCCTCCAAGTGGGCCTCAGGTTTAGGTTGTTATTACTTATACCACGACAATGTAGTCTTAATCTAACTTGATTTCATAGTGTACCTATAGAAATCCTCATTAGTGTCCATCTAAAGCAGTCCCAAGTTTTCCAAATGTTCTAAAGTGTTTATGGCGGAGGAGGAGGGCGTTACTGTTGTTATGATTACCAGACGGTCAACAGCATTCTTATATAAGATATGCCCTATTTTATGGTTTATTTGAGAGGATTTTTTGAAACATAAATACTGGTGTATATGAACCTAAACACTGTTATATGTTATACTAATGTACAAGGTCTGTGGATTCCAATGACCTCTAACGGCCCCTTTATGCTCCCTTTATTGCTAAAGCCTATGTACTGTGTATTCCTTTTCTAATCACTAGTTTCAGATTGGAAAAAAAAAATCATGGAGTGATCTAGGTAGAGGTGGTTGGAATTTATAGAACCCACCTCCGGAGGTGGGTGTGTTAATCTATGATGCCCTCTAGTGGCAAACCCATAGCAGTGGTAGGAGTTGAATATTTCTACTGTGGTGTTAAGTGAGATTCCCTGTAGATCCCCTGACAGGAGCCAAGTTTAAGTTATTGCAAATCGGAGGCTCTAAGTCAATGCTGAACAATGACCTCTCTCTTATTTTTCACCCTGTTTCCATGTCTGCGGTCCTTCTCACCCAAAGTTATTTTGGTTAGTCTTTTATCCCCAGCGATTTTTATTTATATATGTGTATATATATACATATATACATATACATATATACATACATACATACATATATACATATATATATATATATATATACATATATATATATATATATATATATATATATATATATATATATATATATATATATACAGAGAGAGAAAGAGAGGGGAGAGAGAAAGAGAGGGGAGAGAGAGAGAGATTGAATGAATGAAAGAACCTTGGGTTTGTATTTACAACTGGAAGGGAATTTAAAGGTCACCTAGTCTAATCTTCCTTAATTCTATAGAGAAGGAATGTGGCCTTGGGAGAGACTAAGTAATTGATCCAAAGTCACATAGTGATAGACCAGGGATTTGAACCCAAGTCTCCTAAATCCAAATCTAGTGCCCCTTAGTACCTAGAAATCATTGCACTCTGAAACTATAGGCACATTTACATGGAATTGTTTTATAATCCATTCCCTTACGGAGCATATGATAAGCATGGCAATAGAAGGTAGGATTCTTAATTGCAGTATCAGTGAAATTTTAGGTTACACTTTAGAAAGGGGACTCCATTTTATCACAATTATGGATTACCGTATAACTTTGCCTGGTCACAGATATATGTATGTGTATGTGCATACACATACATATATATAACATATATACACACACATATTCATATATATACATATATAGTTATATATAGTTCCTGTGTTCAGTGGCATTTTTACGGTAACTAACATAGGTTAAGAGGCAGCTAAGTGGCTCAGTGGATAGTGTTGGGTCCGGAGTCAGGAAGACCTGAAGTACATTCTGGCCTCAGACACTTACTATGACCCTGGGCAAGTCACTTAACCTCTGTTTGCCTTAATCCACTGGAGAAAGAAATGGCAAACCACTCCAGTATTTTGCCAAGAAAGCCCGATGGACGGCATTGGCGTACTGTGGTCCATGGGGTCATGAAGAGTCAGCCACGATTAAATGACTAAACAACAGCATGGCCTAAAGAACTGGTTTTGTAAGAAAACCAATCAGACACCGTTTGTGGATTGAAGGATGTTGTTCTAGATGAATCTGTCTGTAAACCATCCCAATGGCTGTATAATACTGAACATTTTTGTTTAATTATGTGAACACATTGCCCTCCCTGATAGAATGTATATTCCTTGAAGGCAGGGACAGTTTGGCTTTTTTCTTTTATATCCCTGACACTTAACACAGTGCTTTGCACACAGTAGGTACTTAATACATGCTTATTGATTGATTGACAGGTAAAAAAGAGAAGTAGGGCCCTCCCTTCTATCTGGAGAGACACCTCTGACCCTCAAGCAGAAGCAGGACTGGTCCTGTCTGACTAAAATCGAGCTAAATGTCTTTATCAGCCAGTGTAATGGCAGCAACTTAGGGATGCTGAGGAGATGCCCTTAACCTTTTAAAGATAGGCTTTTAAATGAACAGCAACTATTTCAAGACACCTCCTCAGTGCTGCTGCCAGAGACAGCGCACGGGGTTGGATGAATCCTTGGGCACACCCAGTAGGCAGTTGGGCAAGAGGTATGAAGCCGAGGGCCCTTTCAAAATGAAGGGCATGGGGCATGGTACCCTACAAAGTACTTCTATTCCTTGGTGCTGGAAAGCCAGTTAAACAAAGGACAATTCCAACATGAAATTGGAAAGATTTTGATGGAATAATTTTTCCCCCTATTTGGAATATAAAATTTAGGGGAAAAAATTGATCTTGGTGATCAGTATGTCCCAAATATACTTTTGGCTGATTATGGAATCAACAGATTGACCTTTGAAGATATGCCAACTTAACCTGGACTTCTACAGCCTCAGTGTGTTACTCTTGTTCTGTGCTGTGATCCATGCTGTCTATTGTCCTAACATATAAGTATGCCCTCAGTGAATCACTTGGGCTAGTCTGCTTTCAGAAATAGGACCACATGAAGCAAAGGTAACAAAATGACTTGAGGCATCTAGGTGGCACAGTGGATAGAGTTCTGGAGTCAGGAAGACTGAGTTCAAATGCACTCTCAGACACTTACTAGCTGTGTCAGTCATTTTACTTCTGTCTGCCTAGGTTTCTTCATCTGTAAGATGAGGATAATAAAAGCACCTCCTTCCCAGACTTGTGAGGATAAAATGTAGCAATATTTACAAAGGACTTTGTAGACCTTAAAGCATTCTAGAAGTGCCAGGCACTAATATTATTATCATCACTATTATTAATTATCATATGACTTGCTGGTGGTAGCTCAAGAGATGAGCAGATGAGCTGGGAGAATAGCCCGGGTGTTTGGGTGTGGAACTCTTGGCTTAGTCCTTGACCTCGGTACAGGTCAGAGCTTCCTGACTAGTAGAGCAAGGACCTGATTGTGATTCCTTGGAGCTCAGCCCTTGGCACTGGGCTCCGGCTCCTTTTACAGGTATTGGCTCGGGGCTGCTTATTGTGCAGCCCATTTCTTAGCATAGGCAAAGACTGAGAGCAGCATAGACACTAGTTCTCTTTTCATCAAAATCCCTAGCTGGAAGCAATACTAATAATAATAACTCCTAATATTTATATAGTGCTTACTATGTGTCAGGCACTATGCTAAGCACTTCACAAATAAAGTCATATTATTATATGGAAATGTTTTACAACATGATTGCACATGTATAACCTAGGTTGGATTGCTTACCATCCCAGGGAGGGAAGAGGGGAGAGAGGAAAAGAGGGAGGGAGGGATAGAATTTGAAACTCAAAACTTTTTTTAAAATGTTAAAAAATTGTTTTAACATGTAATTGTGGTGAAAACAAAATATTACATTATAAAAAATAAATAGTAGTCATAAAATGGTTTTCCGCATGATTTTATCATTAAGGGAGGGAGAGAGAACAGGGGAGAGTGATTATATAGAGATAGGCGAGGAGTTCCTAACCTTTTTTCATGTCCTAGACCTCTTTGGCAGTCTGATGAGAAGCCCATAGGCCCCTTCTTAGAACAGTGTTTTTAAATGCACAAAATAAAATGAGTAGGATTACTAAGAAAATTGATTGCACTTGTATACAGTTATCAAAACATTAAAAGAACAAGTTCCTGGAACCCAAGTTAAGAACCCCTGAGAAAGCTTGTTAGCAGTGGAAGGAACTTTAATTCAGCTTCCTCATTCTACAGATGAGGGAATTAAGGCCCAAGAAGTTAAATGACTTGCCGAAGAACACACCATTGCTTATAGAAGAACCAAAACTAGAACCCAGGTCCCTTGAGGCCCATTCAAGTGCTAGTCCCACTGTACTATTCAATACTTTACTGCTTGCTCTCCTCTTCATTCTCTCTTCTTTTTTTACTGAGCATTTTGTTAGGCCAAATACAACTCCTCCTTTTTCTTTCACTATTTTCTCTCAAAGCCTTCTAGACTGTGTGGTAGGTATTGTCTCCATGCACTGTCCCAAAAGATGCTTCTGGGATGGAAAGGAAGGTTTTCCTGCCATCAGGAACCATAAATGCATTAGAGCCTCACTTGTAAGTGTCCTTGCCAGAGGATTCTCCTTGAGGTGAGACTGCTTTATAAACAAACAAGCCTTTTTGGTTTCTTCCGTAGCATGGATGGGTGAAGCTAGATGGTCCTGCTTTAGCTAAGCCATACTAAGTTATGTTCTATCCCAAGGCTCCTAGATTTAAGTGGACCATTTCTCCTCGGGATATATCTCTTTTGTTCCCCAGGAAGTGTTCATAGTTACTACAAGGTACAGAAGACATAACATGATCTGACTGCTCCCATTTCTTTAGGCCCAGCTTTGACAGTTTAGCATGTTGAGAGGTCTTAGTGTAAAAAACCTTCCAGCTTCCACAGATCGTCCTTGGGCTAATATATGACTCTATCGTAAGTGTCACGAGGACATTCTTCCTTTTGCCCTTGCTCAAGGAATTTGCAGCACTACTGGGGTGGCAAGTAGGCTGGAGGACATTTTCATGCACATTATAAAGTATTTATCAAGCCACCTGATTCTCAGTTTCATTCTCAGGTTGCTTAGGAGCAGAAATTTGGGAGTATGATTACAGGGCTGGAATGGAAAAGTTCACTTGTAAATGCTAACTCTGCAGCACATGATCTGGCCTTTGAGATTGTGAAGCACATGATACAGTAGGTGAGGATTGGTCTTCGGCCAAATGAATCCCTGGTCTAACTAATTTCATCTGCAGACAGCACCATGAAGAGGAAGCTTCCTCTCTACACATTTTCACATCCTGACTTGGATCCCAATTGGTGAAAAATTAGTTCATAGTACCTATGGCATGGGGTTCAGCAAGCATGGGGTCCCTCAAACACCCATATTTTTCTTTACCTCCACCCAATCATCCTAAAAGGCTTCATATCTTCTAAAATAAAGTGGATACTTTTTGTAGTCATCACAGGCAAAGAAAATTGTCTTTACAAGTTTTGGTGACCTTTTTTAAAGAAATGATATGAGTAAAGAAGATGGGAAATTAGAGAAAGGAAGATCTGATACTCCATGTTGGATTGAAATACAATATTTTTATAAAAATCTAAGATCTCTTTGGATTGCCCTTTGGGTACTGAAGGATATATTATAAATGGTAGATGCTTACAAAGTGTTTATTAAATGGCTGAATATTATGTCTTTCCCCAAGCTTTCTCTTTCTTTCTGTAAAGATACAGAAGTAGAGAGGATTAGTGAGGACCTGCATTTGTATCCTTCCTTTACAAGTAGCTATGAAAAAGCAAGCCACTTGACTTGTGAGCCTTAATTTCCCCCACCACCTCACCCCAAGTTATTTGTAAATAAGAATTATGGAAATGCTCCACAGAGTTACGTGGGGGTCATGAAAAGAAAAAGATCTCTGTTTAAGTAAATCATTTTACCCCTCTGGGCCTCAGTTTCCTTATCTGTAAAACAAGGGGCTTAGACTACACGAACTCCAAGGTCTTTTCAATCTATGATGCCCTGAGCCTATGACTGTCAACCAAATCTATGCCTTTTTCATTAATATCTGAATTTTGCACTGGTTCTAATGACATAGAAACATAATAGGCACTTGATAAAATAGTTGTTTTTGCAGAAATCTGCTGGAATTTACTTGTGATTTAGGTGGCATAGAAGATAGAGTATTGGCTTCTTGGCATCAAAAGACCTGAGTTCATATCCTGCTTCAGACACTTACCAGGTAAGTGACCCCTGATAAAGTCACTTAACTTCCCTTAGACTGCTTCTTCATCCATATAATGAAGACAATATTAGTAGGAACCCTGTAGTAGGAATTTTTCCTACAGGGTTGTTGTGAGGATCAAATGAGATAATATTTGTAAAGTATTTTGCAAAGCTTAAAGGATTATATAAACGTTGTTGTTACTATTATTATTAATATTATTATTAGAGTGTCTAATGAAGTTTAAACTTCAGTCAGCACTCACATTGCACACCTAATGGAAATACTTTTATTCCTATGTTTCCTGTACTGGTAATGGAGGTTCATTGATACCTTGAGATATCATTGCAGCCTTAGCCAATCAATAGGTATTTGCTAGGTGCCTACTATGCGCCAAGCACTGTTGATTACCCTCGATTAATATTGGCAAGTATTTCTTTGATGTAGAAATTAGGCTATTTGCCAAGACACAAAACTATTCTTGGGTCAGGTTTATACATTTAGCTTTAATTTGGGGACGTTGAATGATGATGCCATAGAGGTTTATTTTGGGAGCAGTCTGACCTCCATTAAGGACCTTCTTTTCTGGGTCAGTATAAAAGAATATCCCTTCGATCAATATAGAGAACTATCTGGAAAAGCAGAGAAATTAGATCATAGCTTTTCACACTGCAAATCTGTTACAAAGTGATTGATTTCCTGTGGGTTCCTTGGGAATTTTTCCATGCAAATGTGTTACTTGTTATCCTATTTTAGATGATATTTATACACGAGTTCTCAAAAACAGTCATTGTTAATCAGCTTTTAGGAGCTGGCTGTGTTTCCTTTGGAGGCAAAGAAATTGTACAATAGTCATGCACTATGATGATTCAAGTTTCAATCTGGGCAAAAACTTTTGTGGACTATTCCAAAAAAAAGCATGGCAATATCACTGCTGACAAGGATTTAGTGTTAGAGGGAATACAACAATTGTTTCATTTATTCAGGCCTATCAGGTGAGTATCTTACCCAAGACTAGACTTCTGATTTAACTTATGGGGGAAAAAAACTTCATTCATATATTTCTGGAGTTTCTTCTTACTCTTTTGATCCCTCTATCTACTCCTAGGTAAATGCTATCGATACTTTTCTATTTAAAAAATCCTAACTAACTCAAGAATAAGGTAAGGTGCATATTGGTTTCTCCCTTTGGAGCCATGGGATGGCTTTCTGAATTTGGTGTGTTATTTTGTGTCTATTAAGAACCAACACATACAGGCATTAGAGTTAGACACAACTTCCCATCACGTCAAGTTGGGAACCTGGAGACAAAATGTTCCAAAATCACACTCAGTGAGTAATCAGCAAGCAAGAATTTTTGGGGGGTGGGGGTGCCTTCTTAGGTGGCCTAGGAAATGTTTTCTAGAAGTAATGAGTCTTGGAAAATTTGAAGAGGTGGAACAAATCAGAATAAAATTAGTGTAGCATTCTAGGAAAAAATGATGTGAAATCCTAATGCAAGAAGGAATAGCCATACTCTTTTCACTGAGGACTTGAAGCGATCAAGTCTTAGAAGTTGTTGAAAATTCTATGTTGGGCAGTGCCCAATTAATGGTTTGTACATCAGAGCTATAGAAACCAAATGAACAAACCGTAAATGAAAACAAATGAGGCTACGTAGATTTTGAGACTAAATAATATACCACATGTAAGGGAAATATTGCATTATCCAATATTCTAATATTATAAATGGGAAAAGACATGATATTAGCAACAGAGTAATCACAGCACTGTGACATTTTCTGTTGATTCAAGATGAGAACCGAAATTTTCCAAATACAATATGCTCATTGTTTATAAGGTGGTCATTGATATTGTTTTGAAAATTTAACTATATATAATTTCTTCGGTCACAGGTACCATAATAAATCATAGCCCCATCATGAATAAATCAAAGCCTTCCTCCAAATAACATTTAAGAGTAGCAGTTATTGGGGGAAGCTAGGTGGGACAGTGAGTAGAGCACCATCCTTGGAGTCAGGAGGACCTGAGTTCAAATCTAGCCTCAGACACTTGACACACTTTCTAGCTGTGTGAACTTGGGCAAGTCACTTAACCCCAATTTGGCCTGCATTCTCCCCTCCAAAAAAAAAAGAGTAGCAGTTATTTCAAATAAGAAATGCAGTCACTATTTATCTAACCAGCCTTTTCCTAACCAATTCTTAGAGCTAGAGGGTAAAAGTGTAATGTGTTTTTATAGTGAGAAATGCACTGATTCACCAGAGCATCTGGTAAGAAACTCCTTTTTACAAATGGGCTTAGAGTTCAGTTTGTTTTGGAGTTGGTATCCCCAGGTCCACCCTGGAGCAGGTCCAAATGCTTGAGTTTGCCCTTGACCTGACTAAGCCTCCCTCAAGTCCTTGGGCTAGTTTAAACCATATTTAATTGTAATTGTTTTAAGTGATATTGTTGAGTTTGGTTTTTAAACTAGTCATTTCTCTTTAAATTCTTACCACCACACCTGCCATTGAACCCCCTCCTTCATGACAATAAAAAAAGTTAAGCAAAGCCAATTGACATAGTCATCATGTCTGATAAAGTATATCCCATTCCATATCTATAGTTCCCCACTTCCCTACTTATAAGAAAGAGGTATGTTTCACCATCAATTCTATAGGTCCAAGATTGTGTTATTGTTCAGTTGTTTCAGTTGTGTCTGACTCTTTGTGATCGCATTTGGCGTTATAGATACTGCAGTGGTTTGCCATTTTATTCTCCAGCTTACAGATGAGGAAACTGAGGCAAACAGGATTAAGGGACTCACCCAGAGTCACACAACTAGTAAGTGTCTAAAGCTGGATTTGATCTTAGATCTTCTTGACTCCAGGCCTGGTGCTCTATCCACTGTGCCACCTAGCGGCCATCATTATAATTAATCAGAGTTTGATTATTTGGGGGGAGGAGGAGGGGTTGTCTTTCTTTCCATGACTATAGTCATCAGATATATTGTTCTCCTGGATCTTCATACCACTATATCAGTTTATACAAATCTTCCTATATTATTCTAGATTCTTCATATTTAAGTCATGTCTTACCGTGTAATAACATTCCATTATGTTTATATATCACAATTTGTTCATCCATTACCCAGTCAACGCGAATCCACTTTGTTTCCAGTTTCCTGTTCAGGTCAGATTCCTAGGGGAAAATTCCAAACTAGATAAAATTCTTCACATCAATTTGCATATGTATGAGCCTCTGGAATCATGGAGACCAGTAAAAATTTATCTTAACATGGGACTTCTAAGTGTTAACAAAGGTACTGTGTAGTTTGTGCTTTTTACCATCCAGTCACCAACAAGTGTTTTCTAACTCCTCTGACCCCCTATTTCTATTTGTCACAGCAGATTCCTAAGTAGACACTCTACTCCCTCCGCATTCATCCAGCTTTTCTACTGTGCTGACCATGACTACTGTGATAATCCATGAACAAAGTCAATTCAGGGAATCAGAAGTTATACTTGTTGATAATATCTTTTGGAGTCAGCCACTTTCGCCAAACTCCCTAAAGAAAAAAGTGTTTCTGATTACCCAATACTCTTGTGAGCTGGTGTTTGTAATTGACTGGTGTGAGGCTAATTTATTTGACCTCATTTGGCATCATCCTTTGGGAGGGATTTCTTTATGGTGCTGTCTGTTTCACTTCATTTCCTTCTCTCTTGTTTTTCCTTACAAGGTTTATTTTGAGAGGATAGATGTGGGACTTTGAATATGAAATTGGTTTGCATGAAAAAAGTAGTCAAGGACACAGGTCAGGTAACTGACCTTTAATTCCTGCGCCATTCTCAGCCGCAATATCCCAAAGGACCAATTGTATTGTCACCCAGAAAGGGCTGGAAGTAGTCCCCCTATTTCCCTAAAGTCATCTGGTTGATGCCAAGCCTAGATTTCCATCAGTGGCCTTAGGTAGCCTAGGCCTAGCATGTCCCAGAATAGTCCTCCACCTGGATGTTCTCACCTGTCTTTATCCCAGCATGAAATGATTGTATGCATAGGCCCCAAATTGAAATCTAAACTAACTGAAGTCATTGTTGTGTGATCAGTGACTGTACTCCCTCTCTCTCTCTCTCTTCACCCCCCCCATGTGTACACACATGTGTGTGTGTGTGTGTGTCTGTCTGTCTGTCTGCACCTCTCTTTGGAATCCCTACCTTTTGAAGAAAAACATTAGTCTTCAGATTAGGACCACAGGATAATGGTTTGCTTGAAGCTCTGGCTATTTGGGGAGAGAAAACAGGAGTCTAAAGTGCCTGGGTTACTCACTGGAACATGATGAAAATATGAAAGTCCTAATGGACTTGAGGGGGACAAACTCACTCTTGTCTCTCTAAAGGCAGAATCCAGCAGAGGGATCAAACTACAATGCCTCTATATGTTTAGGGATTTGAAGATCGTTACACCTCCAGATCCACAGGCACTGCCCATAGCAGACTTTAGGGCTGAATGATAGTACATTCAGTTTAGAGTCTTGAGGCCCTGGAAGTGAGGGCCAAAGATAAATTTTAGAAGGCTTGATACTTTCTCCCCTTTGAAAAGTTAATGCAATTTTGCTATTAATCTCCGCTTTTGATGACCTACCAGGAAAATAATGGGGAAAAATGTGTTTGGGTTTTTTAAATGAAGTTTCATACAATTTTCTCTATTTAGACAAGAAGGCTCGAGGATAAGTTTATTTACTGAGCTTGAAAGGTTTAATCTCATTCTGAATCTGAATCTGGTTTCTGACAGGGAAACCCCTCTTGTCCTTTCAACCTCAAGTCTGGCAGTGAGTCATGGTGGGAGCCTGCAAGGACCTGGTAGTGCCTGGCACTGTGAATGGGAACCACTGTAAGCAGAAGGGGTTTGTGTGCTCTGAAGCAGTGGTGTGATGCCCTTAGTTTCCAGGCTTTGCCCTTCCACATGTTAGCCAGGGAAAGAACATGAATAGGGAAATAGGCTTTCAATTAAATATATTCCCATGACAGCTCCAGGATTTATAAAATAATTTTTAAAAATTATATTCTTGGTGCTTTTATAGTTCAATGAATCACTGTGCAGAAAGGAGAAGAAAGAGGGAGGAAAAACTATTGTTATTTCATTCTCTCCCAAGTACAAATTGGATGCTAACTAGGCATTATCATGCTTCCTACACACAACCTTCTGTCCTCCCACCTTTGAGACAGATGCCATATGTCTCTGGAGTCCTTATACCAATGACAATCCAGTGCTGAACATAAGATGTTATTTTGGATCAGCAATCCAGCTCCCAATCAGTCTCCAGCAACATCAACACAGGACAGATTGTGAGAGAGATGGTAGTTCTTCCTGTTGGCAAACTCCAAAGTTAAGACTGCATCCCAAATCTTTCTAGTTTGCCTTACAACATACCATAATTTACCTAAATCCTTGGATCCATTTATGTTTTTTGCATAAAAATACCATAACTTTCTATATAGGTCAAGATGACCTTTTTTTTTTCCTAAAACTACCTTTCCCCAGCTGTAAGGAGATCCCTCTCTAATTCTGATTTTCTTTTATGTGGTTTTACATGGTAAGTCCATGTTCATCCAATCCAAACACTTTATAGATTTACAGCTTCTAAACTTAAACTGCTCAACTTTATTATTTCTAACTTGAAAATTCATTAGAGTCCAAAATCACTGCTTAGATATTTCTCCAGCTCCATTAGTTCTGGAGGTGGGGCGATCAGAACTACATAGCCACCAGGTGTTTTTGTTTTGTTTGTTTATTTCTTTTAAACCAGAGTAAAATGTTTTTGGTTTCATTTCTCACATTCTCCCTGATGTTGCATATCAAGTGAGATCTGCATGTATAGCTAACGATCTAAAGTAACTCCAAATCCCTTGCCTGGATCAAAGCTAATATCTTATGGGGTTAGGTTGTATTATTTTTCTCAAAATGTATTATTTGCCCTCATTGAAGTCAACTTGTACAACTGCGTGAAATCTTCCTTGTTTATCTCCATTGGCATATTTCACTGACCAAAAAAAGCTTAATTTTGTCTACCAACTTGGAAATTTTACTACATTCTACCTCTTTTTGTTCATAAATCAAAATGTTCTATGAAACTCATCCCAACTCTGATTTCTGAGGGATCCTGCTATTTCTATTTTTTTACCTAGAGATAATCAGAAATCCCTCTAGACAGATAAATGGAAATAGCATGAACCATTTATCCCTACTCTTTGTTTTTTTCTGTTTCAGCCAGTTACATGCAAACGGCAAAGCATTTCCCCCCAAGCACATAGTGACTTATTTCTTCAAAAAGCCTTTGGGGTGAAAGTACATAGGTTCCCTCTATTCAAGTTTGTAACTACAGAGAAGGGAAACCAGGAAAATGAAAACTACCTTACTAAACCATAATTACAAAGGGTAATGAGTACACTGAAGAAGCTGGTTTCATTATATCTGGGTCATTATATAACACAGGATGAATGAGAATCTGGTTACTAACTAGGCAACTGAAAATAGACTAGATAGAACTGGGGCAGATGAGGATGGCATACACCCAATCAATCAGATTTCTTGCTTGCTGAATTGAAACTGGTTTCCTCCAATGTCCTTATCTATTTTTATAGTCTGTTGACATTCCACCACCACTGGCTTCCAACCAAAGCCCTGATTTGCCTCTTCAAAAATAAACCAGATTGATCTGTTTTAATTGTTCCCTTCAGAATTTGATTGTTCATTCAGAAGACAGCATCACAGACCAACCGTGCCGTGTGGGGAAAATACTCTTCCTCTTGTTCCGTGTTCTCCTATGGCTTATTTATACAGTGCGTTTCCTGAAACTTGCCTTCCTTGGTTTTTCTCCCCGTTCCTAGATGCCAACTAGTAAAAGAGAAAACTGGAATGAATCAGATTTTGTGTTTGTTCTAGTTCAGAAGAGTGCTTATTATTTCAATGAAAATGTCAAAAGCTTCTTCAACATGAAAGGGTGATTTGAGATTTCAAGAAAGAGAACTTTCCAACAGAGGGTTTGGCTTGGCTTTTTTTTTTAACGATAGTTCATGTGAGCTTGGAACTTAATTTGTATTTTAGTTATTTCCAGCATTTTTATCAGATAGGATATTTTAATTCAATTGACTTTTTATATTAATTCTCACCTCAGCTTTTTAAAAAATATATTTATTCATTTATTTTTAGTTTTCAACATTCACTTCCGTAAGATTTTGTGTTCTACATTTTCCCCTTCTCCCTCCTCTCCCCCTTCCCCAGGATGGTAAGCAATTCATCTCTGCTTTTCTTGAAAACTGCTATTTTGTAGCAAACCCTTAACCAGATTTCTGGGTGTGCTTATGTTTGTGACATGATATGTGGTGATGAACTGTCTGTCATATTAAGATTGTCATCTGGTAGTTTGGGGTTTTTTCATTATTATAATATTGAAATGTGCTTCTTAGAAGTTTTTGCCACGTTGAGAGCTTATACCTATCATGTAGCCAGTTCATTTTCAGTTTACTTTCGTCTTCATGTGTTCTGTCATGTTGTAAGAAATACTTTAAAAGACCCATCATTTGAACTCTGTAGGTATCTTTTCCAAGGATATAGACTGTAACCCTTCTTCATGTTTTCATTCTGTGTAATTTTTGTCTATGCTTTCTCATAAACCTCCATAGAGTAACTGCCTGTGGTACTAAAGGTCATTCTCTCATTCTCTTAATATGTCCCTTCCCCACAGTCCCTTACCTTCTCAAATCTATTGCTACCTCCTAACTCCTTCAGTTCAGCTGGGCTGCTAAAACCCTTTCTTCATGCTAAGGAAACTTCCACCCATAGATTGGAGTTTGAGGAGTCTTTACTTTCACTGCTAAAAAAAAAAAGGCAGAGGGGAAGAGAAATCCAAAAGCTTGGCATCAATCCCTGGCAAATTTCTCGAGTAGATTACTAAATAGATGATTTGTTACCACTTTGGAAAGGAAGGTGTAATCACTAGGACCACAGCATGTATGTGTTCACTAAGAAGTCATGTCAGACTAACCTCATTTCCTTTTTTGGAAAGGTTTATTAGATCAGTATCAGGCAAATGCTGTAGACATGGCAAGGTATTTAACAAGGCCTTACATGATCTCTGAATAACTCACTGGGTTTCTCATATTCGTGAGGTATGGATGCCAATGTGGAATTTGACCTCCAGTGGTATCACAGTGGTATAGCAGGTCTGTTAGAACCACTAGGTAAGATGTGCTTTGGGGGCAAGTGAAGGGAAAAAGAACAAATATTGAAGTATGCGGGCAACTAGATGGCACAGTGGATAGAGTGCCAGACCCAGAGTCAGGAACTCATCCTCCTGATTTCAAATCTTGCCTCAGACACCTAATAGTTGTGTGACCCTGGACAAGTCACTTAACTCTGTTAGCCTCAGTTTCCTCATCTTTAAAATGAATTGGAGAAGGAAATGGCAAACCACACCAGTATCTTTGCCAAGAAATCCCCAGATGAGGTCATGAAGTGTTGGACACAACTGAAAAATGACTGAACAACACGAGTCAGGCACAGAATTAAGTGCTTCCAAAAAAAAATTGTTGTTTAATCGATTAGTCATGTCTGACTCTTTGTGACCCCATTTGGGGTTTTCTTGGCAAAGATAATGGAGTGGTTTGTCATTTCCTGCTCCAGCTCATTTTACAAATGAGAAAACAGAGGCAAACAGGGTTAAATAACTTGCCCAGGGTCACACAGCTGGTAAGTGTCAGAGACCAGACTTAACTCAGATCTTCCTGATTCAAGGTCTGCTGCCCTATTCGCCGCATCACCTAGCTGCCCCTAAAATATTTTGGGAAAAAAAACTGGCTCATCTGATCCTCACAATAACCCTGAGGGATAGGTGGTATTTTTACTCCAATTTTACAGTTGAAGAAACTGAGACAGGCAGAGGTTAAGTGACTTGGCCAGAGTCACACAGATATTAAGTGTCTGAGATCACATGTGAACTCATGTCTTCTTGAATCCAGCCTAGGAAAGAACACTGGACTGGGAGTTAGAAGAACAGGGTTTTAGTTCCATATGGCCTTTAGAAAATCAGGTCTTCTCCTTGGATCTCAGCTTCCTCATTGATACAATGAAGGTATAAGACTAGAGATATCTAAGGTCACATCTAGCTTTGGTAGCCCAACGTTCCTAAGAGCTCATAGGAGCTCTGCAGAAGAGGGAAGCAGAAGCTTCTGAGAAGCCATCACACAAGACAGCTCTGCTCAGTAACACTCCTGAACACACACACACACACACACACACACACACACACACACACACACCATGCAGATCAAGTAGCTAGAATTTATGCAGAGCAGAGTAGAAGTGGGATACCCATTTGACAAAGATAGAAGAGTAGGTGTGAGCTAGTCTAAGCACAAGTAGGGAGCATCTGAAATTAGATCACAGCGATAAAGCATTAATTTGACAACAATGGAGGGTTAAAGGAGAGAACAAGAGGTGGTCAAGGCAACAAATGCGTGAAGGACAACCAGACTGAAAGTTAGAATTGAAATTTAGATAAATGCCAAAAACAAAACATTAACAGTGACTTAATTAGGACCTAATATATCTGTTTTCTTATTTCTTCCTTTTCCTAGCTTCTTCTGTGATATGTGTATGTGTATAAAAAAACCATTGTTATTGGTATTGTTTCTTTCTTGTTCCTTCTCTTGACTCAACCTCACTCCTACCCCTACCCCCACCCCTGTAAGAAAGAAGTACCACTGGGCCAAACCCTCACTCCTACAGCCCACACTCTCTTTGACAAGAAAAAAGGAAGTATGCTTGATTCTGAAGTTAAAACTGATCAACATCTTTCAGTGTTGTTTTCCTTATATCGTTGTGGTCATTGTCTACAATGCTGTCTTGGTTCTGTGTATTTCTTTCTGCATCAGTTCATAAATGTCTTCCCACATTTCTCAGTTCTCCATATTTGTTGTTTCTCACAGCCAATAATATACCATTAATAAGCCATAATTTGTTCAACCATTGAGTGGATACCTGCTCTATTTCTGGTTCTTTTCTCCTGTAAAAAAACAAAACAAAATAAAACAAAAAGTGTTGCTATAATTTTTTTTGTATTTATAAGACCTTCTCCTCTATCTTTGACCTACTCTGATTATATTTTCCATTGGGTTAAAGAGTATAGACAGTTCAGTGACTTTCCTAATGTAATTCTATATTGTTTTCCATAATAGGTGAACCAACTCACAGACCTACCAACAATGCATTAGTCTTTCCACAGTCTCCCCTAATAGGGAGCATTTTTTTTACTTGTCATTTGCCAACAGATAGGTACATGAGGTGAAACCTCAAAGTTTTCATTTGCATTTTCTTATTATTAACTATATGGAGCATTGTCTATATGGTTGTGGGAAATTTTCATTTTTTTATTCTTTTGAGAACTGACCGTTTACATATCCATTGTTTGTCTTAGTTTGTCCTTCTCAAAGAGGACCGACAAATATATGGGGGGGGGGGGGCGGATAGCTCTGACTCTCATATGTTTCTATATCAATTCCTTATCTACTTTGTGTATCAATCAGACTATTACAGAGATGGTTGCTGAGAAGATTTTGTCCACTCAATAACTACACTTATTCTAGAAACACTAATTTTGTGCCAAAGCTTTTTCATTTTGTGTAACTGAAATTGTCTGTTTTATTGCTCATGATCAACTCTCACCCTTAGTTAAGAGTTCTTTCCCCATCCTTAATTGTGCAAGGCACTGCCTTCCATTTGCCTTTATTTTTTCTGTGATGTGACCTCTTACAATTAGGACAAATATCTGCTGGGAATTTATTATGATATATGTTACAAGATTTTGGCATAAATTTAATTATGCCAAATTACTTTTCAATTTTCCTAGCACTTCTTGTCAAACCCTCAATGGGTTATGTTCTTGAGTTTATCAAACATATTTGAAAGAGTGAATGAATGAAAAAGCACTTATTAAGGCTTTGCTATGTGACAGGCATTGTGCTAAGCACTGGGGATGCAAATAGGAGCCAGCAAGACATTCCCTGCCTTCAAGAAGCTTATCTTCTAATGGGCTACAACACAAATTAGGGGAGTAGGGGCTACATAGGAATGTTGATTGAAAAAGATAAGAGGAAAGCTCACCAATCAGAGCCCAGGGTTCCAAGGGTCGGGGTCAGAGTCCTAAAAAAGAGACTGTAGAGCCAGTGGTGTGGTATGAAAATGAATAGGAAGTGGCGTATGGGGTACAGGGGCTCGGCTAGTCTAGTTTTGATGATTGCTGCTTTATAACATAATTTGAAATCCAGATGTCCTAAGTCCCTTCATTTCTGTCTTGACAAAAAAGAGGCTATAATGTTCATTCTCATTTTATTTCTCTTGAGCGTCTTTACCTTTTGTCCCTTCAAATCAGTTTTGCTATTGTTTTATCTAATTCTGTTCTGTTCATCCATGATTTAGATCAGGGGTTGGCAAACTACAACCTAAGGGCCAAATCCAGCCCATTGCCCATTTTTGTGCAGCCACCAGCTAGGAATTATTTTTACATTCTTATAAACCATTCTTAGTTTGAGTCTGTACAAAAAACAGGCAGCTGGCAGAATTTGGTACTTGGGCCATACTTTGCCAAATCCTGATTTAGATGAAGATATAAAAGGCCTTAGAATCCAAAAAGGTCACAATGGGCTGGATACTCCATCTAACCAGAGGAAATTTAATGGGAATAAGTGTAAACTTCTGCAATTAGGCTCAAAAAAAAAGCTAAACAAACACCAGACGAGGCAGATGTAATTAGACAGTTCCTATGAGAAAAGGGCTTGGGAGTCTGAATAGACTGAAAGCTCCATAGAAGTTAAAAATCTGATGTGGTTGACAAAGCACTAATGTTATCACATTCATAGAAGTATAATGAAAAAAATAGAAGAAGAATATATGAGTGTAATGGGAAGAACAAGGTGGGGTTGGAGTTCCACTGAAGCCTTTGTTGGTCAGGCAACATCTGAAATATTGCTTCCAATTCTGAGCTGCCATACTTTGAAGAGACATTGACAAACTTGAGTGTTTTCCAGGGAAGAATAAGCAGCAAATCGCATGGGGACTCAAGACTGTCATATGAGGAACAGCTGAAGGAACTGAGAATTTTAGCATAGAAAAGAGAAGACTTAGGGGAACATGATAGGTGTCTATAAATATGTGTCACATGAAAGCAAGATAAGGCTTATTCTATGTAGTTCCAAAGAGCAGAAATAGGAGTAAGTGAGAGTTATAGGGAGATCGGTTTTGTTTAAGTATTTTTAAAAAGGGGGGATGTTTTAACAAGTCTAGGTGTCCAAAAATAGAATGGACAACCTTGGAAGGTGGTGACATTCCTGTCACTATACCTGTTTAAGCAGAGTTTAGATTTTCCACTGTTAGGGAGGCTGTAGGGCATATTTCTCAATGGGGTAAAAGGCCAATGAGATGACCTCTAAGGTCCTTTTCAACTCTTAAGTTTCTGTGATTCATCTCATGCTTGGAAAGTTGTTCCTTTACCCTAAGTTCAGGACTTTAAATCAGTTCCTATTACAGTTTATTTTTTAAGTTTAAACTCATTTACATCCACTAAAACTGCTCATTGCAATGAAATTCCTTATCAACAGAAGGGCAAAATGTGAGCTCAACAACAGAAAGCATTATGGAAACATAGTGCCACCTGTCTGAGAAAAATTTATGTTCAGCTCATGCTTCCGGTCCTGGTTCCTTATCATGTGATTTCTACAGTGGCAGTAACCAAACATTTGTAGACATGTTGCTTTTTCCTCTTACTTGGTAGAATGGGGAGAGTGTTGTTGGATTTGGAATCAGGGGGCGAGAGGTTGCCTTCTGCCTCTGCCACTTACTCTGTGACTGTGGACAAGTCACTTGACCTCACTGGGTCTTTTCCTCATCCGTAAAATGAGAGAGTTAGACTAGGTGATTCTTAAAGTCCCTTCCCACTTTCAACCTCTCTTCTTCACTATCACATAACAAGAAGAGTTTTCATGAGTTTACGTAAGAAAATAAGTCTGCTCAGCTAGGGTAAGGGGACCACCGGATGCTGGAGAAACCATAGGGAACTCACAACACTAAAATGAGAATGAACATTATAGCCACTTTTTTGTCAATTATTTTACATTCACATTCCACATAAGTGTGTGTTTTTAGTTTACTGTATTCAATGTAGCGATTGTAGATTGGTATACCCATGGTTCATCAATGTCTTCGTGTGAAACCATTGTTCCTGCTATACTCCCCCTCAATAGGCAGCAATAATTACAGGGAAAAGGCAGTCTAAAGCAAAGGTTATTAACCTGGGGCCTAGGAACTTGTTTTTTTTAAATATTGTATTAAATATATTTTTATATAATTGGTTTTCTTTGTAACTCTATGTATTTTATGTTATATATTTAAAAACATTATTCTGAGAAGGGGTCCGTAGGCTTTGTCATACTGTCAAAGGAGACCATTATGCAAAAAAAAAAAATTAATAACCTCTGGTCTAAAGGGAAAACTAAGCATTCTCTGTCTGTCTGTCTGTCTGTCTGTCTCTGTCTCTCTGTCCCTCTCTCTTTCTCTGTCTCTCCCACGGAGCCATACAGAGACACACACACAGTGGTGAATAGCTAAAATCAACAAGTACTGATTATTAAAACACCAGAGAACAGATGACTTACTGTATAGGAAAATTCTTCTGAAAGATTACACAGATGTAAATCAAAGGTGGATTATTCAGTTTATGAAAAGATTCAACATAGAAACACAAAATTCTTTTGCCGAGCAGCCTGCCCCTCCTCTCCTCTCTCTAATAGGTTAAAAATGTGATACTATTTACAAACATTTAGTTCATATAGTATCTTCTCAATAACACAGAGTGTAATAGCTTATTTTATTGACAATAAAGGACTCTAATAACATCCCTTGTGATTGCCATGGACTCATTCACACTAAGGGTCAGGGACACTGGGAGGGATCATGTACAATTCTATTAATATGTCTTATTCTTACCCAAACAGCCCCGTGCTATAATCAGCTTACACTAAATGCCCTATATTGAAATTCTGTTCTTTCAAAGGGTTTTGAAGGAGGTATTCTTCATAACATCCCTAGGAGGAGGAACATAGGATCATACCCTTTTCAAAGGTGAGAAAACTCAGGCTCAAAGAAGGCTGGCAACTTTCCAAGGACCATATATACATTAAAAATATAGAGCCAGAAGTAGGGGCTTGGTCCTTCAGAGGTAACACTGTTCCTCCTTGAGAAATGAGGCCTCATAGAAATCACTCTAGATACTTCCGGAAGTCCAGATTTATCCAGTGTGGGCACTCCCTCTACTTAAATAGCACATTGGTAGACTGTTCTTATGAGGACCAAAAAATAACACCATCTGGTGGTCAAACTTCCTGATGATGAGAACTAAAGAGGGACTGAGATTTAGCCTGGATGGGGGCAGTATGGAAATGGCACTGGTTTGGAAGTCAGAGGACAAGGGTTTGAATCCTGGTTTTGCTCATTATTACCTTGGTGACCTGGGGAAAGTTACTTAGCCTCTCAATGATCCCATCTATAAAACAAAGGAGTTGAATTAAATTACCTCTGAGGTCTCTTCCAGTACTAAATCTATAATTCTAAGATCCAGAACAGCAGTGTCCAAAATAGGGGCTATAACCTGTGATCAAAGGGTGGGAAGATGGCTTGTATCTTAACCTTCCCTCCTGTTAGCAAATCATGGATCTTTTCTCCAAAGCAGTCATATCTACCTTCCTCCCCCTCGCTGTGATATACAAGCCCCCAACTTCCCCTGCTTTTGAGCTTGGCATCAGCTCATTAGGACAGTTAAGCCCTGTCAGATGGACACTCAAAGCAGCATCTGCACAGCTGCCACTGGGAAAATTTCTCCCCACACGTAGCATACCCCCCACACCCTTTGCCCAACTAGTCACCTTGTGATTTTAGCAGGTGTCTCTGGGCATACCTTGAAGGCTGAGCTTGGAGCAAATGACAGGTGAGTAATATTCCTATTTCCCCCTTTTTCATTTTGGTAGAGAAGGGTATGAATTCACACAGTACAAGCAGATATTGATAGGTTGTGATCTGCAACTTAGATCTCAGGACATCGTTTTCCCCAAACCTACATGTCCAGACAGCCCTATTACTGTTGAGGACACTACCATCCTTTCAGTCACTTGAGTTCATAACTTTGGTGCTATCCTCTCTTCTCATGGACTCATTTCTCATATCTAGTCAGTTGTTGAATCTTGTAATTTCTGTTTCTCATATCTTTCCCCTTCTTTCCACTCACACTTCCCAGTTCAGTCCATCATCACTTATATAATTATAATAGATGCCTATTTGGCCTCCCAGACCCACAATTCATCTTCCATTCAGTTGCTAAAGTGATTTTCCTAAGTCTTATAAGGTCCCTCCCATGTTCAGTAAACTGCAGTGACTCCTGATTGACTCTGATCATATATGTTCTCATCTTTATCCCATCCTTTAAAATGTCTATTTCTGTGTAGTTTTTATAAAACAATTTTAAAAATTTTTATAAAACATTATTAGTGCATGTTTATAATTTATAAATAAGAAAATAGATTTGTGTTGGAGGCATTTGGTCAAATATGTATGTATATGTGTATAAACCCACATATATACACATACATATTACTACATGGCCAACAATAACTTTGATCAGAAGAGTTTAGAAACACTGCTCTAGAAAGACTGTTGGCTAAGTCCATAGCCTTAGAAGCCACCACAACAGAATTCGATATTACTGATATTAGCTGGTCATTCAATCAATTAATCAAAAAGCATTTATTAAATATTTTCTTATGTGCCAGTATTGGGATGGTTTATAAGTAGCTCCTTCCCCTGCCCTCTCTCAGTGAGTAGAAGAGAGGTTCCCTCTGCATTCATGGGGACAGAAAACACATTTCCCCTCTCCAGATGATGAAGGAAGAAAAGACATTTCTGCAGAGGCCATAGAAAACAGAGAGATAGGCAAGGGAAGCAAGTGGCATGCAGAGCTTGAGGCAATCAGGAACTCCATCCAGGAGCCCCATGGAAAGGGAGAAAACACCACTGTTGTAGATCTTAGAATTATAGATTTCATGCTAAAAGAGACTTCAGAGATTCTGTAATCCAACTCCCACATTTTACTGATGAGATCATTGTATGGCTAAGTAACTTGCTGTAGGTCACTTAGGTAATAAGTAGCAAAGCCAGGATTCAAACCCCTGTTTGATTGGGTTCACCACAGCATCTTGGACAAAGGCTGAGAACTTCAAGTCTTCAACCCCAGGGTCATCCAGGAATATATTTTGGCTACTGAGAGATTGCATCCATGTCTTCACTACCCCTAAGTCATGAGTTTGGAGGCACTTAAATCCCAAACTATTGAGAGGAAAGGACTGGGGGGGGGGGGCAGCAGAATTAAGTTAAATTTAGATTTTTAAAAAGGAAAACGAGGAGACGTAATACTCACAAAATCACAGAACTGGAGAAGGAAGAGACCTTGGCAGTCATCTGTTCCAATATATATTGGGTGTATGTGGTATTCAAGAAGAACTAGCACCTTTGGTGTCAGGGCTTGACGAGTCCTTTTTAGAGCTGCTCATCCACCTCATGTGTGACTCTCAGAAGCTATAGTATGTGCAGCAGCCACACCCTATTAAGCATCTTGGCAGATGGGCTAAACCAGGTTAAAGGCAACCAACAAGCCTCGCACATGTTGGTGAGTTAGGGGAATGTCTACCCCAAACGTGTGAAGACTTCCCGATGGAATGGGCAGATGAAAACAATTTGTTCCAATGGCCGTGAAGGCAGCTGATGTAGACAGTGTGGAGTGCTTAGAGCCTGGTCAGACATTTAAGACACCAAGGTCATTCTCTTCATCATGGGCCATCATCAATCATCTTGACTTTGGTATTGATGACTCTGGAAAAGAGAGTGAGGCTGAAGACTTTGCACAACTCTGCTTCACTTAAATCCAATTCCCTCACAAGTCAAGACATCACCCCGTACTATCATTGGTCCTGTTCAAAAACGGGACAGACAATACTGGAGATACTGTATGTATGTATGTGTGTATGTATGTATGTGTGTATGTGTATACCTCCACACTCATATACATACATACATACACACACATACACATATAGGCCATAATCAATATCCATCTGTTTATTTGGGAATACTCAAAAGGAATCACTACTGTCACATGCCAAATAAGTTATCATTCAGCTTCTGCTTAAAGACCTCCTAGGAGGAGGCATTCATGAGGCAGCCAGCTCCACTTTTGGACAGTTTTATAGGTTAGGAAGTTTTTGAAACATCTTGGTGATATAGTGGATAGAGCTGGACTTTGAGTCAGCCAGGCCTGAGTTTGAATCATGACTCAGACACTGGCCATGTTACCTTGATAAGTCATTTATTCTTTGTCAGACTTTATCTCCTCGTCTGTAAAATGGGGATGATGCCTCCTGCCTCCCGGGATTATTGTGAGGATCAAATGAGAGCATATGGAAAGAGCTCTGTAAATATTAAAGCGCTGTAAAAATGGATAACTAGCTAGCTGGTTTGTCGTTGCGCAGTCATTTCAGTCATGTCTGATATTTTGGGACCCTGTTGGGGGTTTTCTTGGCAAAGATACTGGAGTGCCATTTCCTTCTCAGGCTTATTTTCCAGGTGAGGAAACTGTGACACATAGAGTTAAGTGACTTGCCCAGGATCACACAACTAGGAAGTGTCTGAGGCCAGATTTGAAGTCATGAAGATGAGTCAGGAAGACTCACACCAGGCCCCATTCTATGCACTATGGCACCACCTAGTGCCTCTAAAGCCTAAATTGATCTCTCTGCACCTCCAACCCATTGCTATTGTTCCTGGTTCTGTCCTATGGGGCCAAACAGAACAAATGTTATGCCTAATCCACACCCTTTTAAATACATGAAGACGCTTAGGAGAAGACTCCCTCACCTCCTTCCTTCCCCCACCCTGAGTCTTCTCTTTTTCTGGCTAAACACTGGAGTTCCTCCCACTTATTCAGAAATGTGGCTGATTTAATTACTTTATTATTCATTTCAGTGTCCCTATTAAACGTTTATTATTTCACCGTTGTTCTCTGTCTAAATTTGTTAGCTTGGTGAGCAAAGAAATCTTTAGACAGAAGTTTAGCTCCAGATATTCCCAAACCTTTCCAACTGACTGTATGAATGAGTCAGGATAGGTCGATTGCCATTCAAAATCAACATCATTTTAACACAAGTCCATGTGGATCCATGGCGAGAGAACGTTTGGCTATGTTTATTTTTTTTCCCTTATGCCTAATTCATCATCATTATTTGGTTAAGGTCGTCAATGCATAAAACCTTAGATAACTAGGTGTGCCAGTATCCCAGAATGGGCTAGAAGTGCTATGTGGGAACTGGTTGTATTTTTATTTAAACATCAAGCATAGGGAAACTGTTCATTTGGATTGTCTGGAGATAAGGTCAGTCTGAATGAGCAATAAAGTCTGAACCACACAATATTTTAAAACTAAATGCAAATTTTACTTCCAAGTACAAATAGTAAGTTCAAATTAGCCTAAGGCAGTATTGCCAAGCTGATGAACTTACTGGACTTGCTTTATTGAGTGGAGACAGAGAGTTTGTAATTAAAATGCACATTGTTGTTATTTTAAGGATATTTTTAAACTGATTGAAATCAGTAGCTCTCTTAAGTCATGGATCTCCTAAGCCCGTCTTTTATATGGTGAATGTATTTAGCAAATCATACTTTCCAGAGCTAAACATAAACTTCAGCCCAGACTCTAACAAAATTATCACCAATTCTGCATTAGTGCATCCAGAGGAATGAAATTGCATTATATTTAAGAAAGACTGATGAAACAATCAGTTTCTCTGCTTCTAGAATGGTATGGTACTAATCTGTATGAAGTGCGTTGCTTTTAGATTGTATTTAATTTTTAATTGCTGACCTGATTATGACTGCTGATCTCATTCTTAAATTATCAGTTGAATATAAAACAGCTGTAGCTTTTATGACCTGAACAAGATTAGGTTTGCAGCAAAACAAGCTGCCTCCCGGCCTAACACTTGCAAATGCAGCTAAATTGTACAGAAAAGTCCTGGAAGGAAGGGAGGTCATGGGGGGAGAGTGGAAAATCCATCAACAGCAACCCTTCTGTGGGAACAGGGGACCGCCTTCTTGAAATAAGTCTTATTTCACTTCTAACTAGCGAGAAACTTTTTTCTTGTTGCCTCACGTACGTGAGGCTGAAATAAGGTAGACACCGTGGGTATTATGACTCATTGGTTTTTGAAAGTCAGGCCACCATTATCACATTTTAAATTAAGGGCTAGAGGAAACATGGCATATTGGAGATTTAAAAAAAAAACAAACCTGGGTTCACAGTCCCCTGATACAAGTGCCCCAGGAAACTCTCTTGAGATTAGAAATTGAAGAATGGGTACTGGCAGCATTAGAAGAGGAAGTTCCCAAAGAGGAAAATCACAGTTCAAGGCCGCCCTCACACTGCTTTCCCCACCCCATCCCCCCAAATTCAGGACTAAGTTCAGGGGAGAATAGGGAGAGTTTACTGGATTTGGGCCTTAAATGTCACAATTCAGACTTCTTCATCCAAACATTTGAAAAGGACAGGGCCCAACTATGTTACCTGAGGGCATGAGGGAGCAACTGCATGGCTCACAAGTCATTAGGAAGAAAGGAAGGCTCTGAAGTTTCACTACAGAAACCCAGATGGAGCGGTGAAAATGGGCACTAAATTTCAGTGAGTATTCCTGAGTGTGCATTTTAACACCAGTCCTCAGAAGCCCATCCTCAGGCTATGTAATGCCAACCCTCTGAGACTTAAAAACAGTAAAGATGGCTTTGCATTGTGTACACTGGAGGATATGGATAACCGAGGTAGGTGTCCACATTAGGCAGCATTGCAGAGTGCATAGAACTATTGGATTTGGAGTTAGGAGCACCCGGGTTCGAACCCTTGGACACTTGTTAGCTGTATGACCCTGGGCAAATCCATTCTCCTCATCTGTAAAATGTAAAATAATAGCAGCTACCTTTAACATCTATTTTCAGGATCAAATAAGCTAATTATTTAAATCTCTTTGCATAATACAAATGAGAGAGTAGTGGTGGTAGTGGTGGTGGTGGTTGGTTATTCAGGCCCCAAATGTGCATATATTCCTTCTTTTCTGACTAGTTTGGACAAATTGCCTAGAGTCTCAGAGTTATTTAGCTAATTACTTTACTGGATTTGTGTACATAAAGACAGCCGAAGCACTGTACTCTGAAACAGAAAAAGCGGAAGAAGCAGCACTTGGCAAGTCTGACTTGCTGAAGTATACCTCACTTAGAAGTATAGACTTTACATAGGCCTTAGAAATCATCTAATCTATCATCTTCATCTCACAAATGAGGAGAGGAAGACCCATGGAAATAGTCACAAGATAATAATTATTATTATTCATAATATGTATTAGTAATAATATTGATGTAATAGTTTATATTCAGTAAGGTAACAGTAATAATAGCTAGCCTTTGTAATGCTATCTCATTTTACCCTCATAACTACCCTGTGAGGTAGTTGCTATTATGATCTCAAGATCACTATAAGATAATAATAAGGAGAGTAAGTGACTTGCCCAGGGTCACACAAACTAGGAAATCGAGGAAAGATTTAATCTAGGGTCTTCCTGACTCCAAGTCTAGTGCTCTGTAGTAAGTGGCAGAGCCAAGATTTGAAACCAAATTCAGCGCCCTTCACATGATATCACACTGGTGCAGAGAGGGGTACTCAGGAATTCCTTCAGTTAAGCTCATCTATGCAGGAATCGCTTGCACTTCTAAGATGAAAATCTAAGAAAGGCTGCAAAGAAGTATGCTCGTTGCACAACTGTTTGTACCTGTGTGAACCTTCTGCAATTTCCCTAGGGAATCCTTAGTGTGAACTGAGAATTTGGCCCTGGGGTCTTATAGAGAGCCAAGAACTTGGAATCAAGAGATATCTCTCAGTGCTCTTGTAAAGTTCAAATGAGCTAATGTGTGCAAAGTACTTTGTAACCTTTCAGTGCTATATAAATGCCCTTTCTGCATTTGAATCCTTCCTATGGAGGTTCAAACTACAATCATTGGCAAGGCCTTTAAATTTCCCTGAGTTTCCACTGATCAATCAACAGATATTTATTAAATACATACGAAGTGCCAGGCATTGGTGATATGAAGACAAAAATGAAACAGTTTTATTAGGGGAAGAGCATGTATATAAATAAGTTTGCACCAAGTATATATAAAATAAATACAAAGTAAATTCTGGGGACAGCTGAGTGGCACAGTGAATAGAGTGCTGGACCTGGGGTTAGGAAGACTCATCTTCCTGAGTTCAAATCTGGCCTCAGACACTTACTAGCTGTATGACCCTAGACAAGTCTCTTAACCATTTGCCTCAGTTTCCTCATCCATAAAATGATCTGGAGAAGGAAAATGGCAAATGACTCTAGTATCTTTGCCAAGAAAACCTCCAATGGAATCACAAAGAGTTGGGCAACAACTGAACAACAAAATGCCTCTTTGCTCTATGTCAAACCTTTAGCAGAGAAACTTGAAGCAAAAAGTTTTTCCCCTAGGTAACTGTTTGCCTTCTAATTTTTTCTTTATTAATTTTGTTTTGTGTAAAAACTAAGGCAGCTAGATGGCATAGTGGATAGAGTGCTTGCCTGGAGCGAGGAAGATTCAGCTTCCTGAGTTTAAATCTGGCTTCAATACTTACTAGCTGTGTGACCCTGGACAAGTCATTTAAACCTATTTGCCTCAATTTCCTGATCTGAAAAAAATGAGCAGGAGCCAGTATCTCTGCCAAGGAAACCCCAAATGCATTCATGAAGAGTTGGACATGACTGAAAAATGACTGACCAACAACAAACAAATCTTGAGGGATGACAGTAATAGTTGTTGGGATCAGGAAAGACTTGATACAGGAGGTAGCATCTGAGCTAGGTTTTGAAGGAAACTAAGGAACAAGAAATTCTAAGAGTAGGGGATGAGAAAGAATTCATTCCAGGCATGAAGAACAGGCTGTATACAGTGATGGAGACCAGAAACAGATTGTTCCTGATGAACAACAGTAAGAATAAGTCCAGTTTGGCTGGAATGTAGAATGTGTGTAGGAAAGTGATGTGTTATAAGGTTGGATGGGCAGGTTGGTGCCTCGTTTTCCTCACCTACAAGATAGTAACAAGAGCACCTCCCTCACTCACAAGGCTCTTGTAAGGTCAAATAAGGTAATATATGTTTTCTACTCTGTAAACTTCCAAGTGCTACAGATGTGGTGGAAGCAATAGTAATTAATCTCATCCTTAACTTTTTGATGGAGTTCAGAAAGAAATGGTCTTGTGACAAGTAACTATCCTACCATCATCCTTTTATACTTAATGTGCTATAAACAATTACACAGAGGAGTAAAATAACTGATTTTTGAAGTTGGATTAAAAATATTAGGCTGTGGGTTCCTCCTCTGTTGGCTCACCCAAAGTATCCTTGGTACAACTCCAGCAGTGGTCATGACCATAGGGATGCCATGCACCTCTGCTCCTGCTCTGTTTGCTACATTTCTATGTTTTGAAAACTTTTCATCCTCAGTGCCTTGGGGACTGAGTACTTGGTATGTCAACCTCCATGACAAATATTGACTTTTAAGGATCAATGTCATGCCCAGGCAATTATGAGTAACGGTTCATTCTATGATAATGGTCTGATTTCACTACAGTTTGCTCATGGAGTTCTGTGGGATATTTTGATGTATCTGCACTATGAGGATTTGTCATCTGTCAGTCCATGTATGATGATGTATAATTCTAGTGACCCGATCATGTCTTGCTCAGTGCTAAATTCGTACAACCTGCAGTGATGCATCACTCAGTCTCTACTATTTTCTCACAAAATTTACATTGATAATTAAGACTGAGCTCCTTAAGGATCAGCTTCCCGTAATTAACTTGACCCTAAATTGCTATCATAAGTAACCTCCTTTTCCACAAACAAATTCACATGGCTCCTCCACCATTTTAATGCTTCTTTTGGCTAAGTTTGTAGGCCCTCTGATCATTCTTGGATCTCAGCCATTTAATGAATCCAATTTCATGTACCTGTTATCAGGTACTATTTTTCAGTGACACGATATCTCCTTGTTCCAAAAGTATTTCTATAGGTTTTTTTAAACCTATTCATCATGTGCTCTAAGAATTTCTATAAATCTTCTTTCTCCTTTTTGGCAAAGAAGTATTCATCTTTCTTGAAATGCCTTAGGGCAATGGGCCCTGTGTTTTGTTAATAATGAACAATTATTATTAACAATAATTAACAATAGTAATAATTTTGATACTTACCAAACCTTTTAAGGTCCATTGTAGAATTCCAAAAGTATATAGACTACTATTACAAAGGTGTTAGTTACCTTAAAAGTGTTTTTCCTCTTCAGTTTTGATTTAAGGATGCCAGTAAATCTTTATCATCATTGTTATTAATTGTTGTTCCAGCTCTCCTGAAGCAGTTGTGGAAACTGCACGCTCATACTGCCTGCTACCGAGGAGGGAAAAGAGAGGAGGGGGATGCATCTAACATTCTTATGTTTCCTGACACTGGCTGGAAGAGCTGTCAATAATCAAGGAAGTTGGAACACTCATCACTTCTTTTCCCTCCCCTTCACTGATCTAACAAAATTAAATCCCAGGAAGCAGTGGGAATATAAGGTATTGCCACTTTAGACAGCAGGGCCAACAATATAGCACACAATCTAGACTATTATCTAGCGTCTCTCTTGACATCTCATCTCACAAAGCAACTTGGAACAAGGGAAACTTTCAAGTATGAGCTCAGTCAGATAGTGACACTGATTGAAACAGCAAGTGAACTTCGTCCCTCTTTACAGAGTAGCACATATATGTCCTATGTGTTTCATTATTATTTGGGTGATCCAATCATTACAAAATCCCTTCTGTGGTCTCTTATCCTTTATGACTGACCAAATCTTGTCGTAAGCCCTGTTTTCTCTCCCTTTCACTGCTATTTCACTGTACAGTCTTGACTGTACTTCCTTGACCCCTTAGATCTCACTCTCAATATATATGCTCTTCCTAAAATCATTGATCATGGTTCGCTAGAACAGACATAGACACTCCCCTGGTGTCCACCTCTTGACCACGTTCAACAAAGAAGACAGCTGGGATATGGCCTACTGGTCAAGAGGCAGAGGAGAAGGTTAGGAATAGTGGAGTAGGAAGAATGAGTGATGTTTTGGTCAATCAATAACTGGTTTAACAGTTTTGAAAATCCCTTCCCTGAGACTTTGCTGTCAACCAGTTCAGTTCTGTTTACTTGTCAGCCTGCAAGCATGTTTGGATCGTAATCCAAAAATGCTATTCAATTAAAATGGTGTTGATGAGTAGGAGGGGCCTGAGGGAAAATATAAGTGTTAAATGGGCCCAGTTTGGGGATCCTTGTCTGGGCCCATGCAGCCCTGGGTTAGGGTTAGTGAAGCAGAGATTTGGTGTGGACTGAGAGCCAAACGCTGAGCTTATCTCTTGCTAGGCATTCCTTCACTCACTTGTTTGTTTATTCATTCATGAAACTACCAAAAGTAGATTGAACACCTATTCTGTGCCTCATAAGCATTATGTGAGAAGACTGAGGCAGGTAGAAAGTGCAGGCTAGATGAACAAAAAGCCCTTGGCCTCATGGAGCTCCTGGTCGTTGTTCTCCTCATCGCAATAGAATCACATTTTAACAAGTGCCTAACTTCTCAATAACATCTCGATCTATAAAATTCAGCTATGTCCACATCCTGGCCCAAATCGCATAATCACTGGTTTTCCGGCCACAAAGAATTCCACTAGACAAAATTTCCACTGGATAAAAGATGCATGCACTAAAGTCCTTTTCCTTTTTTCTGTTTTATTGTAGCTTACATTTGTATAGCACTTTAGGGTTTCTAAAGCATTTTCACATATATAATCGTAACAACAGCAACAATTCATTTATATAGGACTTTAAGGCTTATTTACAATCACTTTCCTCACAATAGTCCTGTTCATAGGTAGTGTAAATATGATGTTCCCCATTTTACCAGAGGAAGAAACTTAGGCTCAGAGGTAAAATGATTAGCACATGGTCACAGAGCTGTTAAAGGAAGTAGAATTGGAGCCCTAACTCCTAGGATCATGTTTTTCCCAGCATAAGATACAGAGGATGTCCTTTTAGTATAATAAAAGTATTTGAATCACTCAATCAAGAAGTATTTATTAAGCATTTACCATATGCCAGAAACTGTAATAAGCACTGGGAATTCAAAGACCAAAATGAAATTGGCACTACCGACCTCATGGATCTTATACTCTATTGGATCATTAGCATGTTTTTCAAACTATCCTTTCAGTATTGAGGAAACACACAACACTTTTTCACTTTTTCTTTCCCTAAAGTGTTTCCACGTGGAAGATTATTGGCTTTTAATGTCTGTGATGAAGTCCCTGTACTGAGAACAGATGGGACTTTGTGCTAATGATCACCTCGGGATCTGTTCTCAGCCCTTAGCACAGTGTCGGGCACATAGTCAGTGCTTAATAAATGAGTGTCTCCTTCCTTCTTTCTTACTTTGTTATTCCTAACCATCAGTAAGGCCACAGCCTGAACTTCATCCTTGCTGAACCCACCAAGATCTAGAATTTAATTCCTCCCTCCCCACCATTACCACAGGATCCTTAATTGACAACTCACTCTTACCCCTATATCCACTAAACTAGCTCTGCAGTCTCAGTGGCATTTCCAGTCACTTACTACTATATCACTCAGGCCATTGACCTTCTGGCCTCACCTGATTCCCTGCCTAGCTTGCCCCCCATGGTATGCCACTTTATATACTACCCTCATAAATATCCCACATTTCTTTTTTCTCCTCTTCCTTCTCTTCCTCCTCCTCTTAACATTTTTATATGCTCTCTGTACCCCTCTGGAATCATCCATTCTTTTCCTCTCCTCTTGTATGCTGGAGCATGCCCAAGAATGTCATGGGATATCACCAACCTGGCCTAGTGCAAATCTATCTTGTCTTACTTCAAGTAGATCCTGATGGATGCTCAGCATTCCTTTTATTAATTTCTTGTTGATTTCCTAGGGCTGCTCCATGGCCACTAACAATTCCAAACCTTGTCTACCTTTGAACACCCCAACAATCTTACCTGTGCACCTCATTCTTCAGCTGTCTCCCTTTCTACAGAATGGCTCCTTCCCTTTGCTTATATGTGCACAGTGCTCTTATCTTTAAAACAAGCACACAAACAAAAATAAGCAGAGGTAGCTTGGTAGTATAAACCTCAAAGCACTATATAAATGCTAGTTATTATCATTTTATTATTATTATGGTTGCAAACAAAAGCTTGACCTTTATGTCCTCCTTTTTATCCTTACTTTCATTGCCAGATGCTTCAAGTGGTTAGTCTATACCCATTCCCTCAAATCCTATTACTTCTCAACCCAATGTAATTTGACTTGGCCCTTGCTGAAAGTACTTGCTCTGAGACCATCATTGATCTCCACATTGCCAGATTCAAAGATCTTTTCTTATTCCTCATTTCCCTTGACCTTTATGAATCCATTAACACCACTGACCATCCCCCCTTTACTTTGAAACCCTCTTCTGGGCTTTCTGTGATACCTTGTGTTCCTTCTCCACCTTTAAAGCTGCTTCTTTCTTTTTCCTTCATTGCCTTCTCTGTCTCCATTCCTTCTCATTTTGGGTGTTCTATAAGGTTCAGTCCTTTGCTTTATGTTTTTCTCTTTCAACACATTCTTCCTCAGAGAACTTATCTACTCTTTAGCCATCACCTCTATAGAGATGACTCCCAAATGTGATTGACAACCATGTCCAATCAGGTAACAAATCTTGTTGGTTTTTCCTTATTTTCTCTACCATCTCCCCCACTTCCTTTCTAGTCTTTTGGGCACCATACTCCATCACATCCTCCATCATGCCTCAGTTATTGCAAAACCTCCCAAATGGCTGATGTTTCTGGCTCTGGCTCTTTCCTATCCACCCCTACTTTTATCCCCCACTTCAGAGTTATCTTCCTAAACTTGCATGGCCCATTTAGGGGCCAAGTGGCCAGGGATGGTTTTCCTTCATCATTATGGGTGTGGAGAATATATTCAACACAAATACCTTCTGTGGCTCCCTATTGCCTTCAAAATAAAGTTTCTATGCTTGGCATTAAAGGCACTTCACAGACTGACCCCACCCCATCTTTACTACTTTATCTCCCATTCTCCCCTTACAGGAATCCTCCACTTGTGCAAAGCTGGGACACTTACCTGAACCTAGCTTGCACACATCTGACTCAAAGCACAACCCAGCTCAAAGCAGACTCTGGAAAGATGAAAAAGAACTCTATAGATAGATCCCTTCTTGGATAGAAAACAATGGTCTTTCCCAAAAGAAAGTTAATTTTCAGAAATTTACCAGAGAATTAAAATTCAGGCTTAAAATTCTTTCCCTGATGACTCATTAAGCCTACTAATAGAGGTTTAGGTAAGGTGATAGAAAAGGCCATTTAGAAATGTTGTTTCAAGCAGGTTTCAAACCCAAACTTTTGTCCAGTTGGCAGACCTATCTAAAAATGTCTTGACCCTGAACTGTGATGAGGTTAGCAAGTACCTTTTGGCAGCCATTCACTGACAAACAGCTGCAGGGCTTTTATAGTACAGCAAATAGGTTAAATAAATAAAAATTCAAATGAAGTATTTCCATTTACTCCGAAGCAGTGTCTCTTAACTGTCTTTTAACTCTGGGAGTTTGGTTCAGCCATATTTGTTTTCCTTCTGTGAACCAAAGGATATGGCATCTAAAAAAAAAAAAGATGTCCTAACTTGAGGTGGCTAAGCAGGTCAGGGTTTGCTTTTTCTTCTAGAAACCAACTTTATGTCTAACTGCTTTTCCTTAAAATGAAAGAATATTCAAGCTGCTCTGGACATAGTCCATCTGGATTCTGTGGAAATTGAAGCCCTGCTCCTGCATCTCTATATCATGGACAATGACTATGGGGTCATAGGACCTGAGTGTGAATCCCTCTTCTGCTGTTGTGTGTACTCATGTGTCCTTGGACAAGGCACACTCCCTTTGTGTGCCTTAGGTCTTCTCATCTGTAAAATGAGGGGGTTGGACTAAATTATCTCCAGGGTCCCTTTCAACTCTCCATCCCATGTTCCCATGGTCTTTCAAATGCAGAACCAAAATCTTTGCTGACATAAGGGAAAGAAGTTTCATAAAGCTATTACCTCAGAGAAAACAAGTATTCATTCTTTCTTTTATTCATTAAATTCATTAAGTGCCTTCTAGGTGTAAGGAAGGCCCTTTGCTAGAGGCTGGGGGAAGAGACACAAATAAGCAGAAAAAGAATTCCTCCTGCCATGTCTTTTAAGGTAACGTGCTATTCCTTTACATATGCAAAGAGGGCACTTGCTAGCTTCATCATACAGGAGCTCTTCACTGTTGTTTCCGGGTAACAGGGAATGGCCTTATCTTATTCTGTCTACTTTCCTTATTGATCAGTCCCACTCATGTGAGCAAGCCAGGGACTTGGCAGGAACCAACGATTTTGACAGCATCATTATAATAAATCAGACGCAGAAGGTCATGATGGTAGAGGACTGGCCTTAGAGTCAAGAAAACCTAGGTTCCAGTACCATCTCTGACATACCAGCATAGTGACCTCTTTAGTGCCAATGTAAGCCTCCAAGGCTATCAGCTGCAGATAAGTGGTGGCCTGCACTGGCAGAAAGAGTATCATCACTGGGAAGTAAGTCAGAATGTTGGACAAAGGCAAAGTGTGTACACACAAAATACTCACATTTAGATAGAATGTTATGGTTTTTAAGTTCTTCATCAGAACAGCCCTATTGCAATCATTCTATCCCATCTTTTTTTAAAAATTTATTTGACTTATTTTTAGTTTACAACATTTGGTTCCACAAGCTTTGAGTCCCTCCTGCTTCCACTGTACACTCAGTCAGGGGCCACTCTCTTAAATGGCATTTCCTTATCTCTCCATTTAGTTCTTAGGCTGGCTCCTTGCATAGTCCATTAGGATACCAAGTTCAACAATGATGTTTGTGTCTGTGTTTGTATTCAGTGTATTTTTTTTATCGGTCAGGGTTAAGTGACTTGCCCAGAGTCACACAGCTTGTAAGTGTGAATTCAGGTCCTCTTGACTACAGGGCCAGTGCTCTGTCCACTGTGCCACCTAGCTGCCCCGTTTGAGCATATTTTCAGCAGTATATCAACAGGAGTCTATGAAACAAATATTTTTACTTTATAGAAAATGAGTCAAAATGCTTTTTAAAGTAGATTTTTGGGTTCAGCACCCTGTAGGAAGAGAGGTTCAGCCTGCCCCAGACTCTACCAGTCCCATTCCTCCATGTGTCCCAGTGAACAGCCCTCTCTTGCCAGCAGGTGCTGCCACCACAGGCCCCCTGCCCCGGCCAAAGATTAGGACTTTTCAACCCAGTAACAGCAGCAGCAGCAGGCTCTGTTCTCTATATGTGCTGCCTACAGTTGTGGAAAGAATGGCTGAACCCATGCTTCATCTTCTTACTGGCTTCCTGCAAATGTTATTTCTTGTTAGTGAGTCAGAAGGAACAAGAATCAAAGGCTGGTTGTGGATGAAGTATTCCAGGATGGGAGACAACAAGCATGTGCAAATCCACAGAAGTCTCCACTGCTTAGTTTTATCCATAAGACACTAGAGGAAAGGGAACCATGAGCTCATCCTTTAGGATTTTTCATACAAAGTGATGTGTATACTGATGTCTCTGGCAGTTCTTTTCATTTTAGAGCTGTTTAGAAGATCAAGCATTTAGGATTGTTGTTGCTTTTTGGCTTTTAAAAAAAATTACTCCATGGAACCAGCCATCAGCTGATAGAGTTTATAGATAATTTTTTGTGATATATATATGTGTGTGTATGTATGTGTATACATACATTCATGCATATATATATGTGTATGTGTATATACACAATCTCTTTATATAGATTGAAATCTATATATAACTAGATCTATCAGCTGATCTCTGTGTGTGTGTATGTGTGTGTGTGTGTGTGTGTGTACAAAGAGGGAAAGACAGAGAGTACATATGTGTTCCAAGATGGAATTAAGTTAGTGAGATCCTATGTATTTTGTGCACGTAATATTCATTCAGTCAACAAATATAGGTGATTGCAAGTTCGTATGCTTGAACAGTTTAAATACTTTCAGGAAAAAGGCTGTGAATATTCTTCTTGTCCCTAAAGTCCCCTGAATTGTCCCTGTGACACAAGTCTTTCCTGTTCTCCTCCTCTCTTTCTGCAGTAGAAGGTAAGCTTCTTCAGATTTATTTCCTTGTGTTTCTATACCCAGCTCTCAGCACAGTGACCAGCAAATAGTAAGTAGAAATAACCCAAAGGGTGACCACAGTCTCTCATGGTTCTTATCAGTGAATGTAGGCTCACTGGCTAGTTATTAAACAATGCCACCTAAACCAGGCAGAGCACAAAAAAGACATGTTTTGTTGAAAATTTGACTTTATTCTATTCTACATAGAACACACACAACTAGGAAATTGGTACATAACCCTCTCCCTGTCCTTGAATCTGGATAAACTTCCTTCCCAAGAATTCTTATGTCACAGTGTCAGATCACAGGTTACCCTTAGTAAGTTCATAAAATTTCCAAAAACAAGGAATTATAAGGTCATAAAAGTTGGACAAACCTAGTACTAAATTGTAAGCCAATGGATTACCAGATTCTAGTGGGCATTTGGTTGGGATGCAGAACCCGACGGAACAATTAATTTTTGTTGTTGTTCAGTTGTGTCTGACTCTCCATGACCCTATTTGGGGTTTTCTTGGCAAAGATTATGGAGTGGTTTGCCATTTCCTTCTCAAGCTCATTTTACAAATGAGGAAACTGAGGCCCACAGAGCTAAGTGACTTGCCCTGGGTGACGTAGCTAGTGTCTGAGGCCAGAGTTGAACTCAGAAAGATTGGCCTTCCTTACTCTAGGCCAGGCACTCTGTCTGCTGTGCCACCTAGCTGTCTATGAGTAAATCATAGTCAATTCAACTAATGTTTACAGTGGACCCATGGTGTCTGCAGTACATTAATGCCTCTTATATACTCGTGACATCCCAGGCACTGAGTGATTTGGATTTAACTCATGATGTCCTTGGTCCTCTTCGAGAACAAAGGATGAACCACAAGAACAACATAAATGCACTCTCCCTA
Organism: Trichosurus vulpecula; assembly: GCF_011100635.1. NCBI lineage: Eukaryota > Metazoa > Chordata > Mammalia > Diprotodontia > Phalangeridae > Trichosurus > Trichosurus vulpecula. Next base: position 360,407,477 of record NC_050573.1, read on the forward strand.
AACTCATCAAGATTACAATTCTTGGAGATACAATAAAAACAAACACCAAAATCTTTAATACATGATATTCCATGATAAGTTCACTAGAGCAGTACAAAATAAAGTACTATGAGGTCCAAAGAAGGATAAGAGAAGGCTTTTGGGAGGACTTGGCATTGGAGTTAGCTTTTAAAGGGGGAGTAGGAATTCATCAGACAAAGAAAGGGATGTTGGACATTATAGGCATAGGGAACATTGTGATCAAAAGTTATGAAAGGAAAATTGAAAGGGCATTTGCAAGGTAGAGAGTAGTCCTGTTTAGCAAGAGCATAGACAAAATGGAAGGAAGAGAATAAGACGGAGAGTTCATAGTAATGATGGAGAGTTAGGGTGTTACCAGACTGGGGAGGGCCTTGAGTGGTAGCTTGAAGTGTTTTAACTTTGCTCAGGAGGCAATAAGGAGCCACTAAAGATTTGTGAGTGATGCCCTTGGTATCTAGGTTACTAGTTTGAGTGATAGACCATTATCATAGCATTGCTGGCCGGGTGGAAAGAAAAGTCCTCGAAGTGAGCAGACTCTTGAGTGTGTGGAGAGACTGTTGAGGGCTAACTGGAGATTGTGTTTGTTTTATGAGCAATGACATTCTGACATGTATTTCCAACATCTGATGTTATTGCTCTGTTTATGAGGAAGTCATTTGTTTGGATTTTCCCCTATAATACATTCCTTTTTGTCCTTTCCATGAAATATTTCTGGACTGCTGGGCTTCCAATAACCCTTTCTAGGAAGAGAATTTGGATCCCTTGCATAGGACTAGTGATGGGGCAGAAGAATCCTTGAAAGTAAGGGATAAGTTAAGAAATGGGTGGTGTTTCTGTCAGAACTCATGCCGATTATGGAGCAACGGGATGTTCAGGTCAGCGCTCCCAAAGTCACTGTGGCAAATGACTTGTTGCTGGCCTGAGCCTCCAGAGATGGGGCTGCTGAATTATCTGCATTTATGGATACTCCTCAGCCAGCCTTTGCCTGTGGAGGGTTAGGGGAGAGAGGAAAGAGGCTTCCTTTCTGCTTACAGATATTTGTTTATTTTAACATTAACAAATGGTAAAGGACTCCTTTCCAAAATTTTGGCTCAAGATCCAGATTCACACTGAAACAGCAATTTTAGAGCATAAGGTCCAAAAGGACAATGACTTTAGTGCCAGTTGCTGTGTATCAGGGCCAGCGAGTGTGGCCACTGGTTGTTTTTATACATAGCAGCTTCAGGGTTAGGTAGGAAACTTATTGGTGTTGGTGGACATAATCTTTGTTTAATTAGCACCATGATTTATTGAACTACAGTAACCTGCCACATGGCTTAATGACTAATAATAATAATAATAATAATAATTCACAGTCCCTTTAAAGTTTACAGACCACTTTTCTCACAACAAGCCTATAAAGTACAATGGTGCAGTAAAAAGAGGGCTGATCTTGATGTCATGGGATTTGGGTTCAAATTCTGGCTCTGCCACCTACTACGTTGTGTTCTCGGCAAGTCACTTACCCTCTCTCTGCCTCAGTTTCCCCATCTATAAAATGGGGGAAGGGAATAAGACTAGATGATACCCGAGATCTTTTCCAACTCTGGATCTATGATCATAGTGAGGATGATAATGCACATGTTACTTTTGTTCCCATTTTACAGATGAGAAAATAGTATGGGAGGACAATGAGGATGAATGAAAATAAGGGATAGAGTTTGGCAGCAAAGCCACAGTAACAATCCTCAAAGACAGCAGCTGAAATCATTATCAACACAATGGATTTGCAATGATTTAATGAGAAGAACTTCTAATTTTAAGCTGGTCATTTTTTTTTTACTTTAAACAATTGTATTGCACAAAGGTCATCACATAATTGGATATTTCTCTGTTTTGTACACAATTTTAATTAGTCTTTGCACAGATGGGCTGCTTCTGAACTTTCCTTCTAGTGATGGCAAACACTAAAATTCTGATTTAACAGAATAATAGTAAAAATGCCTCAGCTGGTTTAAGTTGGCAGACAACATTGGTGCATGGATATTGTACCCAGTGCTAGGAATATACAAATGTCTTTATTCATAAAATGCAAAATAAGTTACCTCTAAGCATGGGTGGCAGCAGTAAACCTTTACATATTTTGTCAACTAAAACCAGTAACTGATGGTTATCACAATTTTCTTAAACATCAGCCTTTGTTTCAGTTCTGTCTTCAACTCACTTCTCTTAAATTAGTAAAGAATACTGCCTTGAGTATTGTTTGCATCACGTTCATAATGATAGAGTATTATTTTAGGAAATTAGAAGATGCAGTGTCCCATGCCTCCACCCATCCCTCCCATGCCAGGTTCTTTCTCTTCTTTAGGAATTTCAGTAATTACAACTTCTGTAGTAGTTAACAGAGAAGCTCCACCAGCAGCATCCAACAAAACAGTTCTTACAACCTTAGTTGGTCAGTTATTCCTTTTTCAAACATATTCACAAAATCTCTAAGCACAGCATCATAACTGATCTCTGAGGAGCTTTGTAAAATTTTCTCCATTATCAGTGGTAACCACAGGGATCTTCAGTGTCTTCTTAATTATTTTTGTTCCAATTTTTTTTATCTTTATTAGCTGGATTAACAATTCTAGGTCCAGAATGCAATGAATAATGTATAGCCACCTCCCAGAACTATGTCTTCCTCAGTAGCAGCATGTGTAGCATTTAGTGCATCAGTAATTCAGTCTTTCTTTTCATTGAGTTCTATGTCACTTGTTCTACTAACCTTTATTACAGCTACTCCATCAGAAAGTTTGGCCAGACGTTCATTTAACTTTTCGTTTTCCTAGTCACTAGCAGTAATCTCTAACTGCGCAATGATTTCTTGAATATGCTTTTCAATCTGGGATTTTTCACCCTTTCATTTCAAAAGCATGGCATCTTCTTTTGTCCCAATAACCTCCCCAACTTTTACAAAGTCACGAGCTTGAATATATTCAAGATTTAAAGTCAATCCCTCCTCTCCAAACACCACATCACCAGCAGCAATGGCCATATCCTTAAGAGGGTTCTTCCTCTCGTCACCAAAACCTGGAACTTTCGCTGCAACAACCTTCAACCCAACTTTTAGCCCGTTCAAAACCAATGTACTTAATGTTTTCCATCCCCATCTTCAGCAATTATGACTAAAGGCTTACCGGGGGCATTTGCAATTTCAAGTGCAGGTACAAAAGATTGGGCACCAGAGATGATCTTTTCACGTAAGAGAACATAAGTATCTTGAAATTCACATTTCTCACTTTTAGCTGTGTTAATAAAATACAGAAAGATATAACTTCTGTCAAACTTCAGGCCTTCAATAATTTCTAATTCATCATTCGATGTTTTTCCATCTTTTGCTGTGATGACACCCTTTCCTCCAACCTTTACCATTGCATCAGACATCATGTTGCCACTTTCCTGGTCTCCATTTATAGAAACTGTAGCACCTGAGCAATTTCTTCAGGGGTTGTGACAGGTTTAGACTGCTTCTTGAGCTCAGTAATGATGGCATCAACAGTCAGCATCACACCTCTCCTGATCTCCACTGAACTTGCCCTGTTGATAATCTCCTCAAAGCCTTCCTTAGCAATGGACCATGGAAGGACCATGACAATGGTAGTGCCATCCCCAGACTCCACTTGTGTTATTGGCAACATCCTGAACTAGCCTGGCACCAATATTCTTATATTTGTCCTTCAGGTCAATTGCTTTTCCAACAGTCACACTGTCTTTTCTTACCTTGGGACTTCCCCAGTTCTGTTCAATAGTTACAGTTCTCCCTTTTGGCCCCATAGTAACAGCAACAGGGTCAGCTAAACGATCTACACCTTGAAGCATTTAGGCTCAGAAGCTTGCTCAAAATTTGACATCTTTATCGTAAGAATATGTCAAGTGGGGGGGGCCAGTGACCTAGACACTGGTCTTATCTGATGAAAGATTGTGGACAATTGGAATATTTATGACCCCACCCTTGCTCTACTCCTCCAAGGCTGGGGTTGTGCCTCCATGATGGGGGTACCTCCATGGTGGCTGCTGCCATTTCTTGCAGCCAGGTTCAGGCCCTTCCACGGGCTGAAGCAGCATTAAGCTGGGCTTTTTCGTCTCACATTGGGAGATAAGAGGGTTTCATGGATTTTTGCCCTGATAATTAGTAAGTTCACATCCTCTTGAATAAAAAGAAGAAAGGACCTCCAAGGGTAGGGGCTACATAGAAATATACCAATGAATCCAAATCAAAGGAGAATAAATTTAGAGTTGAAATGGACCTTAAAGTTTACCAGGTCTAATCCCTAACACCACTCATTTTACAAATGAGGAAATTGCAACTCCAAGGAGGAAAGGGATTTGCCTGAGGCCACACAGATAATAAGAGGGAAAACCAGAATTTGAGAATCTTCCTGTCTTAGAGTGCTAGTTCTTAGGATTTTTATTTATCCAGATGATCACATCTTTTCCCCCCAAATCTGGAGAGACTGTGTTACATATGCCATATTCACATACAACTATACTGAAGGCAAGATTATTATAATCTCCTAACTTGCTATTAATAAAAGTAGAAATGATTGTGTAAAAATGGCACATTGTATATCTACTTAAGTAATAGAAGCCCATTATGATGCAGCTCACTAATTATTCCTGAGTTAGAGCTTAATGAGCACATACAACAAGATCCTGATAAAACAAATGTTAATTTTATTCTCAACCCTAGCATTAAAAAAAGAATGTGTTCTATAATTTACAAGAATTAGAAGCTAAATCAGTTCAGCATTCTAATTACATGGAACAGGAAATACTAATCAGGCAGAATGTCACAGAATCTTAGAGTTATAAGGGACTACCCTATAGTGGAAGGAGAGTCCACTAACTCCTGACGAGGTCGTGCCCATGTTTAATACACTTTCCTTTATATTAAACCTAAATTTGCATCTTTACAGTTTCTGTGCATTTCTATTTGTTCTGTCCTCTAGAGGCAAAATCCCTCTTCCACATATCATCCGCTTAATGTTTGAAAACTATTATTTCCTCCCTGAGTCCACTCTGTCCAGTGATTCTCATATGGCACGACCTGGGGATCTTTCCTCTGTCTCCACCCTGGTTGCCCTCCTCTGGACACTGTCCAGCTTATCAACCTTCCTTCTAAAATGTGGTTCCCAGAACTGAACAGAGTATTCTAGGTGTGGCCTGACCAGAGCAGAGTGGAGTGGTCCTCTATGCTGCTTCCCTCACTATAACCTAAGATTGTATTAGCTTTTTTGGCATCCATATCACACTGTTGACTCATATCAAGGTTGTGGCCCGCTAAAACCTTGAGATCTTTTTCAGATAACCTGCTATTTAGGCACACCTTTACTATCTTGTACTTATGAAATCAGCTGTTGAAACCAAAAAGACTTTAAATGTATCTCTGTTCAATGTCATGTAGTTAGATTTGGCTTAATTTTCCAGCCTGTCAAGATCTTTAAACACACACACACACACACACACACACACACACACATACACACACACATATATTATGTATCTTTTATATCACCTTCATTCCAAAAAGCCCTCCTTAACCATCCCTTGAACACAAAAATAAATAAATAAGAGAAAGAGAAAACAAAGTAATTGAGCAAAACCTAGCAGAATAGCAACAAAATTTGACAGTATATGTAATATATTGCATATTGCCAAGAAAACCCCAAATTGCATTGTCACCCACCTCTATAAAGAAGGCAAAGAAGTGAATTTTCTTTTTTTTTTTAAGAAGTGAATTTTCTAAAGTCTTCTTCAGGGCCATGCTTCCTTGATCATTATAATTACACAGTGTTTAGTTTCTTTTTGTTGTTGTTTCCATTGTAGTCATTGTGCATGTTGGTTTTTGTGGTTTTGCATATTTTACTCTACATCAGTTCATAAAGTCTTCTTATGCTTCTCTGAATTCTTCATATTCATTGTTTCTTATAGTGCAGTAATCTTCTATTACATTCAGATACCACAATTTGTTTAGTCATTTCCCAATTAATGGGCTTATAATTTGTTTCTAGTTCTTTGCTACCACAAAAAAAATGTTGCTGTGAATATTTTAGTATATATGGGACTTTTCTGTCTTTGACCTCCTTGGGATGTCTCCCAGAAAGGGCATCTCTGGGTTAAAGTGTATAGACATTTAATTTAAAGCATAATTCTAAATTGCTTTCCAGAATGGGTGGACCAATTCACAGTTCCATGTATTATCATGCTTTTCTTACTGCAGCCTCTCCAAGAATGACTAATACCATCTTTTGTCATCTTTGGCAATTTACTAGACATGTGGTGAAAATTTAGAATTACATTTTTCTTATTAATGATTTGGAGCAATCTTTTAAAGATCTTTTTAAATCCTTATTCTTACTCAGCGTGTTAACAATCCCTCTCAAGACTAGTTAGCTGCTTACATTGTGTACTTTCAGTGATGCCAGGAAAGATACATCTCATGACTTTTATCCTTGCCCTGTCTCCTTCCAAACCTCCTCTACTGGCTCACTGACCCCTGACATAATCTCTAATAATTTACAAAGAAATTTAGAAAGAGGTGTTTGTTAAGTCAAGATGGCTCACCTATTAAAGATGCCATTTTTGCTGGCCCTGATGCACAGATTCACATAGCTACTCCCTACGTATGCTCAGTCCAAAACCCCAACCACTGAATAAAATCAAACCTCACATTTAAATAGAATATTGCTCACATTAAAATCTGAATTTTATCTATCTCCTGCCCTCATTGAAAGTGGAGCAAGAGCAGTTGAACAATAGGTATAGAGATGGACATGAGTAAGCTATTATGCTCGTGGGACCATAAGGACACCGATCTGATTAGAGATTGTCTTAAGTAGTAGTTGGGAAATAAATTTGGATCAGTATAATGGGGTGTAATATCAACTAAGGTGGGACTTTCTTACTGTTTTAAAATGATTAATTAAATGTCTTTGATTGAACCTTAATAGGTGCAAAGCCCCAGGCCCAAACTCCTATCTACTAGGTGCTTAAGCCTATATGGGCATGAAGCCCCCAGGGTCCTAAGGGGAGTTGCTAAGACCAGAGCCAATAGTAGGAACCTGAGTTCTGGTCACTCAGATGAAGTTTGATGACAGCTAAAGAGTGTGTAAAAAGGAAGAACAGAGCTATTTGAGAGAAGCTCTCACTCCTGGAGGCATGGACTCTGGGCAGCTGCTCTAAGGGCCTCCCGGCTGAACTCAGATGTTGACGGTTTCTTGGTGACTATGAACTGTATTTGGTTTGTCTGTTGATGTTTATAATTTGTTTGTATTTTCTCTGAAGTTCAGGGTGCTGGCTTTTTCCAATGAACTAAGTGAATGATACTTGTATGTTCGATTAAATTGAGATTGTTAACCCCTTAATGCTACTTTCCTTAGTAAAGCAGATCAAAAGAACTTGTGTTGGCAGCTTGCTGTGTGCTGGTTGTTGGTGGATCCTACACCCCCACAGCAGCTGCTGGCAGATTGTTGAAACATGGGGTTAGATTGGGGATGGGGGGAGAGTGCAATCTTGAAAATTTGCAGAGTTTAGATTTGGCATTCAAGGAAACCATTGATTTGAAAATCTCTGTCTTCAATTTTGTCCTGAGCTCCAGCCGCTTACCTTCTTTTGACTACAGACAACTGAATCTATAGCAATAGAAGAGTCCTATAAAGAAGAAGAGGGAAAGCAAAGAGCATAAGACCAGGGACTGGCCTTTGGGGAATGTTCACAGTCATAGAGCTGGAAGAAGAAAAAGACACCAAAGGAAACAGACAATAAAGTCTATTTTAGATCATATAAACCAATTTCTTCATTTTATTATAGATGAGACAACTGAAGCCCAAGTAAGTTAGGGCTTTCTAGTACAAATAATCAGTAGAAAATCCAGAATTAGAACTCCAATCTTCCAATTCCAGTACCTTCCCATTATACTTCACTGAAGTTTCAGAGGAAGGTCAGAAGGAAGGAAAGGGGGGTGGGGGTGGGGAAAGCATTTATTAAATGCCTACTTTGTGTCAAGCACAATGCTAAGCATTTTAAAACCGTTATTTCATTTAATCAGAACGGTGCAGAGCAGTAGTGTCAAACTCAAATAAAACTTAGCTACATAAACCATACATAAAGATTCTCAAAGCTTCTTATTTAGCTTTAAAACATAATATTAACTATGTTTTATTGTATTTTTGTTAATTATTTTGCAATTGTATTTTAATCTAGTTTGGGTAGCACTCTCAAGAACGTTGTGGGCCACACGCAATATGTAGACCATTTGTTCAAGAACTCTGGCAGTGTGTCTGTCACAAGTCAAATTTGACAAAGTTAGGTTGAGACACATTTTCTCTGAGTGAGACAGCATTCTATTAACAGGAGAACTACCTGCCAGTTGAATGGGTCAATAGCTTGCCTCAGTTCAGCCAAAGATAAAAAATTGAAGACTCAACTCCTTTTTAATATGGGTGGAACAAAGAACAGATCAGAATAAGTGAGGAAATCATACCATTGGTTGAAGAATTAGCAGCATCATGGGGATGAGGGCAACCTTTTATTGGTTACATTAAGGAAAGCAGGTATATACACACATACGTATGGGACCAGGTGGCATAGGGTGCAGGGCCTGGATTCAGTGAATTCAAATCTGACCTCAGATACTTACTAGCTGTGTGACCCTGGGCATGTCACTTAACCCTATTTGCCTCAGTTTCCTCAGCTATAAAATGAACTGGGAGAAGGAAATGGCAAACTACTCCAGTATCTTTGCCAAGAAAACACCAAATGGGGTCACAAAGAGTCCAACATGACTGAACAACAAGTGAAAGAGAACCAGTTTTGGAGTCAGAAGATCTCAGTTCAAAACCTGGCTCTGACATTCACAACCCAAGTGACCTTAGGAATATCATTCAAATTCTCTGGGCCTTAATTTCCTCATTTATAAAATGAGTGGGTTGAAAGAAGGAGGGAAGGAAGGAAGGAAGAAAGAAAGAAAGAAAGAGAGAGAGAAGGAAGAAATTTCATTACACAGATTTGGTAAGTTTTAAATGGTTCTGGTTTGGGGGCATTTTTTTCCCGTAAACTATTCAAAGAAGTTATTTATAATGAATATGTTCACACATGCCCATATAGATACAGGGAGTATACACCCATAATCATAGCTTTATGTGTGTGTACTCGTCCACAATAAACAAGGGCACATATCTGTTCAAGTAAAATCCATGTTTCATTTCCCAGGCCCCTGTCTATGCCTGGTGGCTCCAGGAGTGAGGCTGTTGGTGCACTGGAGTATTGATAATAATTGCCTTATTGTTTTATAATGCTTAAGTGTCATTCTTTGTCTTATGTTTTCTATTATAAAACCAATGCCAGCTGCAACAAAAAAATACCTTGGAATAATATGTCCTTGGTACATCATAATGAATAGTTCCAACTCTATGAATTTGTCTTGTTTATCATTCAGTGATCAGGTGGTGGTTCTATAAATATGTCTCCCTTTCCCCATATCCCCAGAACTTCTAACACAATATAAAATCACAAAATTTCCTCTTTTTTTGCCCCAAATTATTCAAATAATTGACTTTTAATCATATACTCTGGTTAACCATCAGAGATTTTTGAACCAATAATCTTCATTTACTAGACCCTAGTTACTATTATATAGGAACCATTGACAAAATCAACAGGAACTAAATTCAACATGTTTGCTAAGCCAGTAACACTTATAGCAAAATCTTCCTTTAATCGAGGTTCCAGGATCTGTATGATTGTGAGAAATAAAGGAAGCGGGTATATTTGCAAAGCATTTAAAAGATATTACTTAGAGTTTCCTTTAAAGTTTCAAGAGTTGATGTTTTCAAGTTTCAAAGTTTCAGGATCTTTGGTATAGAAGAAGGAAGGAAGGATCCTAGGCAAGTGCTACAACCTTAGTTTACTACCTTCTTGTAGCCCCCACCCTGGAGAACAGGGGTTTCTGACACAGGGACTGGCTGATCCTTTCAGTGTGGCTGGGACAAACATTGGTAAAGTTAATTTGCAGCTGCAGGGATCTGTTTCTATTTGAGTTTGACACCACTGGTGTAGGACATGCATTAGAAACTAACAAATCTGCATTATCCACCCCAAGGAATGGAAGAAGGAGAGATAAAGAAGGAAGGGAGACAAGGCAACTGACATGAACTGAAGATTAACTACTGACTGATTTTTTTTTACTGTCTAATTTTTACCAGCCCTCTCATCCCTATCCCAACTCTGACTTGATAAGCAGTGGCTAGCTGCTCCTTTAATTAATTTAATGCTGGAAACAATATAGTGCTTGCTATTTAAGAAGTATCTTTTGTCAATACTGATGATGTTTCAGAGAAGGAAAAAGGAAATCATGATGTGAAAACAGTTTTCTTGATGATGTTCTCTAAAACTGAAGGCTGAAAAATATAAATGTAAATTTGAGGATAAAAGAAGTAAAACATGTGAATCAATATTGTAAGATAAAAATGGTATTAGAAATTATTTTGTTCTTATAAAGGTAGTCACAGGACAACGTGGAATTCTCTTTACAGATCTAGATGCATATGGAGATGAATCAAAGTGAGTACTATATTTTATGATACATATTTACCTTCTGAAGTGTTCAGGCTATGTAAGTAAATATGTAATGCAAGGAGATTTGGCATTTTTACAAAATAGTCCCTCAAATTAGATAATAAGGCATGAAGAGAGAGCTTTTAAGCATTCCTAATCATAGAAGAATCATAGGTATAGAACTGAAAGGGTCCCTAGAAAGTCATCAGGTTCACCCTCTTCATTTTACAGAAGAGAAAACAGAAATCCAGAGGTTTAAATGATTTGCCCAAGATCCCACAGTGAGGCAGTGGTGAAGGAAGGCTGGAGGAAGCCCAGGACCTCTGAATCTACATACAGAAGTCTTTCTGCTGCATTATTCTGCTAGCCAAATAAGTCTCTCCCCCTGCCACCAACCAAATAAAATAGAAAAGACACCCCAATATTGTGTGGGTCTTTACCAGGAGTAAGCTCACAAGACGACCTCTAAAGATTATAGCCCTTTATCAGAAGCAAGCATTAGGTGGAAGAAATAGGTAATCTAGAGGAGGGGTGAGAAGGCAGGGCTGGGCAGATGAAAGACCAAAGTGACCATGCCTACAGGCTTGATTGACACATTGACACCAGTGGTGACTTTTGACACCACAGGGTCCTAGTCCATGAAGGGGAAATGCCACTTATAAGAATACAGTGGTGCTATTCATTTTGTAAGTTATTCAGGTAACATGTGCGAAGTAGTCACAATGTACTTGGTTGTATCCTCAGTGCTGTGAACGCTTCTCCATTGCTTAACAGGCTGTCTGAAGTTCAATTTAATTCAATAAGCATGTATGTAGCACCTACTGTTTGAAAGGCAGGTAGGTGTCACAGTGGAGAGAGCACTGGGAGTTGGAATCAGGAAGACCTGAGATCAAATCTGCCCTCAGACATTTATTAGCTGTGTGACCCTGAGCAAGTCACCTAAACTTTTTCAGTCTCAGTTTACTCATCTATAAAATGGGGATAAAACAGGCTCCAATTCCCAGGATTGTTGTGAAGATGAAATGAGATAATATATGTAAAGTGCTTTGCAAAATCTTCAATGTTAGTTATTACTAATTATTATAATTTCTATGTTCCAGGGACTATGTTATATGCTAGATATATAAAAACAAAAGTGTGAATGGTCTCTGCCCTCAAGGATCTCACAGTATATCTACTGGAGGGCAATTTTATACATTTATATATAATATATGCTATATATATCTAATCTATGCATATGTATGTAATATATTAATTAAATTTTATATTATTATAAATTATATAATATAAATATATAAATAATATATAATTAGATTGTATTAATACATGTTAATATATGTAATACATGTTAATATGTTATGTATAATATATAATTTAGGTATATACATATACACACATATATACACATACATATATATTTGTGTGTATATATTATATGTGTATTTATGTGTGTATATGCATATGCCAATAAGTAAACATAAAATACATCAAAAAACAGATTAATTTTGAAATAGGAGTAAGTGGTAGCAACTAGAAGGAATCAGAAAGGCCCCTCTCCTGCAGGGGATGGATGGCACTTGAGCTGATACTAGGAGGTGGCTAGGGAACTCTGAATGGTGGAAGGGAGAAGGGAAAGCATTCCAGATATGGTGAAGATCTAGCCTGTGCAAAGGCCCAGGGAAAAATTGAATGTTGTATAATGCTGGCAAAATGTCGAGTGAGTGAGAGGAATGACGCCGAATACAGTGTTCCAAAAGTCAAACAGTCGGGTGAGAGGTGAGGAGGGTCTGAACCAGGCTGCTGGCTGCTTGAGTAGGGACAAGGAGTCAAATGTTAGATAAGAGCACTCACAATCCTTTACAACTGATTGACTAAGGGGGTGAAGGAAAGTCATGAGACTAGGAAGAAATATGCTGACAAATATTTAACAGCTGGCTCTCTAGAGGAAAAAAAAGTAGACATCACATACTTATTAATGTTTTCTCCGTGACTTTCTTGAGTTTAGATGATGAAAAAAATCAACTAAGTCCTGATTTGTTTGCTAATTTCCAAAGTATAACTGCTCATACTGAAATTTTAACAATCAGCTCCTGGGGTTTGAACTGTCCCCAAGATGATGGCACCCTCAACAGAAATAGGGAAGTTAGAAGAAGAGGGGGATTTGGTGGAGAAAGAGAAAGGAATGGGCAATCATGAGCTCTGTTTAGATATAAGATGCCTGTAGGACATGCAGTTGGATATATCCTATAGGCAACTGATAGCAAGATTCAAATTCAGGTGAAAAATGACGGCTGGATTTATAGATCTGAAAGTCATCTGCACAAAGATGATCATTGAACTTTGGGAGCAAATAAGGCCACTGAGAGAGAAGAAGACCTAGGACAGAGCACTGGGTACACCTATGTCAAAAGAGCAGAAAATGGGTAATGATGCAGCATATTAGACTGAGAAGGAGTGGTCAGATGGGGAGGAGAAAAACAGGGAGAGAGCAGTCTCAGGAAAAACAAGGGAGTAGAGAGCATCCTAAAGAAGGGAGATAATCAAAAGTGCCAAATGAAGCAGTACAGAGCACTTGCATTCTCAGAAGTTTCCTATTTATGGAGTCAGGTACAACACAGAGCCCAGGACAAAGTAACCTAAGTGACTGCTACCCCAAAGCCTGACTCCTGAGGTAGGGTGTGGCAGGTGGTTCTCATAGATAGGAACTACTTTCAAAATCAGCACACTGCTGGAATGGAAACAATGGAAGAGACCTCCTGTGAAATGTGGTTTTTAACCTGGATTCCTATGTACATACTCGGGTTTCAAAAGTACCAAAGCTTGAAGGTGCCAACAACCAACAACACTCATTATAATTATTATGGAGAAACTTGTGGCTAGAATATGGGGAGAGACACAAAGGTTTCAAATAAGGTTTTCTCTTTTTGTGGCAGCTGAACACTTATTTGCTATAGGGTAGCAGCAGGGGTGTCTAGGGTGGATGGATATGCACACACGAGTGTTTAACAAAAGTTTGCCTCTAGTTCGTGGTCTTTTGTTGTCTATATTTAGCAGTCCTTCAGTCACTCAACAAACATATTTTTTAGCACCTCCCTCAATGCCCTGCACCAGGAACTGGGAAGAGACACAAAGACAAATAAGACAAAGTCTCTCTCCTCAAGGAGTTTATAATCAAGTAGGTACAAAAATTATGTCACAGAGTGAAATACACCTGGAATAATAGCTAATATTTCTTCATAGTGCTTAAAGCTTTACAAAGTATGTGACTCAAAGAACTGGAAATTGAGGGGATGCCCATCCCCTGGGGAATGGCTAAACAAGTTATAGTATATGAATGTAATGAAATACTATTATACAGTAAGAAATGATGAACAGGCAGATTTCTGAAAAACCTGGAAAGATTTACATGAACTGATGCTGAGTGAATTGAACAGAACCAGGAGAACACGGTACACAGTATCAGCAACACTATGCAATGATCATCTTTGATTGGCTTAGCTCTTCTCAGCAATACAATGATTCAAGCCATGTCCAAAAAAAAAAAATCATAATGGAAAATGCCATCCACATCCAGAGAAAGAATTGACGGAGTCTGAATACAGATCGAAGCATAGTATTTTCACTTTTGGGGTGTGTGTGTGAGTGTGTGTGTGTGTGTATTTCCCTTTTGTTCTGTTTCTTCTTTCACAACATGACTAATCTGGATATGTTTTACATGATTGCACATATATAATCTATATCAAATTGCTTACCATCTTAGGGATGGGTGAGGGGGAAGGAGGAAGGGAGAAAACTTGGAACTCAAAATTTTAAATTAAAAAATGAAGGTAAAAAAAAGAAAACAAAGGACAAACACCACCACCAAAAAAAAAACACCAAAAATGAACAAACAGTATTTCCCTCATGACAACCCCCTGAAACAGGTAACATATGTCTTTCATTTTACAGATTCAGAAATTGAGAAAGAGGTTGAGTCAGTTGCCCAGGGTTATATAACTAGTGTATGGCAGTGCCAGGACCAAGGCCTCAGGTCATTGGGTGTTCCTAATCCCTTATCCTTCCCACTGTACCCAACTATCTTCCCAACTACAATATAGGTTAGTTTTCTATAAATTTTGCCTATTCACTTTTATCCCACCCCAGTGAAAAATGCAGAATATTTGGCACATGTCACTTTCCTATGGATTGACATAAGGATACTCCCACTGCCCATCTTCCCCTTTCCCTTGTATTTATATTTTGTGGGGATTGATGACAGAATGTGTTATGAAACACTGAGCCAAAGCATAATGATGAAAAGTTCTATATTTGTTTAAGATTTTTAAAAAAATGTTTAAATTTCGTTGTATCTTAAAACAGGAGCCTGACTCTCCTTATCATTTACTTTAGACAAATTAAGCTAGCTCTTCCTAAAAAATACTGTTACATAGTGCAAAGAAGGCTTGATTTGGTGTCAGAACTCAGTGCAAATCTTAACGCTAGTAATTATGATTACACGACCTCGGACAAGTTCCTTAATCTCTCTCAGTTTAGTCTCCACCAGCCCTGAAGTCAGGAGGACCTGAGTTCAAATCTGGCGTTAGATACTGACTAGCTCTGTGACTCTCAGCAAGTCACTTAAACCTGATTGCCTCAAAAAAAAAAAAAGTTACACTGGGGAATCCAAACCCAAATCCAGGGCCTTTTCATTGCAATGTGCTGCTTCCTTGAACTTTACCCATGTAAAATAGGGATTATAATATTTGCGCCATCTACCTCACAGGGTAATTATAAGACAGGGTTTTGTTAACCTGCAAACCTTAAAGAGTTAAATAAAGTGTTATTGTTATGTTTGGCACAACCTTATTGGGAGCATAAAGCTACTGCCTTTAAATAGCTTCTATCCTAGATGGGTTGTGTTTCAGAAGATCTGAGACAAGACCATGAATATATGCAGTGATGAGAGAATATAAGAAAATACTTAATCAAGTCATGGTGTTTTCAGGCCTTCAGGAGGAAATACATAATCTTTGAAGAAAAGATAGTATCTGACTGAGGGCAGGGAACAACTTAGTTCCATCCCTAAGATGGTGAGCAATTTGATATAGGTTGTATATGTGCATTCTAGCAACCTGAGGGCCTCTGCCCTGGGGGGGGTGGCCTCTCAGACCCACTTTGATCACTTGAGTACCTAGATCATACCAGAGACCAAGGGCTCCATCTATGTGACCACTTAATCCTGGAAAAGGTGAATAAATATCCCACCTGCTAATCTTGGGCGATGGAGATTGGCCAAGTTCTCGCCATCTGCTCCCCCTACCGCAGGCCTGTGCTGCGGGCTGTGTACCACACAGGGCATTTAGCATTAGATCAATGGGTTAGACCAGTCAGTCTATGAAATCTGATTCTCTTAAGTTTGTCAGCCAGTCAGCAAAAGTGGTCCTTAAAACGCAGCCCTTCTCTGTTCCCCAGGCCAGCGGTAGCCAGGAGAGACTTGGGGGTTCTGGGAGAAAAAGTCATTTGGTGTCTGCCTTTGTACCTGTGCTTGTGTGTATGGACGTCCTAAGTCTTGTCGGTTTGATCACCACAGAGTCCCAGTGGGGAGGATCAGCCATCTCTCTTCCCTGCACAGCTGGTGTGGAACAGGCTGACCAGAGGATGCTTCATTGATTCTTTTGAGATGTCCTAGGGGTCAGTTTTGCATGCACCCTGGATCTTACAGCCACAGACTTTAATAATTATAATAATAATAGCTAGCATTTATATAGCACCTTAAGGTTTGTACAGAGTTTCAGCTATTTTCCTCACAACAACCCTGGGAGGGAAGTATTCTTATTATTACTATTTGCAGATGAGGAAACTGGCAGAGATTAAGTGGCTTACTCAGGGTCACACCGGTGATAAATGTCTGAGGTAGGATTTGACCTCTGATCTTTCTGTCCCCTATACCCTAAATGCCCCATGAATTTTGTAAAAAGTCAATGGAGAGCCTATGTACATAGTGACATAGGAAAAGGAGAACCAAGGGTCATTAGACATAGGATAGAGCCTGTCCTGGTGACCAACAAAGACTCGGACCTAGGTAGGATTCATTACATGCCTGCTGGTTGCAACCAAGCCGCCGCACAGGAGCCTCCTCAGTCAGCAGGGGCCCTGCTATCACTTCATTCTCATTTTATTTCTTTCATTGTTGTTTCTTGCCCTAAGTGGGCAGGAGGTAGGTGCTCAACTGACCCAGTTTACCAGCCCCTCAGGATTGGGTATTGTCTGGGGCATGTTTAGATCTCTTGGGACAACTACCCACGTGGACAGGTCCCCTGAGGACCGAGAAGGCCCAGCCTGATCTGACCTAAATTGACGAGTTTCTAGATGAACTGAATTGACCTTAGGAATGTAGTTGGCCTGTGACACCTCAGCTCTGGCTCTTAGTTTGTGAAAGCTTTAGCCCTTCTTTCTTTAGGGTGTTTAGGTTCCAAATGAGGAATTGAAATTTTCTCCTTTTTCTAGGTCTCTTTTGGGCAAGGGTGGGCTATTTGATTGTCAAGGCCTGGGAATGAGAAGCAGGAGTGTTCTGGAACAAACGGTTGAGAATCAGGAATGTTCTCTATGATCAGCATCTGTTTGCCTTAGAACTGTGACCTTCAGAATCTGAAATTGCAGTGGTTAAACATATGATGGGATTATGCTTTGCTTCCCAGTAATATCCCACTTAAAACTGCCATATGTGGAGGTATCTGCAGGTATACATGTGCATATATGTTTGGAAGTATTTGCTGTTAATGGTATTGGATACCTTACAAAACCCAATGAGACATTTCTCAGGGACAGTTGAGGATTTTCTTTTCTGTCACTGTGAGAGGCACTTACCTTCAACAAATATTCTCTGCATTGTAGGTTCTGCCTAATTTATCACTTTCACAGCTTGGAAAGCAGTCTACTTACTAATAAATGCTTTTCTGAGTAGTGCTTTGGTTTCTTGTGAGAGTCTATTGCAAAATTAAGTGATTAGAAGAGCTGTTATGACTACAGATAGCTGTTCTGTGCTTTAAAATATTTTCTATAGAAGCTTTATAGCTGGAGCTTAGGAATTAACAAAAGACAGGATGGGAGAAGCCAAGACCAGGAACTCAGGTAGGTTTGTATGCCTGGGAGGAGCTGGAGGAAGTAGGGTTTGAACCCAGGTTCTCTCCCACCAAAAAACATAAGGAGAGAAGGTTGGCAAGAAATGAACAATAAACCCACAGAGATGAGTCTAGATAGCAGATAGTTATATCAATAACTATCAATGGCTAAGGGAGATAATTACTGTGATTAAATTCTAGTTTTGCATAAACAACTTTGGAAATCACAAAAGCGTCAACTATGAAACTTAAAAGGTTTTAAACCTCTTAGGAAGTCAAAGGTGATGGGCCTCCCAAAGCTGCCCCAAGCCAACGTCAGGGACAAAGAATCAAGAAATTAGGACATAAGAGTAGGATCCCAGAAACTAGGAGGTTATGGCATAATGGCACTCTTTTCTTAATATTACCTTAGGAAATGGTTAGCATTTGTCAGAAATAGTTGTTTTCATAGATCTGGTATAAAAACACACACTTAAGAGTATACTAACTTTATGGTTGTTTCCCTTTCTAACACCATGGCTAATGTTTGGAATATTCTAGAACTTATAGGGACTACTCAAAAGCACAGGAACACAGTATTGGGAACCAAGAGACATTGTGTTCTAGCCCAGGTTTGTCGGCTGAGTGACTTTGGGCACCTCAGGCCACTTCTCTGGGACTTAGTTTCCACGTCTGTAGAATGAGGAAGTCAACCGAAGAAGATGCTTCCTCCTCTTGGCCCAAGAAATACTTGGCGAGGATGGAGCTCACGACATACCGCCCATCAGTAGATGACTGATTTTCCTCTCCAAAATATTTGCTTTGTTCCCAGGTTTTAGCAAAACATTAGAACCATTTTTTTAGCTAGTTCTCAGAACAGACATTTATAAATCATGGTGAAACATTGTCTTTGTCGTTGTAACAGAAGCTGCCGCTGCCAGGAAAACCATTCTTCCTGCTATACCTTAGGCAACAATCGTGATTTCTTTAATGTATATATTCTTGCAGGGTCTTTTCTTTGTTGTTTACATGGACTGGGTAGTGTTGGTTTTGACTTGGTGCTGATGAACTTCAGTTATTAAAAGTTCAATTAGGTTTCCGTGTGGTTTCTAGCTCCAGCTTATTCCTGCCAGTTCCCAATTTTCCTGTCCTTGCAGTCACCCATCATCTGCACCTGAATAAACAGCTGTCACCGAAGACAGAGCAATGTGGGTCGGGTTGGAGTTTTTTTATTTTATTTTTCTTCTTCTTTGGTCAAAGTACTTCTCTAAGTTGGCACAGCAAACCGCAGCTTAGGCTACAAACACCAGCTAACAGAGTAGTAAGTTGCCCAGCAACAAAGACTCTAAATACTCCCTTTGAAATTTAGGTTGGGTACAGTAAGCTATTCTGTGGCCAAAAGAGCGCTGGTCCACATTTTCAGTTTTTTACACGTTCACAAAAATAAATTCCCACGTAATTGCTAAGAATCATCAAAGAGCTCTATGACCCTGGCCATATTCACTTCTGTGGCCCTCAGTATCTTTCTCTTTAAAACGATCTCAAAGGTCACTTCCAATTCCGACATTCCACAATTTAGAGACTGGATTATCATAGCCTAAAAGGTGTTCTAGGGAAGAAGCCACCTAATGTTCCAGTGCCAGTTTTTTAAATCCAAAATTATACCTCAACACAGTAAAGACAAGAAAAAAAATACATAATCTTTGAAATAAAGGTTAAAATTTATTTTCAGTTTTAAAAATAAATAACATGATAAAAGTAAGTAATTTGATCATCATTGCACCTGTCCTAAAGTTTTATGATAAAGCTCTGCAGTTAGTTATTAATCAGAATCTGAAGTTTCACGTATAATGGCATTATGTTTTTGTTTTTTAGAGGGAGGAAGGCAGGGCAATTGGGGCTAAGCGACTTGCCCAAGGTCACACAGCTAGTAAGTGTGTCAAGTATCTGAGGCTGGATCTGAACTCAGATCCTCCTGACTCCAGGGCCGGTGTTCTACTCATTGTGCCACCTAGTTGCCCCTATGCTTTGTTTCCTAATCGTATCACCCATAAGTGCTGTGTGTGTGTGTGTGTGTGTGTGTGTGTGTGCACATGTGTATATTTGGAACTGTTTGCTGGTGGTGGTACCAGACACCTTATGAAGTCCTATGAAACATATTTCAGAAAAATCTAGGAAGTGTATTTTCATTCATACAAAAAAAAAAGCGGGGTGGGGGGCAGGGGGCAGAGAGGGATTCCTTTCTAAAAGCCCCATCAAAAAGATGGCTCCACTGCCCTGAGCCTCAGTCTGATCACAAGAAAGAAAAAAAAAACAGGGAATGCTTATTTGTAATCTATTGTTATAATGAATTCAGATATGCCATGACAGGCACCAGAACAGTGACCTCTCAGAACCTAGTAGTTCTCAATCAAACCACTGTTGCTGGGAGCTACTGGTGGTTCCCAGGTCAGCAGCACTGCACTTTCAGCAGGGCCAGGGCCTTTCATGTTCCCTTTGTATTCCCCGGCAACTCTCTAACTACTGCTAGTTCCTACTGTTGCTAATATTGGGTGGTCCTGGGTCATCATTTCCCACTGATGACTTCTGTCAGTGACCATAAATGGCCTTCTCCTTCCAAGGCCATTGCTTATAAGAACAGATACAGTTGGGGGCGGGGGGGGGGGGGGGAGAAGATTTTTTTTGTGTGTGTTATTAAGGTCCACCTCTCAGTTAATAAAAATATTCAGTCATGTGAATAAGTTGGGTGCCAAACCGTTAGTCTACAGCAGAGCAGCGGCTGCCCTAATGGGTTCAGCTGGCCAAGATTTCAATTTATGTTAAAAGCCCCAGAGGGGACATGGGAAGCTTTTCCTCCCTTCTCCTAGCCAGGGCTTCAGAGCAAGAGGGGAATGACTAAGGATGGCTCCCAGTCTCCCCAAGATAAAAGTTACTCTAAAGATGGCATAAAACAGAAATAATTCTGAATCGAGAGACAGGATTTTTGGTTTCTCATTTCATAATTATATAAAGCAATGTGTTAGCACAAACTGACATGTAGTCGATGGGTAACCTTGAAAGCAAATCGAATTCTGTATTGGATAACCTGGTGACTGACCACAGCCATCACCTCTGTCCCTTCACAAACAGACTGTGCAATGCCCCATCCCACTGCCCTGGCCACCATTATCTTGCACTAGACCTCAGCTGTTGCCAAGGATGAATCCACGCCTCTGGGCCTGTCCTTCTCCCTACCCCCAGGCAAGAAGAGGTACAACAGGATAGCCTCATCCTGCCCCAAAGGGCACAACCAGAGCCAGGACTACCTCAATTAGGATTATTTGTGCTTTTGATTTTCTGTGCCTTAAATATAGGTGATTAGGGATCGATTATAGTACAGAGTCCCTAGATAGTGAGGAAGTGAAGCACAGAGTACAGATCAGAGTCAGCAGGAAGTAATCCAAGAAGGCTTCCTGGGAGAGGTGAGTTTTGAGGAAGGGAAAGGGCATGATATGGCAGACATGAGAGGGTATTCAGCTGGAAAGAAAGGCACGGAGAAGCTTAGATCTCATCTGATAGGTAACAGGGGAGCCATTGTGGGCATTTGAGGAGTGGGGGTGATGTAATGGAAATGGTGTTCCAGGGCTTGCCTTGGGTGGAGCTGGGGAGATAGAGCACTGACTTCTGACCTCATTCGGTTTTCAATGCCCACTATTTTTCTGTTTGACTGGCCTGAGCCATCATTTTATTTTTGTGCCTGTGACTATCATCCCTTAAAGTCTTAGGTCATAGACACAGAATAAGGGAATTGATTTTATTTAGATCTTTTAAATTCTAATCAGGGAATGTTTTTAAACAGGATATGAAACCAGGTACACAGGACTGTCAGTTGCTAGGAGGGTGTTGTGTTTACCATTTGGGAGGAGGTACAAAGGAAATCAGTCTTTACAACACTCCAGGGCTTCTGAAAACTGGCCCTGCCAAAGTCACATACAGGTCATGTCTACACAGAACAATTACCCACTTTTCCAGTTTAGCTGTCACCTTTGATCAAATTAACCAGAAAGTTGGCAGATTTCTGCTGCCTTTTGCAGCCCACACACACCCTACTTCCCCCACTTCACAAAGGCTATGAAAAGAAAATGGGGAGGGGGGATAACAGAGAAGTTATTCTTAATATTTTGAGGGTACCACCATAGAAGGTCTCTGTGACTTGGCTACCCAAAGTCAGAACATCAGGCTGGGCTGAATTAACCCCGTGCCTGACCATGTGAAACTGTTCTATTATTTATATTCTTAAACATTGCTAAGCCATGGATTTTTGAAGCTAGTATTTTAAAGTTTACAAGGTGTTTTAGACACGTTCCCTAACTTGATAACAAACATGAATTTTTAGTACCAATGGACTAATTTTTAGACAAATAAGTTGAATAAAAGTTCCTCGAGGACAAGGACTGTTTAATTTTGTCTTTGTATCCCAGTGCCTAGCATGGTACTTGACACATAGTAGGCACTTAATAGGTGTTGGGTGGTTGATGACTGATTGATAAATTGAAGATGTGTTGACAGACTACTTAATATACTGTGCCCCTGAGTTCAAAAGCCATTGCTTCTAGATTGGATTTCCTGATCATCCACAGGGAAATTATTCAGAATTTTTGTGTAAATGCTGCCTTGGCAGAATCTAAATATATGTGGTTTTATGTAGAAGGTAAGGGTAAAAGGAGGATGATTAATTTCAGCAGCAGCTTCAGAAAGAAGAAGTCTGAGCCCACCTGAAGAGAACAAGAAGGTAAAAAATTTCTTATGTTTAGGATGCAGACAAGGAGAAAGCTTGGAAATGAAAGTGGGATGATTAGACATAAAAGCACCAGATAATTTTGTGATAGACAAAGTTAGAGAGAAGGCGCCAATGGCCTGGAGCAGGCTGGTAGAAGACTTGAAAGAAGAGACTGAAACTCCTTAAATGATGATCTGAAGAAGCAAGAAGGAGCTGGCCTTGAAAGTCCATGGCAAACAATTGTGTGCAAGCGAGATATATAGATTTAGATTATGTATGTATGTGTGTATGTATGTATGCATTGAGAGAGAGAATAACTTTGAAATAATCAGCAGAGGAAAGGCATTAGAATGAAAGGGGATTGGGAAAGATTTCCTGGAGAAGGTGGGATTTTAGCTGGGCCTTGAAGGCAACCAGAAGGCCAACATGAGGCGGGAGAGCTTTACAGACATTAGAGAAAATGCCCAGCCTTGGGAGGTAGAGTAAGTATCTTTTTCAAGTGACAGCAAGAATATTGGTGCTACTGGATCATAAAATGTGTTGCTGGGGGTATGAAAGGTATAAGAAGACTGGAAAGGGAGGGACACATGGGGCAGGGTTATGAAGTGCCTTGAACTTCAAACAGAGGATTTTGTATTTGATCCTGGAGGTGATAAGGAGCCCCTGGAGTTTATTGAAGGAGAGGAAGGTGATAACATGGTCAGACTTGTACTTTGGAAAGATCACTTTTTTATAAATTTATTTTTTATTTTTAGTTTACAACACTCAGTTTCACAATTTTGGGGGTTCCAAATTTTCCCTCCCTCCTTCTCCCCCTCCCCCCACCAAGATGGCATGTAATCCAATATAGGTTCTACACATACCTTCACATTGAACTTATTTATATAATAGTCCAATTGTAAAGATGAATTATAACCAAGGGAATGAATCATGGGAAAGAAGTGAAACCAAAAAAAAAAAGGAAAAAAAGAGAGCAAATAGTTTGCCTCAATCTGCATTCAGAGTCCATAATTCTTTCTCTGGATGTGCATAGCTTTTTCCATCATGAGTCTTTTGGAGCTGTCTTTAAACCTTGCATTGATGAGAAGAAGCAAGTCTATCAAAGTTAGTCCTTACAGATACCGTGTGTCTGTAATCATGTATAATGATCTCCTGGTTTTGCTCCCCTCACTCAGCATCAGTTCATATAAGTCTTTCCAGGTTATAATGAAGTCAGTCTGTTCCTCATTTCTTATAGCACAATAGTATTCCATTACATTCATATACCACAATTTGTTTAGTCATTCCCCAATTGATGGACATCCCCTTGATTTCCAAGTCTTTGCCATCACAAAAAGAGCCGCACATTTTTGCACATACTGGTCCATTTCCCACTTATATGATCTCTTTGTGATACAGCCCTAGGAGTGGTATTGCTGGGTCAAAGGGTATGCACATTTTTATAGCCCTTTGGGCATAGTTCCAAATTGCTCTCCAGAATGGCTGGGTCAGTTCACAACTCCACCAACAATGTAACAATGTTCCAATTTTCCCACATCCTCTCCAGCATTTATCATTTTCCTGTTTTGTCATGTTAGCCAATCTGACAGGAGAGGTGTGGTACCTAGAAGTTGTTTTGATTTGCATTTCTCTGTGATTTAGAGCATTTTTTCATATGAATATAGATATCTTTAATTTATTCCTCTGAAAACTGCCTGTCATATCCTTTGACCATTTCTTAATCGGAAAATGACTTGTATTCCTATAAATTTGATTCAGTTCCCTGCATATTTTAGATATGTGGCCTTTATCAGAGATACTGGTTGTAAAAGATTTTTTCCCAATTTTCTGCTTCCCTCCTAATCTTTGTTCCATTGGCTTTGTTTATTCAACAACTGGAAAGATCACTTTGATAGCCGATTGGAAGGTGAAGCAGAGTTAGGAGAGACTTATGAGAGAGAGATCAACTGCAGATAGTTTGTCTCTGCTGCCCTCCAGCCTGCCATCTCTCAAGTCCTGTCCTTTTACTCTGTTAGCCTGTGCCTGGGGTGCCTACTATGCCACTCCATCTACAATTACCCTTTCCCAGGCAGTGCCCTAAAAAGGTTGGGAGGGACCTTAGAAAACATCAAGTCCAAACCCCTCATTTGACAGATGAAAAAACTGAGATGAAGAGGTAGAGAGATTGGCCCAAAGTTGTACCAGTAACCAGGGGAAAAGCCTGGAAGAAAATGGCAGTCTTCTGCCTCTGGGCCCAGGGTTCATTGCACTAAATGCTCTGGACTGATCCATTCTGTTGACATTGTCCTCCCATCAACATTCCCCAGCTGTTTATAAGACAATTAAATTAATCCATACTAAAGTATTATTGGGGAAGCTAGTTAGTACAGTGGACAGCATATGAGGTCTGGAATTAGGAAGACTCATTTTCCTGAGTTCAAATCCAGCCTCAGACACTTACTAGCTCTGTAACCCTGGACAAGGCATTTAACCCTGTTTGCCTCAGTTCCTCATCTGTAAAATGAGATGGAGAAGGAAATGGAAAACCACTCCAGTGTCCTTGCAAAGAAAACCTCAAACGTGGTCACGAAAAGTCGGACACAACTGAAATAACTGAACAACAAAAAACTAAGTGGTAGTAGTAGTAATAACCTACATTTGTGACCAATAAAGCTTAATGTGTGATCCTTCCCAGACATTCAACAGTGTAAAATGCTTAACACAAAGCAATGACTCTCTAATGGTAGAGTTCCAGGTGCTAAGGAAGGAGGCCTTAACTTCCTCCTGTCATGGACCCCTCTGACAGTCTAGCGCCCCAGCTGTGCCTCCTCAGACAAATGTTTTTAATTGTATAAAACAATATGCACAGAATTACAAAAGAAAAAATTATATTGCAATTTTTTTAACTTCATGGGCTGCAGGTCAAGAAGTGGAGTTTTTTAGGGCAGGCAAAGCAGACTTTCCCAGCTTTCTGGGAAACTCCTGCTCTTTTTACATCTGAGATCAATCAACATTGTGTGTAATCACTGAAGACAATGAGAGTCATTGGAATCAGTTATCCCCACATCTGTTGGAAGAAATGGGCATGTTTTACCTAGAGAAGAGGAGAGGGGGATAGGCAGCTAGGTGGCACAGTAGATGAGAGTTCTAGGCTTGAAGTCAGGAAGACTTTTGTGAATTCAAATCCAACCTCA
Organism: Trichosurus vulpecula; assembly: GCF_011100635.1. Taxonomy (NCBI): domain Eukaryota; kingdom Metazoa; phylum Chordata; class Mammalia; order Diprotodontia; family Phalangeridae; genus Trichosurus; species Trichosurus vulpecula. Next base: position 360,433,087 of record NC_050573.1, read on the forward strand.
AACACTTACTAGCTGTGTGACACTGGGCAAGTCACTTAGCCCTGTTTGCCTTAGCTTCCTCATCTGTAAAATGAGCTGGAGAAGGAAATGGCAAACCACTCCAGTATCTCTATCAAGAAAACTCCAAATGGGGTTGGTGAAGAGTCAGACATGACTGAAATGACTGAACAGGGGGGTGCGGACCTATACTCCTTTAAGCATACGAAGGGTCATCATATAGAATAGATATCACATTTATTCTGCTTGGACCCGGAGGGCAGAACCAGAATCAATGGGTAGAAACTGTAGAGAAGTAGATTTAGGTTAGATTTAAAGAAAAATTACCACTGCTTAGCTGCACAACAGTGGAAGGGATTGTCAGAGCGAAAAGCAAGTGGGAAGCTATGTCAGAGAGTAAATGCTTTTTCAGAGATGGGATGGTTGAAAGGCCCTTTCCAGTTCTGAGATACTAGGATTTGTGTAAGGCGGCAGATTTAGTCTCATTTCTTCGTAATTGTTTCAACAAGCTAGCTAGCAGCTGTTGTGGGGGTAAAAGACCAACACAAGCCCAACAACAAGCACGTTACCAGCACGTTTCAAAAGCCCAGGTTCTTTTGATCTTCTTTAGTAAGGAAAGCTATGTTAAGGGGTTGACAAGTTTACTTTAATTCAGCATACAAATACCAAGCACCCTGAACGTCAGAGCAAATACAAACAAATTACAAACATTGACAGACAGACCAAATACAGATTCATAGTTACCAACATCTGGGTTCAGCCCAGGAGCTCATAACAAGGGCTGGCCCAGGGTCACATGCACCGCCATGGCTGTGGGTAAGAGCTCCGAAGCAGAGAAAGCCAACCCCTGGTTTTATATCTTTTTTCAGGGTCAAGGGCAAGTCACACATGTGACTCACCCATGTGACCTAGAATCATCACAAAGAGGGGACTTAAACCCATGTGGTCTAAAAGCCTCTGATTCCCAAACATGCCACTCAAACCCATGTGTAAACTAGGCCCTCCCCTGAGGCAAGGAGGCCACCAAGGACTCCCAAATCTAATCAAGGAAACAAAGGCCAAACTCTTCAAGGGCACTTGGTTGAACTGAGTGCTAAGAGCCCATTTTGTTTACCAACACAATAATCACCCCCTTATGTAATAAAAAAGTAACAAACATGCCATTTCCATAAAAATATTCCCTACTTCTAATCGGTCAGTGAGCCAGACTGGCAAAAATACTTTCTCTGTCATTGTTGAGATTTTACTGTACTTGGGAGGGAGGTGTGTGTGTGCGTGTGTGTGCGTTTGTGTGTGTGTGTGTGTGTGTGTGTGTGTGTATGGCCGTCTCCTCTTGTCCCACTGGATCAGCTTTTCTCACAGACTCGCCATTTTCTGTGCCTACCACAATTTTCCTACCATCTCATTTGTCACTGGCAGTGCTACCCCCAGTTTCAATTAGCAGATGGCTTGACAAACACTCCTCCATGGCTTAGGTGTTGTCTAATCAGTCTCTTCCACGGATGCATTGTGGGGAATGATACAAGTGTCTTGACTCAGTGGGTTGTGGGGTTGGAACACCGAATATGGCATGATCAGCCAGTAGACAATGAGCCCAAAGTCCCTTCTGAGTCACTCAGACTAATGGGAGAATTAATTGTGCTTCCCTAAGGCTTATCAGGCAGTGTGGTGATGCTCCACAGCAATCTGGATCTTCACACTCTCAGTTGGGTGCCCAATGCACCCAACTCTTTAACCAGCCTCCAGACCCTAGCCTCTACACCCCTCCACTTATTCTCTTCTTTTTCTGTTGCAGAGGGAAGTCCTGCAGGACAATTACTTTTGAACAATTTAAAGAAGCTCTGGAAGAACTCTCAAAGAAACGATTTAAAGATAAGAGCAACGAGGAGGCGATCCAGGAGATACACAAGCTCATCGAAGGAAAAGCCCCGATAATATCAGGAGTGACGGTATAGAAACACATTATGGGGCTGGCTTTAAGGCTTTACCCTCCAGCTGTCCTTGGGATGTAGGGTGGAGAGAAATAGCCAGGGGGAAAGGGCTTGCTCTCAGGTACCCAGGTCACAACTCTGAAGGGGCTGGAGTCATGGTAGAGGAGAAGGGAAGGAACTAGGAAGGAAGGAAAAAGGGGAGCAATGGACATGGAGGGGGAGGTGCAATAAAGGACTGATGAAGAGCAGTGTTCACTCACCTGATGCTGTCTGATCACTTCCCCTTCTGATATCTCAAAAGATGGTGTAGGACATCAGGACTAAAATAGTCTATCTGGGAACTGTGGGACTGTAGCAGCAAGCACCCTAGCATACCCAGGATGCCCTGCTAAAACAGGTTCTTTGATCTGCTTTTCTAGGAAAGACTGCTCAAAAAGGGGTTAACAGTCCTATTTTTAATTACATTTACTAGTTCAGAGGAAAAGTCAGCACCCTGAACATCAGAGAAAATATACGCAGAGAAATTAGCACAGAGACCAATGGACAGGGCTCTAACTTCCTGATCAAAGAAATATTGCTGTACACTTTACATATGTCACTGGACTGAGAGAGTCTTTACATCTGAGCAGTTGAGGAGCTCTGAACATATGGCTACTCAGAGTCTCCACCAGGAAATCAAAAGATTCTTCTCATAAGCGAGCCCCCAAAGCAAAATACCAACTCAGAGTATATATACACTTCTCAGAGCCAGAAGGCATCACAACCCTGGTGACTCAGTGCCCAATTAGTTTAGCACCAAAAAGTGTGAAAGCCTTCCTACAAGCAAGCTTCCCCCTAAGTAAGCCCCTTCTTAGGCAAGTCCCTCCCCCAATTGGCTCTATATGACTCAGGATGTAAAACAGCTGTGATTGAACACATGTGGTCACACAGGCCACATGGACAGGGAAGATCTTCCTATTCCATTAACATTACAGGGACCTTAACCAAAATTCACTTTTACCTCTGGTGCAGACCCTCATCACCTCACACTTGGACTATTTCAATAGCCTGCTGGTGGGTCTGCCTGCCTCCAATCTCCACCACTCCAATTCATCCTCCATTCAGCCACTAAAGTGATTTTCCTGAAGTTCAGGTCTGATCATGCTTCTCCACTACTCAATAAACTCCAGTGGCTCCCTATTCCTCCGGGAGCAAATACAAAATGTTCTGTTTGGCATTCAAAGCCCTTCATAAACTCACCCCCTCCTACCTTTCCAATCTTCTTACACCCTAATCCCCAACATGTACTCTTCGATCCAGTGACATTGGCCTCCTGGCTGTTGCATGAACAAGACATTTCATCTCTTGGCTCCAGGCATTCTCTCTGGCTGAGCACTCTCCCCACTCCATTCTGACTACTGACTGCACTGGCTTCCTTTAAGTTCCAACTAAAATCCCACCTTCTACAGGAAGGCTTCCCCAACTCTTCTTGATGTCAGTGCTTTCCCTGCTCTTAATTGTTTCCTATTTATTCTGTATGTAGCTTGCTCTGTATATATTTGTTTACATATTGTCTACCCCATTAGACTGCAAACTCCCTAGATCAGGGACAGTCCTTTGCCTCTCTTTGTATCCCCAGAGCTTAGCACAGTGTGTGGCCTACAGTATGCTGAATAAATGTTTATTGAATGAATTACTGAAAATGAAGCACAGGCAAGATTAGTGTCCCTCCAACAACAGGACTATCACTTCAAAGGACCGTCTCAATGAAAAGTCAGTCTCCATAGTGTCCCTACGGTGCTTGACTAACAGCCACTTTGAAGAAAGTGTTACTCTCTTTTCTCAGCATTTATATAAATGGAGAAGGTTCAAGGACCACATGAGAGCTAGACATATCAAACTAACATTTAGTCCCAAATCTGCTGCTGCGTGACCTTGGACAAATCACTTCACCTTCCTGGGGCTCAGTTTTCTCATCTTTAAATGAAGAAGTTGGGCTAGATGAGTCTCCATGGCCCACAGTGTGGCTATCTTCTGAACCTTCTAATTTTACTTTATTTTTTTTAAATAGCAATAGTACAGTGGGATGCAGGTGGTACAGTGGATAGAGTACGAGGCCTGGAGTCAGGAAGAATCACTTCCTGAGCTCAAATCTGACCTCAGATACTTACTAGCTGTGTGACCCTCGGCAAGTCACTTAACCCTGTTTACTTCAGTTTCCTCATCTATAAAATGAACTGGAGAAAGAAATGGCAAGGCACTCCAGTATCATTGCCAAGAAAACCCAAAATTGGGCCACAAAGAATCAGACACAGCTAAACAACAACAACAAGAAGCAGGGAGGGGGCAGTAGAACAGAGGTATCAGAAGGCAGGCTGCTGAATGTAATGGGAACCCAGATTAAAATGTAATTGGGAAATATTTTATTTAAATAAATCAAAATACAACAGAACAGAGATACTGTTAATATGTGGTTTTTATATGTTTTAGCTTTCATTAAATATTTTCCAATTATATTTTTTAAAAAAATTTTAACATTCATTTTTTTCAAATTTTCAGTTCCAAATTCTCTCCCTCCCTTCCATCCCCCACCACCCCTCGAGAAGGCAAGCAATATGACAGTAATTATTCATGTGCAATCATGTCCAACATTTCCACATTAGCCTTGTTGCAAAACATACACACACACACACACACACACACACACACACACATACACTCCAAGAAAAGTAAAGAAAGTTTAAAAAGTATGCTTCAATCGGCACTCAGAGTTCATCAGTTCTCTCTCGGGAGGTAGAGAGCATTTATCATCATGAATCCTTCTCTTGGATCATTATCTTGGTCCAAGTAGTTAAATCTTTCAATATCTAGTTTTTTAAGTCAATATGCAGCCTACAGGAATGCTTATGGCTGGTTTGGTAGCCCCCATTCTTGTTTGAATTTGACATTCCTTGCAGTAGAGTGTTCTCGGTTTTAAGTCAGCGGGCATGGGTTCTAATCCTGACTTTACTACTTACTGCCTTGGCCAAGTCACTTAATTTCTCTCATCCTCAGTCTCCTCATTTGTAAAGTGAGTTATACTCAATCACCTTTTAATCTCATAAAATCTACAATCTGATTGAATTTTAGCATTTTGATTAGATTTCAAGCGCATTTGCTATGAGTACCCATAGATTTTAAGGGAGAGCAGGAACTAAGTACTGTCTATTCATAGAAGAGTGAGTAAGGAGTTGTCTTTGTTTTGTTTGCACCATCCATGCTGAATATTAATCTGCTTGTGGAAAGTTTCAGTCACTCTGCTACATAATAAACAAGCCAGATGGGTTGCCAGCTCACTATAATTTGAAGAGGGAGGAAAAGTCCTTTTACATCCCCCTTTCTAATACCTCTCTTCATACTAGGCATTGATAACTGAAAATCTACCTTTTATTATCTCTAGGCTTTGTCCTTTGTTAAAATGTCCTTGGGAAGGGTAACTCCCTAAATCTTTCAGTCATTTATACCTCAGTGCAAATGAATCTGTCAAAACCTTTTTCTGGGAGCAGACTTTGTAAAATCAGCAGTTAAGAAGGCATGAGGACAATGGGTAGTTGAGATGGAGGGAGACACAAACAGAAGAAGAAGAAAGATTCCAAGGATGGTGATGAAGACAAATCTAGATTTGGCAATTTTGCGCTGCCCTTCAGTATCAGAGGACAGGGAGAAGATGAACAATTTAGACACCAAGCAGCTAGAGCTGGATGCATGAGATGGCTGTAGGAGCTGATGTAATAACTGATAAGCCTAACCCTTTCATTTTACAGATAAAGAAACTGAGGCACAGAGAGATTAGATGACTTGAGCAATAAGAGCTTCAGGTAGAATTCAGAACCTAAGTCTTTGTGACTCCAAGTCCAGCTATATCCCACTAATTCTCAAAGTGTGATCCAGGGACCTTTGGGGGCTCCTGAGACCATTTTAGGGGATCTGCAAGGTCAAAACTATTTGTATAAAATATTTAAGACATCGTAATTTCTAACATGGTGAATATTGATAGATATAACAGATATAAATAAATGGTCTTTAAGGGGTCCTCAATAATTTTGAGGAGTACAAAGAAGTCCCAAGGCCCAAAAGTTTGAGGACTGTTCTACTATACTATACTGGTGTTTAATGGTACCAATGTCAGAATGTCTAAGAAAAGATTGGGTCAAAAAAGGTTAAGTCCCTGGGGATTTTTGGAGGGTTAGGTAGCATTTCACAGCATTCTTGAATTCTGAAGAAGATAAAATAAAGTGCTTGTTTTGAGGTTAGATTCTATTCTAGACTGTATTCACTTTAGTCTTACTTGACCAGGTTACCAATACGGCAATAAATTCTAATTTCACTGTTGAGTTTACCACGTCCTAGCTACTTCATCCCAATTTTTTTTTTCCTTAAACTGGGCCCATTTAGATTGTCATTGGGGTCCTCTAACATTCAGAAGTTGGGAGAGCGACAGAATTGTCCAAAAATGCAGCAAGGTAAAATTTTGTGAGATAATGAGTTCTCTGTCACTGGGAGTGTTTAAGGAGAGGCTGAATGACCATCTGTCAGGAATGTTGTGGGAGGTGTAACACATTTAAGGTTTGCAAAGGGCTTTTATTCCATAATTTCCTTCGAGTCTGTAGGTAGTGCACACTATCCCCATTTGCAGAAGAGGAAGTTGAGGTTGAAAGGCCAAGTGAACTTGCCTAAGGTCACAATGGTCGTCAGTGGCAGAATTTGGATAAAAACCTAGATCTTCTTCCTCCTACTCCAGCGTTTTTTTTTTTAACTCTGCACCATGAACTGTCTTCCACGAAATATCTGAGGGCTCATCTGACACTCTCAGATTGGAAAAAACCTGGTCAGTGTCCACAGTCCAGATCATTCGAAGTCCCATGTGGTTTATTTTGGTATATAGCCATACACTATAGCCAACTGGAACCCATCCCAGGATGAATTCAGAATAAAGAATTAATGTAGAAGTGTGCTTATGATTGGTACAAATTTCTGAGAATTAAATGTTTGTGCAATATGCTGTATCAGTTATAGATGACAAGAAACCAAATTAATGGATTTTCTAGGATGCATTCTGTTCTATTCAATGGCTTTACCCAGTTTGCTTCTCATAGGCCAACCTCACTTAACATTGCAGTTACTAACTACTTCTGGCTATGAGTTTTCTCAAAACCTATTTCTATACCACACACACACACACACACACACATACACACACACACACACATATACCATATCTATGTCATATATACCCATTCATTCATTTTTTAAAAATTTAAATTTTATTATTTATTTTACAGTTCTTTACAATTTAAATTTTGAGTTCCAAATTCTCTCTTCTTTTCTACTCCCTCCCACACCTACTGAGAAGGCAAGCAATATGATAGTAATTATACATGTGAAATAATGCAAAATATACTTTTATTTTAGTATTTTATTATAAGCAAGAAAAAGAAAGTGATAAAATTATTCTTCCATTTGCACTCAGACGTCATCAGTTCCTCTCTTTGGAGGTGGATAGCACTTTTTCATCATGAGTCCTTTGGAATTGTCTTGGATCATTGTATTGATTAGAATAGCCAAGTCTTTCACAGTTGATCATCATTACAACATGGGTGTTACTGTGCACAATGATTTTCTGGTTCTTCTCATTTCACTTTGCATCAGTTCATTTAGGTTTTGTCATGTTTTTCTGAGGTCATTCACTTGTTTGTGAAACATTTATTGGGTACTATTTCAACAATCCAACTAGCAGCTTCTGTGGGGGTGTAAGATCCACCAACAACCAGCACCCAGAAAGCTGCCAATACAGGTCCTTTTGATCTGCTTTACTTAAGGAAAGCAACGTTAAGGGGTTAACAATCTTATTTTAATCCAGCATACAAATATCATTTGCTTAGTTCAGGAGAAAAAATCAGCACCCTGAATTACAGACCCAATAAAATTCAACACCTGGGTGTACAGCCAGGGAGCTCATTATAACGGCTGGCCCAGAGTCACGTGTCACTCCTGCTGTGGCTCAGAGCTCCCAGAGAGAACACTAACCTCTGCATTTATATATCCTGTTCAGGGTCCAGACCTCACCCAGGCTGGGTGTGGAGAAGTTCCCCGCCCCCAATACCACATCAGATACAAATCAATGGCTCCCAATTGTCTCAGTGCTGAGAAATACAAAAACATCCCACTTTATCTGCCTCATTCAAACAAAGGCCAGAATCATTAAAGGTCAACAGTAAAAAGTCCCACTTTAATAACTATTACAGGTACCAATTATGTACCCAGCCTTTCCCTGGGTTTGCCTTTGCCTTTCTTTTCTCAACACTCTTCACTTTAGAACCTAAGGTCTGGCACTTTGCAAACTTTTAAAGAGCCATATAAATGTTATTTGTTGTTAATAATAATAATGCTAATAAGCCCAGGCAGGACAATAAATACTAATCCCTGCACACAGTCTGCAAGAAAGATAATATATACCTAATGTGACTTGTGAAATAGATGCCTAAAGGAACTATTTTGCAATGAATTCAGCAAGCATTCATTAAGTACCTACTGTGTGCCAGGCACTATGATTGACATAGAGGAGACAGGCAATAACCAGACATTTGTCATAAAGGAACTTATACTCTATTTGGGGTGCAGAGGACAGAATTTTACTGTACTTTAGATCCTCAGTTCCCTCCTCATTTTGTTTTTATAGGACACTGAGATTCGTCTGGGATGGTAGTGAAACAGTCAAGGATGTTTTAGGGTGGTAACAGGAGGGAGGGCAGCGGTTTGTAGGTCCAGCAAATTCAAATTTTATTGGTCAGACAGAATTTTGTGAGCCTAGTGTTTGTTTTGCTATTTGTTTTGAACAGTATTCACCAGGACAACCTAGACCAGGGATGGGGAACCTGGGGGCTTGAGGCCACATGTGGCTTTCTAGATCCTCCAGTGTGGCCTTTGACTGAGTCCAAGTTTTACAGAACAAATCCTTTTTGGCCTCGAGGCCACAGGCTCTCCATCCCTGACCTAGACCATAAGACAACGGACTGATGAAATTCCTAAAAATCTAAGGAAAGATAACAAGCAGTAGCAGATGCATGACAGACAGACATGGCGAAGCATACAACTGTTGTTGTTGTTTGGTGTTTTGAGTCGTGTCTAACTCATCGTGACCCCATTTGGGGTTTTCTTGACAAAAATACTAGAGTGGTTTGTTATTTCCTCTTCTAGCTCGTTTTAGAGATGAGAAAACTGAGGCAAACAGATCTAAGTGACTTGCCCAGGGTCACACAGCTACCACGTATCATGTGTCTGAGGCCGGATTCAGACTCAGGTTCTCCTGATTCCTGCTCTATCCACTGTGCCACTTAGCTGCCCCTTGTTATTTTTTATTTTTTGGAGGTAAATTTTAATGAAAAGAGGGATTTGAATAGACAGAAATGAGTGTGTGTGGGGGGGTCATTTCTGACTATTCAAATCCCTCTTTTCATTAAAGATTTACCTCTGATGTCTCCCCCTCCTCCAAGGAGATTTCCCATAACCCACAGGTTAAAACAATGTCCCTCTCCTCAGAATTATCCTCTTTCTTGGCTCTCTTTGGTGAAGATTATACTCTTCTTTACATCCATGCATAGTGGTTCAGTTGGCATGGTGGATAGAGCATTAAGCTCGAAGTCAGGAAAACCTGAGTTGAATCTTGCCTCAGACACTTGCTAGGTGCGTGACCCTGGACAAGGCACTTAACCTTTGTCTGCCTCAAATCTCCTCACCAATAAAACGGGACAAGTAAACTACCTGGTACTGGCTAAGAAACAGAGTTGTGGATCAGTGGAATAGGTTAGGTACACAAGATGCAGTAGTCAACAACTATAGCAATCTACTCCTTGCTAAACCCAAGGAATCCAGCTTCTGGGCTAAGAATTCACTATTTCACAAAAACTGCTGGGAAAATTGGAAAATGGTAGGGCAGAAACTGGGCATAGACCAATATCTTACACCATATACCAGAATAAAGTCAAAATGGGTTCATGATCTAGGAGTAAAGGCTGATACTATAAGCAATTTGGGAGAGCAAGGAATAGTTTACTTATCAGATTTATGGAAAAGAAAAGAATTCATGACCCAACAAGAGATAGAGAGCATTACAAAATGCAAAATGGATAATTTTGATTATGTTAAATTGAAAGGTTTTTGTATAACAAAAGTCAATGCAACAAAAATTAGGAGGGAAGCAGAAAACTGGGAGAAAATCTTTACAACTAGTGTCTCTGATAAAGGCCTCAGCTCTAAAATATACACGAAACTGAGCCAAATTTATAGGAATACAAGTCATTCCCCAATTGAGAAATGGTCAAAGGATATGAACAGGCAGTTTTCAGAGGAAGAAATTAAAGATATCTATAGGCATATGAAAAAATGCTCTGATTAGAGAAATGCAAATCAAAACAACTCTTAGGCAGTACCACATCCCTCCTGTCAGATTGGCTAAAATGACAAAACAGGAAAATGATAAATGCTGGAGAGGATGCAGGAAAATTGGAACACTGTTACATTGCTGGTGGAGTTGTGAACTGACCCAGCCATTCTGGAGAGCAATTTGGAACTATGCCCAAAGGGCTATAAAAATATTCATACCCTTTGACCCAGCAATACCACTTCTAGGGTTGTATCCCAAAGAGATCACACAAATGGGAAAAAGACCCACATATACAAAAATATTTATAGAGGCTCTTTTTGTAGTAGCAAAGAACTGGAAATCAAGGGGATGCCCATCAATTGGGGAGTGGTTGAACAAGTTGTGGTATATGAAGGTAATAGAATACTATTGTGCTATAAGAAATGGGGAAGATATGGACTTCGTAATAACCTGGAAAAACCTACGCGATATAATGCTGAGTGAGCTGAGCAGAACCAGGAGAACATTATACACAACCACAGATATATGGATTCTGTGATGACTAACCCTGATGGACTTTGCTCTTCTCAGCAATACAAGGTGCAAAGACAACTCTAAAGGAGTCATGATGGAGAGAGCTATCTACATCCAGAGAAAGGACTATGGAGACTGAATGCAGATTGAGGCAAACTGTTTGCTCTCCTTTTTTTTCTTTTGTTTTTGTCTCTGTTTTTTTTTTTTGGTTTCGTTTCTTCTTTCTCACAATTCATTCCATTGGTCATAATTTTCCTTTACAACTTGACTATTGTGTAAATAAGTTCAATGCGAAGTTATATGTAGAAGATATATCGGATTCCATGCCATCTTGGGGAGGAGGCGGGACAGGGGGGGAAGAAAATCCTGAACTCAAAATGCGGAACTGAGTGTTGTAAACTAAAAATAAAAAAATCTTAATAAAAAATACCAATTGGCTCAGAAAAAAAAAATAAATAAAATGGGGCAAATAATAGAATCTATCTCATAGGGTTGTCGTAAGGATCAAATAAGATAACACAGATAAAGGGCTTTGGAAACCTTAAAGTTGTTGTTATTACTACTCTTATTTACTTTGACCTTCCAACAGGTTTTTAACTCCTAGAACAGTGGTTCTTTTTTGTTTGTTTGTTTTGGAGGGGGGCAGGGCAATTGAGGTTAAGTGACTTGCCCAAGGTCACACACCTAGTAAGCCAGTCAAGTGCCTGAGGCTGGATTTGAACTCAGGTCCTCCTGACTCCAGGGCTGATGCTCTACTCACTGTGCCACCTAGTTGCACTATGGAACAGTGGTTCTTAAATTTAATTTTATGCAACCCTTTGGCTATCTGGTAAAGCCCATGTTCCCCTTCTCAGAACGTTTGTAAATGTATCGAATAAAATATATAGAATTATAAAGAAAAACAATTATATTGGAATAGTCATCAAAATAATTTTTTTAACTTCATTGACCCTAGGTTAAGAACCCCTGTCCTGGAGAGTAAGGCCTGGATTGTATGTATCTCTGTAACCCTATTGACTAGTATAGAGCCTTAGTATATGTCTAATTAAATTGAATTGGTTGAAATGAAATGTTTATTTTACATATTTACCCACCCCCCTTTTCCTTCTTTTTTTTTCCTCTCATTCTCTCCCTCCTGTCTCCTCCCCATACCTGGTCTGGTCAACCTTCCTGAATCCTCGCTACAGAAAGCCATCTCCTCTCCAACTGTGTCACGACTTACAGACACATCCAAATTCACTGGTTCCCACAAGGAGAGGTTCGATCCATCTGGCAAGGGCAAGGGCAAGGCTGGAAGAGTGGACTTGGTGGATGAGTCGGGCTACGTGCCTGGATATAAGCACGCGGGCACGTATGACCATAAAGTCCAAGGAGGGAAATAGGAGTCCCGTGCGGAGAAGGAGCAAGCATTGCCAGGACGGCGATGCACACTGTTCAGGTTGGCATGAATGCGAAGGTGATGATGTTGGAAATCGTTTTCAGGAACTGGAACTTATTCTACCACCTGCTGAGGTCCTCACAACACAGGGCAACACTTCTTTACATTCCTCATGTTTAACGTGGGCAAAAGCAAAAGGGAAAAAAAAAGTCTCTGAGCTTTAGGCAAGAAACCAAATGGAAAGGCCTTTTTTTTTTTCTTTCTGATCCACACCATATCAGTAGCACTAAGAGGCCAAAAACATTCCCAAATGTTCAGTGTTGCTTTAGGGGTGAGAGAGGGTCTCCCTTTGCCCCTCAAATGGAGTGTTCTCCTGGCCTGCTTCATGTTTGGCAGAATATCTTTCAGAAGAACATCTCCCACTTGAGTGGGTTGGGGTCTGGCCATGCCTGATTCCTTTCTAATGAGTCCACTCTGTCCTCAGAGACAAAATGCTGAGCATTAAACTGGGAAGTAAAAGGCTGTTTTTCCAAAGAAACTTCCATAGATCCGTATTACTTACTACCCTATTTGCAAGCAGAGGAAGTTTCTTCCTGGAAAGCCAGAGAAATGTAGCTCCTGGATGTGAGCAGGGGGAAAACAGGGCACATCTCTATGTCTAAAGTCACCTCTTCCCCTTGTGTGAACCGTACCCACTTTAATCCAAATCACCAACAAGCATAAAGATCAAAACAACAAAACTGGGTGGGGGGAGGGAGAGGCTGGAGGCAATTAGAGCTAATCTACTAACTAGAACTAGAAAGACAACTAAATTAAGCCTTAGGTGGCAGAAAACAAGCTTGAAGGATGGCCACAATTTGTTTCTAGGCTTACACTGCCACATAGTGGGTGTGAAGGGCATTGGGAGTCTCACGAACATTGTTTAACATGCAAAGGCTAAACCTAACACTGCTGAGGGGTTTTGCCCAGAATTTGGCACACACTGCCATGCTGTGTATCTGTGTAGGGGGACAGGAGTCTAGTTCATGTGAGCACAACTCCACACATCTATATGGTGTTTGCTTTTATGCTAGCTCTGAGGTAACAAAGTTTGAAATCTCAAACAGCAAGGTCAAACGAATGGGAAGAAAGTCTTATGAGGTAGGACATGAAAACTTCCCAGTTTACAAAAAGCTAATCATCCCCTCGCCTCTCCTCCCTCTCTAGAGCCGCAGAAAAAAGACTTAAGAGTTTGAAGTAAAGTCTTCTAATATTTATGAAGCATGTGAGCAGTTTATGAAAGGCACTGGTTCTCTGAGTCACAGAGTCCTCATTTCATATTACTTAATGCAAAAAAAGAGTCCCAGCCATTGCAACGGCTTTTATGTTTTCTATTTTGCCAGCAGAAGTCCAGAACAAACCTATTATTTGTCACTGCTTTCCCCCTCTTTGAAACTAAAACCAACACATCATTAAGTCCAAAACATGCAATGAAAATGAATGATGATTTTTTTTTTTAGCCTGGGTATTTGCAGTTGACCGTTTAAAGCTTTGCTTTTCCTTTTTGTGAAATGGAATTCATGCATTAACTTTAATAATATGTAACTTTGGCTATTAAAGTTTAATCAACTTTACAGTCTCTCTCTGTTTGTCCCTTTGCCCATTCTGGATTCAGTACAGATCAGAGGCATCTTTCAGAGTGTGATCAGGATGGGATTATGTATGCTGGCTTTGTACACAGTCAAAAATACCCTCTGGAATTGACAACACCCAGCCAGAATCAACCCCCTCTCCCCTTAAAAAAAAACCTTCTTGAATAGTCTTTCGCTCTTTTTTTTTTTTTAACAGCAATTTACTCTTAACTGACTTTCCCTTGGAAGCCTCCTTTATAAACTTGGCCTCCCCTGAACTCTTCCAATCCCTAACAGGACGTGAAACCAAAACAACAAAAATAAACAAAGGAAAGAAGTCTCTCTTAGGCCCTGGATTTTTGTTTGGATTTTGTTTTGTGTTTGCAAAGAGAGAGAAACACAACCATGAGTCCATTTTTCAGCATGCCCTGGGTACTGTCTTGTGTTAGGGTTTCCCAGTCCTCTACCATCGCTGTATCTGTTCAGGTTGGTTGAAGTTACCAAGATATTTTTGTGGAGGTATGACAGTCTTAACATTTTTGTTGTTGTTGTCATTTGTCTTTGTAATCTTGTATTAAACAGGGTCCCCGCCTCATTCACAAACCATAAAAATAAGTGTCTCCAAACATTTCCAACTGCATCCATGCTCAATATTTGTAGCTGCAGTAAGATTTTCTTAGTATTGCTACATTTGCCAATTTGTTAAGCATGCATGCTTATTTAGGTCTCAGGAATCTTTACTTTGTATTCGACACCGTTTTAGTTATGGGAATATTTTACCTTTTTATAAGATGTGACTGTAGGTTTTGCTATGAGCTGAGTATTATGTGGAGGCATAGATAGCCAGTAGGGCCAGGCCTCTGGCTAGTGAATTTATTCACTTGCTAGTCAAGCATAAGGGCAGGGAAAGCTTTGGAATGGTTCTCCCCCACCCACCCTGAAGCTTCAGAGCCTGAAAGATAAACTCCATGCCTCGTGTTGTTTTGCTTTTTTTTTAAAAAATGTTTAAAGATGGGCAGATAGAGACTGTGCACCAAATATCTCAGGATCCAAGGGTCCTGCTCCCTAACCAGTAAAGGAACCATTAGCTGGTAGCACTTAAGTCATGATTCACTTTTGGCCATAAAGAAGTTGGAAATCCATGGTTTCTATGTGGTATCCTGTTTAGTTTTCATGCATAATGTCATAGAGTTTAGATACAGAAACATTTCCTGACCCAGCCTTCCCACAATTACCACATAAATCAGCACATTCATTCTCCTTATTCATTTCACTCATTCTTTTCATTCACTAGTTCAATAAAAATTATGCTACAGATCTACTGTGTGCAAAGTACCTTGCTAGGCACTGGGGGAGATGTAAAGATATATGATATGGTCCCTGCACCCCAGGAGGTCAGACTAGAAAGAGACATAAGTAAAGCAGTTTCTTATACTATTATGTAAACAAATTCTGCCTAGGATATTAACTATGTCAGCTGATCCAATATTTAGTTAATTGATTCACACAATGTTCCGACAGAACAAATTATACTAATTCAGTTTTGCCAGGCTTTGTTTTGCTTTAGCTTGTGGTTCTAGGACCTGGGAAGCAAACCTCCAGGTGAGATTTGCTTCCCACTCAGGTTTAGCCCGTGGACTGGCAGTCCATCTTGTTTTATCCAGCTAAAAGAGTAAAAGGCTCTTTCCTAATTCTTCATACCCAGCAAAAGAGCTTCTGAAAGCACCTGCACCAGTGCAAATCCCTGGGTGTTTGAGGGCCTTGCTGAGATGAGGCAGGAAATAGAACAAAGATTTCTTAGTCATTTCCCTTGTATTATTGATGTATTTACACTTAGTGGTCTTACAGAAACACAAAGGAAATGAGAGGGAAGTTTATTAGTTAGCAAAGAATCCCCTGGGTTGAGCTAAGGTGTGGTTCTCTGAGCTGCCATTCCATATACTCACAGGATCAAAGATACAGAGATATGGAAGGGACCTTAGAGGTCATCACATCATTTTACAGATGAGGAAACTGAGGCTGAGGGGAGGTTAAGTGACTTGTCCATGGTCACATAGCTAGTGTCAAAGGTAGGATTTGAACCCAGGTTTTCCTGACTCCAAGTCCAATAATCTATTCACTACAAAGTGAATTGGAGATTTAGAACAACTATCAGAATAATTAATACCAAGGGGAGCAGAAACATTTGCTTGGATTTTCAGGTCATTTCTGGTTAAAGTGGAACCCAAGAGCCCTGCATAACCTTTCAGACAGTAAGGCCTGTGCTTGAGGCCCCCAGAAAGGTAGACCCACAATTCTATAATGTCCTTTTGAAGTGGCTGTGCTAGAGATGGGATATGCCACCTGCTGCCTGTAAAACATGAGCCTTTCTTCCCTTAAATACCATGATGTCACTTACAGACTGAGCTCAGGCATTTACAAAAGCCCCACTGAACTTTAGTGTCAAAGGAAATCCCAATTAAGGTATCTTCCTTTGTTCAACCCCATGGGTATGGATGGGGAATAGTAGGGGGTGGGGTCCTGTGCCAGGAATAAGTGCCACCGTTGGTGCTTTGTGGTTCCCTCTAGGGGAACATCCATAGTGAGAATTTAATTGGCCCTGTTCTGGAAGTACAGTAAGTACCTCATACCATACACACACACACACACACACATATATACATATAGAATAATGTGAGCTATGGACATTCTACAAATGCTATATGGATCAGTTGGAACCAAAGTCAAAACATAGCCAGAGGACAAGGAAATGCAGCTGTTCTCATTATAAAGTGACTGGTGAGACATTCGAGTCTGGATTGGATGCATCATTTGGCCTTTCCAAGCAACACACAGCATCTGCTTCAAATGCAAGAAGTACTCTGCTGTCATTTTACAGTCAAGTTCCAAGGACTCTTGGCAGAAGCCCTGGCAGAATGCCCCTGAGGTGTCTGGGAGTCTAAGAGACTGAAGCGATCTTTTCACCTTAGAAGATGAAGAGCTGAGGTTAACTGCAGGTCTCAGACTCTAGTGGTTGTTTGTAGACATGAGGACAATAAGATCTCCCTGCTTGCTTCCAATGAGTGCATTAAATCAGACATTTCACAAGAAATGCTGGGAATAAAAAGACAAAATAACTTTCTCCTGGCTTTCCTCACAGGTCTGGACCTACGTGTAAAGAGCATCTCTAGTTAAGAGTTAAGTATTGCTTGAAAAATGCTTTTGCAAAAATATGGAAACTGATGGTGGTAGTATTTTAACATGCAGTATGGTAAAAAGGCCTAAAACCCACATATTCTCTGTTACTCCATCCCTCAAATGTCCTCTTATAGTCCAGTGGCTATAACCACTTACTCACAATTAATTGGAAGGACACTTGCTTGGTCATCTGAAGAGAAACCCAGTTTGGGGCACAGAAGATGCTTGTGTGAATGTAGGTCCACTTTGGAAAAGTGAAATAGTCCTCCCTGCTTTCCCTCCAGTTTGCCAATCATCCTACAGGGGAGGCCAAGATAGACCTTGTTTTTCTCTTTTAGGTCTTTACACAGCTAAGCTTCTCCTCCAGCCAGGGTCTGCATAACAGCCAAGAAAAAGAGACCCACACAATGGGTCAGATTTTTTTTCTTTTAATCCCAAATAACTGGTATAAGCACTCCCTCTGCCCCTTTAAATACTTCACAGGACTTTAAAGGGGGCAAAGCTGGCCATCTGTGGGGGGAAGATTTAAATGAATCCATGATAGGGCTTAACCTCCAAGGAAAGGAATACACTACCCCTTCAGTGGCAGCTATTCTAGGGGACAGAGTTCGAGCAGTCCTCACACCTTTCTTCTACTTGAGATTTATTTTATCCACAAAATAGTGAAAGGAGAACCAGAATTATTGTGTCCTGACTCAGGGCAATGGTCCATTGTCTTGAACCAAGGAGAAACTCTTCAATTTCCAAGCAAATGCAGAAGAAATTTGCCCTAAAAGGAGAATATGGCAAGTGTGATAAGCTAGGGAACAACAACAAAAGTCTAATGCTCCCAAACTTTGGTGAGCCAAGTTCAACAAACTATTGTAGGGGTGAGCTGTTCTCCTCCAGGGAAAGAATAGCCCTTCCAGGATATCAAGGTTCAATCCATTTAATAAATTATGCCTCCCAAGGGATAAGGTCCTTTTACTCCCTCAAAAGTGAACTGACTTTGGGAATGGGCTGAGGAAATGAAGCAATTTCTAACAACCAGGCACCCTCTAGATTTTATAAAGTGGAAACAATTTCATTTTCTAAAAGTCTCTGAAAAGAAAACCTCAAGTATGTTTTCCAAACCCTTACCTAGGAAAAACATTCATTTCATTGCCTCCCTTATAAGGTGGATTTGAAATGCTACAAGTATAACAGAGCAAAGGGGCCAATGGAAATAAGTTTGATCAAGTGAAAAAACCATGAAAAATTATGGAGATGGCTCTTTTAGCCCATTCAGCTGGACTATATCCCAACACCGCTCAAGAATTTTGCCAGCAAAGTGAAGAAGATATGTTTTTGGGTGTCCTTTTCAATTCTAGAATCTCACAAATAGCATGCACCTTCTCACACTAAGGGGCACTGAGAACCTGCTAGTTGTCTCTTCCTTTTGCCTGAGAATGACAACTATCACTAGGGAGCTGGATTTCTGCTCAGGAAGGAACTGGTGAAGCATCTGTTTCTACAGAGTCTTTATGACCTGTTCACATTCAACCATAAACATTCTTCTGGGCTTTGTGATTATTTCCTTTAGTCTAGCACTAAGATATAGGTTCTGATTTCATCCCAGGACTAAAACTCTGTTATTTGATCAAGTTGATTTCCAGGTTCCTCATTGTTTTGCTTTTAGATAGTCCTTAGTTTTAATGACATTTAATAACAACATGTTATCATGGATAGGGACTGGACTTGGAGCCAGAAGACTTGGGTTCCTCCCTTAAACATTTACTAGCTGTGTGGGGCAACTAGGTGGCAGAGTGGATAGAGTTCCAGATCTGGAGTCAGAAATACATGAATTCAAATCCAGCCTCAGATACGTACTAGCTATGGGACTCTGGGGAAATCACTTAACCCTGTTTGCCTCAGTTTCCTCAGCTGTTAAATGAGCTGGAGAAAGAAATGGCAAACCACTCCAGTATCTTTGCCCAAAAGGGGCCACAAAGAATCAGACACAATTGAATGTGACTAAGCACTCCCAACAAATGACAACAAACAACTGTGTGACCATGGGCAAGTCACTTAACTTTTCTGGGTCCTGCTTTCCCCCCCTTTAAAATTAGAGGGTTGGACTTGATAGCTTCTAAGGTCCCACTTAGCTTTAAATCTCTGATACCATGGCTGTAAAATAAAATTCATCTTATTCCCTGAAAACTGCTCAGCTGTATCTGGGTAACAGGCCTGGCATTTCTGACTCCCCACCATTCAGGCTGTTCATAGAGACAAGCTATGGCGAATAGTATGCACAATTGAAATAATGACATTTTAGTAATCGAACAAATACGCTGGAGTATATGACGATATCTATAGATGCAGGCTTTAATTCTTCTAAACTGAGTATTTCATCTGTTTACCTCCTACCAGGGCAAACTCTCTATTTGAGTACATATGAGCCTTTCTTTGTTCATGTATAGCTGAGGATAGAGGCATCTTTTCTTTAAAAGGTCATTTTAAACTAAAAAATAAAGCTTTGGGAATATAGACTCATTTGCCTAGTCATGTTTCATGATTTATCTGCAACTATGGGGTGGTAGATATTAATAATTCTAGTGAGCATCACAATCCAGAGACAAAATTTAAATGTCCTAGTTAGCTGGCTAGTGGGCTTCATCATGTGTATCAAAGAACTTATGCTTGAATCTGGAGTCTGTGCCCCCAAAACATATCTCTGTAATTTCCTTGGTTCAGTTTCTGGATATTGTATATAGCATATAGCCAGGATGTTTGCCTTTGCTGCATGGTTTTATGCAATGCCAATTAGCTTTTTTTAACCAAGGTTAAATGATTAAATTCTTCTTAGCTGGGGTTTGGGATGGGGGAGGGACCTACAAAGTTTACACTCTGAAAATACCTTACAGACAAGAACGATTTGTGTCATGAAAAGGGAATGTGTAGGAGGATGTCTTAGCCTTGAGAGAAAGGTAAAAAAAGGTTGTTTCATAATGCAGATCATACAAAATTATTTATGTTTCTATTTAAGTGCTACATAAGATAGACAAATGGTCAGTGCAGAGGAGATAGGTTTGGCAGATAGGTACCAAAATCTAAATTCTAATTATACTATAAAATATAAAATGTCATAGCAAGAGTTATATATATTTATACAAGAGTATTTTTCAAATGTTTTAATGCCTTTAGTCTTTCAAGTTGTGGACAGATGAAAATGACAGCAATGCCAAGAAATCAGAACTGGAGAAGCGTGGGAGGTTTGTTACCACATGTAGTTGTGTTCTTTAGTTTCCAGGTTTCCTGACTAATCGCTGTCTTGCACTGTTTCACCTCAACTTTAGGTCAGGTTCAGACTTTTAACATCCTAATAATGCCTGGATATGCATGAGCCTGGGCATGCCGGTTTTCTATTCAGCAGCTGGGATCCAGCTACCTGGAATAGAATCTGTTAACACTTAAGGTGACTGGTTGAAAAGTTTAAATGGCTCTTGGGTTTGTCTTCCAATGTACCAATAGCTTCAGTGAACTTTACCCAATCCTACACCCTAACTCCAGCCAAAAAAGTTGCTGTGTGCTTTTTTGTTACCTTGTCTCTTGCAGTGTTGAATATAGCATCTTAGATTAACATTTAGCTCTACTGTGAAGTTTTCGATCTACTAAAAAGGCTTGGGGGTTGGGGAGAAACCCAGCATTAAACTTGCAAAGTCATTTTCTATTGACTTACTACTGAATGCTTCCTTAAATTTTGCAAGTAAACAGCTTAGTTTTTCAGAGCTGGAAAGGATGGGTATTCCTCAGTCTGGACTGTAGTGGCTAACTGAGCACATGGGCATTGGTGCTTAACTTTCTTGATTGTGGCAGTCAGATATCTTCTAGAGAAATTGAAGGATCTGATCTAAAGGGCATCAGTTAGCTTGGCTTCTATCTTGAGAGCGAGAGGCCTGGTGAGGGGCAAGCAAAACCAGAGGCATTGTACTGAACTTTGACACTCTTCATTGAACTGCCATCTTGTCCTTATGCTTTTGGGGGTAGGGATGGGGAGGGGAAAGAAAACTTAAAAGAAACTTGAAAGGGATCACATACTACTAGTTTGTACTAAGTTTTTCAGGAAAGGGAAACAAATTTATATATATATATGTGATATATTTTTACACTGTTTTATTAATGCTAGGAAGTATTAAATGTTTCACTTTATCTGTATGATAAAAGTCAAGACAATATTATGAACATTGAAACTTTGTAAGGTGGTGTCACTAACTTCTAAAATTGCATTAATCGTGACTAAGCTATGTTGTCAAAATAAGCATTGCTT
This sequence comes from Trichosurus vulpecula, assembly GCF_011100635.1. Lineage (NCBI taxonomy): Eukaryota > Metazoa > Chordata > Mammalia > Diprotodontia > Phalangeridae > Trichosurus > Trichosurus vulpecula. The sequence continues at coordinate 360,454,379 of NC_050573.1, forward strand.
TTCTTGATATACAGCCCTCCAGAGCCAAGCAGTATAAGCTTGAAGTTCCAACGTAGCCATTGTCTGACTAGAAAAGGCTTGGCTTGCAAACCTTTAATATAATGCATATTGTATGGACGTTGTTTCTTCTACAGGATTGCAACTCATGGTGTATGTTTTTGCTGTTGATTGTGTACAATTATCTGTCCAGTTGGTAACGTGATTAATAAATGTGTTAAAATGTGAGGCTGTTTGTCATCCTTGAAACAAATGAACGCCAATGTCATCACCATCCTTACAAGCAAATGCACCAGGGACTATTGGGCAGAATGTTTCATTTATCAAGGAAGACAACATGCGCATATATATACAGAATAAAGGAAAATAGATCAATTCAGGAAGGAAGTCACTATCAGTTGGGGGATTCAGGAAAGGCTATGTGAGGAAGGTAGTCTTTGAACTGAATCTTGAAGGAAGTAGGGGATTCTAGGAGGCAAAGGTATGGAAGTACATTCACCTAAGCTTCTCCACTTCTGGAAACAATTTGTAGGTGAAATACTGTCTTGCCTTTATAATAGGAATGATGTTTCTTAATCAATCTTGTGTTTCTAGATATAATAAACTATAGCTATGAGACAGTGGAAAGAGCAATGGATGCTGAGTAAGAGTCAAAATTTCACTCTCTCCTCTACCCCGCCCCCACCATTCCCAGGGGATGACCTCATTCTTAAAAAGTCCAGTTAAGGGGGATGGTCTAGAATTAAGGATATTTGGAGAGATTATGGGGATATTACTATTAAATGTTCCAGAACTCTAAAAACTCAGACTTAAGCTAGGTCATCTCCCAGCCAGAAGAGTCTTTGGACCTAGGTCATATTTAGGAATGGCCTGAAAATTCAAAAATGAATTGATAAGATTATATGAAATTGCAAAGCTTCTGCACAAGCAAGATTAATGCATCTAGGATAGGGAAAGTGGTCAAATGAGGGGAAAAAACCTTTTGGATCAAATTTCTCAGATAAGAGTTTATAATCCAATATTTATAGATAACTAAGATATATATACACAACAATAAAGAAGATATAGATATATCACTTATATAGCTATATATCAAATCAAAAACCATTACCCAATAAATGGTCAAAGAATATCATCAAATAGTTCTCACAAAAGAATTTCAAACTATTAACCATATGAAAGAATCCTCCAAATCACTAATAATAAGAGAAATGCAAATAAAAAAAACAACCATAAGATTTTACCTGACGGTAAACTGGAAAAGATGACAAAAGATAGGGATGATCAATGTTGGGGGTGCTATGGGAAGATAAGTATACTAGTGAGTCACTGGTGGACTTATGAATCAGTACAACCATTTTAGAAGGCAATTTTGAATTATGCAAAGTGACTAAAATACTCTTTGATCCAGAAATTCCACTATTAGGCTTATACCCCAAAGGGGTCTTTGATAAGAACAAAGTCCCTTTATAGACACCAAAACATTTATAACAGCACTTTTTGTGGAAGCTACTAAAGTAGGGAGTGAATCTACAAATTGTGGTATATAAATGTAATGGAATATCACTGTGCTAACAAGAAAGAACAAATATAATAAATACAAAGAAGAATGGAAAGACTTAAAAGTTCTAAGCCAAGTTTAGCAAGCAGGGCCAAGAAAACAATATACACAAAGACTACAACAATGTAAATAGAAAGAACCACGAAACAATAAAAGTGAATGTTAACAAAACTACAAAGAATAAGAATGGCACCAAAGAAGAGATGTGACAAAATTTCCCCACTTCACTCTTTTTCAAAGGTCAGAGGTCCATGAGTATAGTATCATATATTTAGAGATGTTTTTCCAATGGATTGATAGGTTTTGCCCAAAAAAAATTGCCTCTTCCTCTTTTTTCCCTTTTATTTAAAATATTATTTGATATGTAGGATAACTTTATGGGAGGGAGAGGGAGAAGGTTACTGGGGGAAATTCCAGTGCTATAAAAAACAAAATATATCAATAATTTTCTTAAAAAAGAAATTAAGAAGGTCGAGGTCCACTCTAATTTTTAGGTTATTAAAATTAAATCACCACAATTTGTATTTGGCGATGGTTCCCAACTGGTTAGTTGATGATAAATAACCCAGCCAGTAAAAATAATAATAATAATAAATTCACCAAAATCACAAGCAGAAATGGATCTGTAACTTATTAAAGATTTCTTATACCTTTAGCAAATGATGCACCAAAGAGCTATCGTTCCAGAAACACAGTGAGATCCATTAACTTGTATTTTCAGAATACTTTCTAGTACTAGACAGCAAATCCATACTGAGCGGACGCATTAAAGTAAAGATTCCATTTGATTGGTAAGTCATGCTTTATGGAACAAGGTAATTGGCATTTTCATGATTATTAACCTACTCTATGAACAGAAATAAAACCTACGTGAATTCCATACTGAGGATTATTAGTACAATAATAATGATATTTACCTATACTTGTAAAGCATTTTATAGATTACAAACTATATACATATTTACTTAATTGGATCCTCACAACAAGAGGTAGAGCAAATATTATCCCTGTTTAACAGAGGAGGAAACTGAGCCTTCCAAGTCTTTGATGAAGCCAACTACGTGTTAAACTAAAGCAAATACCACAAAATCAGAACTTTAAGCACTAACAAAGTGTGGAGCATTTTACTGTGGGAAATAAAAAATTCAGATATCATATTATTCTTGACCTCCAAAGGGCAAGTAAGGTTTAAGGGCAAACATCAAATTTGAAAATCGTTACTCCACTATAAAAGCAAAGGAACATTTTATCTCCAAATTGCTCCCACCAAAGTGGGAAACTAACACTTTCCTCTGATTATATGATTTGATAAATTCTGCCTTTTCAATCAGCTCTTTTCTCTACTTCACTCATCTTGATTTCTTCTAGTTAAAAGAAGAGTGTGGTGAAAGTAATGAGCATTATTTTGCATAAGAGCTTCCTATAAAAGGATGTCAATTCTTGCCTTTTAAAAATATTTACTTTACTTGCATTTATAATTATAAAGTATAATTCTGACCATGTCACTTCCCTACTTAATAAACTTCAGTGGCTCCCTATTACCTTCAGGCCCAAATCCTATTTTGTCTATGTTCCATGCCTGGAATGGACATTCTCCTCCTCACTTTTGCCTCCTTGCCTCCTTCAAGACAGAGTTCATATTACATCTTCTGTGAGAAACCTTCATCATTCCCCCCTTTTTTTCCCCTTTTTCTCCAACTTGTGCCTTCTCTCAGATATCATCTTCCATTAGTATACACACACACACACACACCCCCCCCCACGTATATATCTCTCTCTCTCCCATTAGAATATGAGCTCCTTGAGACCAGGGACTGTTTTTGCTTTTCTTTGTAACCTCAGCACTTAAAAGTGCCTGACACATAGTGAGTGCTTCATGAATTCCAATCAACATGTATGTCAATAAACATACTAAGCACCTACTATGTGCCAGGCACTGTACTAAACACTGGGGAGCCAAAGAGGCAAAAAATAGTCCCTGCTTTCAAGGATCTCAAAGTCTAAATGCTTTGTCCAGTAGTTGATTACCTGCATGAAGTTTATATTTTATCCTAGAGGTAATAGGGAACTATGGGAGCTTATTAAGTACAGGAGTGGCATGGTGGCATGTGTATTTTAACCTTGTGAAAGATGAATTGGAGTGTGTCAGAATCGGGACTTGAACCTAGGTCTTCCTGGCTCTCTGTCTTCTATAATTCACTGCTTCTTCATGGTGCACAGCACCAAATGTAATACTTCCTCTATGATCTGATAGAGCACGGAAGGATTATCTCTTAAGGCAGCCTAAGCCTTAGAGTTGGGGGGAAAGGGTGGTGGTGGTGGTGCATTTTCACACTAACTCATGTAGCCTGTAGTTCACAAAATCCTCCACATTTTTTTTTTCAATGAACCAGTCAGCCCTGCCTTCCCCCACCCCCAATTGTGTTCTTGTACAGCTGATTTTGGTTAACAGTTGTTTTTTGTAAGAGTTGATTTTTCCAAAAGCCAGACTTTAGGATTACTCCAACTAAATTTCATATTTACAGAGTCTTCTCAACCTTCTGGCTTTTTAGAGATCTTTTGTTTGACTACACCTAATCACCAGTATAGAGCCTATAAATAGAAGGTAGCAAATCAATAATGATAGACATTTGTTAAGGCTCTTATTAGGCATGAGGGTGCTCTGCGTGTCTGTAAGTCTGAGTAATCACCAAGATTTAATGAAATAAATGAAAGCATGTAAACTAAATGTAAAGAACATACCAGCCTTTTTTCAACACAGAAAATTTAAGACTATAAGGATTTCACAAAATGTAAAGTTCAAATTTAAATGGTCATAGAAAATAATCTAGAAAGTAAAAAAAAATTCTATTTTAAACAAAATAGAGCTATTACATTATAACACTGAATACCTTTTTTAAAATAATATGGAATCTACTTTTTCTTCTATATTTTTGAAGCTTTATATAATGTTAAATATAGTCTAACTGCTAACTAGGATCCGGTCCGCCGCCCACCCCCCCCCCCAAAAAAAGGAAAGAGGCCATATTTTGTCTGGTTCATTTAGATTTTCAATATTTCCTCAGTCATTTGTCACTGAATTTATTCCTAATTTTTCAGACCAAATAATTACAATATAGAACAGAATAGTTTATCCTTACATTTAGTGAACTCTTTGCTAAAAGCAATTTTGTTGTTGCTTAGTCATTTTTCAGTCATGTTCAACTCTTCATCACCCCTTTTTGGGGGTTTTCTTGGCCAAGACAGTGGAGTGGTTTGCCATTTCCTTCCCGAGCTCATTTTTCAGATGAGGAAACTGAGGCAAACAGGGTAAAGTGACTTGCTTAGGGTCACACAGGTAGTGTCTGAGACTGGATTTGGACTCAGGTCTTCCTGACTCGGGACCCTGTGCTCTATCCACTGTACCACCTAGATGCCCTGTGCTAAAGCAATTATAATTTTTTTAAAAATTGTGCTTTGGTGGTAGAAAGGTTTTTTTTTTTATCCTTTTACGAAAACAGAATAGTCAGTAATGTTAAGCATGAAATACAAATCCCTGAATATCAGAGCTACAGAAGACCCTTGGAAAAATATTCTAGTCCAAGTTCAAAATTTTTCTTAAAGAGGAAATTGAGGCCTAGGGAGGTTAAGGAATTTGTCATGTCACACAACGTGTTAGTGGTAAAGGCACGACTAAAACTCAATCTTTTGGCTCTAAAGAGTCCGAGGGAGCTGTACGGGATGGTCTCCACTGAATTCTAAAAGCACATGTATGTGTGTGGAATAACTAGCATTAGATTTGACACCAGGAGGTCTGGATCCAAATTCTGATTCTGACATTGACCAGCTGTCATCACTAAGCTCTCTAAGCCTTATTTTCTTTATTTGTAAAATAAGGTAGATCACCTTCGAAGGAGGATTCTTGTGAAGAAGATGGTTTGTCGTTTTCAAAGTATAGAAATGGAATCTATTTTCATTCTCTCTAAACTTCTTCACCAAACTTTTAGAAAGAGTTTTCCCCATACCCTAAAGGCACACAACCTCAGGAGATGATGCTGGAGATTAATACAAAAGGCAAAGACAATAGCAATTTAGCCTGTGGTGGGGACAAGAGGAAGGTCAAAAAGACAACAGGACTGCTGCTGGGGGGTGGCAGGGGGTGAAGGGGATGAACCAATGACAGTGAATGACAAAGACAAGGCACAAATGCTGAATTCATATTGTTTCTATTTTTTTTGTGTGGGGGGGGGTGGGTTCTGTCAAGGGGAACAACTTTTAGACTGGGAAGGGTGAAATAAAAATTGAATAAAAGGGAGCTGAAACCCAAGATTAGAAAGGAGAAAGAGAATACCTAGTTGCCCTCCATGAGCTCATATGTCCACAGGCCTAAAACATACACTCCATATCATCAGCTCTTTTCTGTAGCATATCCCAAGGTACTGAAAGAACATGTGAATATGAAAAATAAGTCCCCATCATTGAAGTGGGAGAGGTTTGGCAAGAGGCAACGTGATGCAGTGGAAAGAATGATGATCTTAAGAGTCAAAGGACCTGGGTCAGTCAGTCAGTCAGTTAATATTAAGTGCCAAACCCATCATTCTTCCTATTACCCATACTGCTTCATTTTTTTTTTTTAGATATTATAGAAGGGATTCCTGTAGTTTGGGTTAATTTGGTCACTGATAGTCTTTCAATTTCTGAGATTCAAGTGATGTGCTGACTCTGACAATGCATTTACTCAACTACCGCAATATGGGACACTCTCACTGATCCCCCAAAGTCACTCTCTCCAAGGTCACCAGTGACCCCTTTATTGTCAAATCCAGTGGTTTCTTTTCAGTACCCATCCAACTTGACCTTTCTGTACCATGACCTTTTGATCATCCCCTCCTTCATATTTTCTCAAATTAATTCTATAATTGAATACCACTCCTCATCCTACTTCTGGTTCTCCCCCTACTCTTCTGACTTTTCAGTGAACTTCAATGTTTCTACCTCCTCCTTTCAACGCCAAGAATGGATATGCTTTAAGGTGCTATCTTTAGCCCTCTCTGCTTTACACGCTCACCTGGTCATTTTGATTCATACCCACTTTTTAACAGACCATAGCCACATGAGAGACACCCAAATCTATCATCTCTAGCCATGATCTCTTTTCTGAGCTCCAGGCCCACATTTCTAATAGCTTACTATTATCTCACCTTTTTCTGGGACATGTACTTCTTCTAAAAGGGTTACAAGAGTCTCTAGGTCTTTGGATTTTCTTTTTTAACTTTGGCAATAGTACATTTTGACAGCTCGTATCCAACAACTCATACTTACTTATATTGTTCTTTGAACGTAGAAATTTACAATTATTAAAAAATTACAGAATAAAATATTCATTGATTACTTTGGGAAAATTCTAGTTTAGTCAAGTATGTAAATCACTGTGCAAAAATAATGTGTCAACTCAGATAAGTGCTTTGCATAATAAACTTAGTCTTAATAAATTATACCAGTAACACAACACTGCCAGAGAAGTCACACTCAGAAGAAAGAAAGGTGCTAAGATTCATGAGGAGAGTAAATGCATAGAAAAGCACAGCAAAACTGAAAGCTGAAACTTGCAAGGAAGAAATCTTAGGGAATAAAAATGGAAATTATTGGACAGATATTAATTATTCATGGTTAGGCCATACTAATTTAATCAAAATGATGTTGTCTAAATTAATTTACAGATCTAGTGCCATACCACTCAAACTACCAAGAGGTCACTTTATAGAACTACACAAAATAATAACAGAATTCATCCGGGGGAGGGACAGCGAGGGGGTGGGGGAGATCAAGAATCTTAAGGGAAATAATGAAAAATGTAAAAACCAAAACCAAAAAACCATTATACCATAAAACACTCATCAACAAAATTATTTGGTACTAGTCAAAAATAGATATGTTGTTCAATAAAAAGACTAGCTAATAAGACGAAGAAGTAATCAAACATAGTAGTACAGTGTTTGACAAACCTGAAAGACAGCAACTGCAGGGGAAATGACTCTTCATCTGACAAAAACTGCTAGAACAACTGGAAAGCAGTCTAGATGAAAATAAGGTTAGACAGATCCACCTCTAACAGCATACATCACATTAAGCTCCAAATGTATACATGACCTAAATGTAAAAAGTTATCATAAAAAAAGAATTTACAACAATGACTGGGAAAGAATTCTTAATTAAACAAGGTATAGAGGTAATCATAGAAGACAAAGCGGACAATTTGATTATATAAAATTGAAAACCTTTTGCATGAGAAAATCAAGGCAGCCAGAATTAAAAGCACATCTTTACAGCAAATATCTCTGACACCAAGAGAAAGAAATTGTTGTACTGTCAGTGAAGCAAATCCTTCAAAGCTTAAATGACATGGGAATGCTGGATTCTGGGAGGATTGGAATGTCTAATTATTTCTAGGCTTTTCCAAGAAACATTTTATGCTAGGAAATGGAAACGAGAGACATTGTCACCTCAGTTTTCTGAAGGGAATCAGAAAAAAAGCAAGCCTACAAGAAAGACCGTAGTGTGTCAAAATTGTCCAACAAGATGTGGAAGAACACATCATGTTTTCAAGGGAGCTCAATTCATTGAGATAGCAAAGGGACCTACTATGGGCCAGAGGAGCAAAGTACAAAAAAAAAAAAAGGTAACCATGAAGCTGTAAAGGAAATGTTGCAAACAATAACTGTAGCCAAGGAGGATGCTAACAGATAGACTGATATGATATTTGCAATAAAATCTTGGGCCAAAAAATTTGCCTCAGGATCTGAAGTAAAACTATTTAAAAAAAAAGCCTTTGGAATTCCACAAGAATTTGATTGTATAGATTTAAATGTCTAGTCGTTGTTGTAGATCCCTTTATAAATTGTAGATCTATGTATGTTGTAGGATTCCTTGTATATATTATATAAAATTGTCCTTCCAAACTTATTGAAATATCATCCACTTATAAGAGTATTTTTCATTTTTATTAATGTCAATAAGAGATAGAATGCTTTAAAAGGTAAGATATTCGACATAGAGAGCTGATATAAATATATAAGAACAAGAACTATTCTGCAATGGATAGGATAGGCAATTTTCATAAGAAAAATATGCATATAAAAGAATGGCAAATCACTAATACTAAGAGAAATATGTATGTGTGTGTGTCTTTGTTCTCAAAGAGAACCACGACATCAGGGAAATGATGACATGAGTTGCAGTTGCCTGATTTGAATGAGGGAGGGCTGTGCAAGGTCACCAGCCTCACTTTCTCCTCCAGAGCCATCTGGGTTCGGATGACTGGAGATGGCTCAGGATGACCCTGGTCCTTTTAGGCTAAGGTCTTTTCAGGTTCTCACTTTCAGTGAGGTAATGCCCATTCAATGAATAGGCCTCTTTAAGAAGTTAATCAAGGGATGGCCCCTTTAATCAAAAACTCAAAAAAAAGAAAACAAACTGGGAGAGGAAGACCCTCAATGTGAATTAAGAACAAAAGGTAAAAATAAAATATTGGAGGTGCTATGGAAAGAAAAGCATTGTTAATTGGTGTAGTAGCAATTTAGATTTGAAAGATCTTTCCCACCCATTAATAGGCCATGTGACCTGCTTACATCACAGGAAGCCTAAGACACATGTGGTAGGAGGAGCTTCCTGACAGGAAGAGGAAGTTATATCACAGGAAAATGCTGAGAGAGAGAGGGAGAGAGAGAGAGAGAGAGAGAGAGAGAGTGAGTGAGTGAGTGAGTCTGGGAAGACCCCAGCATGGCAAGGCTCCATGTTGTGATACCATGTTTTAAGCTCCTTGCTGTTATGATAAAATGGGTTAACTGGCTGTGGGAGCTGAACATTTGGTTATGGGATATGGTTCTATGGTCTCTGAATAAATGTTATTTATATAAATGAATAAATATATAGACAACTGAATAAAGTGACTCCTCCCTTGTATGCTCCTGTTCCAGATACTGTTATCTTAATAGAAAGGATTCAGAAATATGATGGGACTTGGTACGCAGTTATTGATTTGGCCAATGCTTTCTTTACGATCCCAATAGACTCCAAACAATGGGACCAGTTTGCTTTCATGTGGAAGGGCCAAAAATATACTTTTACCTGATTGCCACAAGGATATATGCATAGTCCAATCATAGGATTGTGGCTGAACATTTGGATGAATTAAAGTTACCCAATGTAAATGTTATACTTCTTTTACCTTCTTTATGGAAAGTCTCTCATACTTTGAGATACAGAACTACATAGGCATTTTGACAATTATCATCTACATTGTTATTACTGCCTTGCTGATACATTATTTGGCATCACAAACAGGATTGCAAGGTATAAGATCTCTATTTAGAGGTAGAAGGGCTTTAGAGGAAGGAATGGTTGTCCCAGGATGGGAGGATGTAACTTATTGCTCCCTAGCAAGGGAATAGTCTAAATGCACTGGTCTCTGTGAAGACTGGAAATATAAGCTACATGGTGGAGGACCTAGAGATTTGGAGCAATGCTTCAGAGAGGTTACTGTTGAGCCAGGAATGGAAGTGCCAACAGCAATTTCTAGACGAGGCTGGATTTTACTCACAGCCTATCATATTGTATGTGAAAACAGGGACAGACTATTATGAGAGAGAACTCAGACAGTTACTGAAATGTCTGAGAATGCTTCTTCTATACTATAGCAAGATGGATAACCTCAGGTGGCAGAATAACAGGAACCTACTAGCTTTGCAGTAAATTCAGCTAGAAGGCAGAGGGAGCCAAGGAGGTCAAGAGTGTACTTTAGTTCAGCCCAGGTCCAGTCTAGCAGTCAGTCTGATTACCATGGTAACAGGGGGAGAGAATCTAGACAGGAGGATACAATGTCAGAACCTCAGGCATGAGGTGATACTTTGTGGCATAATGCTACTTCTGAGCCACCATTGAGTATTACAGTATCACACCAGACTTCTCAAAGAGAAATGGACCCTATACAGTGAAACGGGTAAGAAACATAGGATCGCAATACTGTGTTCAGGGAGGTTTTGGAATATTTTACACAGCAGGAAAACACATATATCTTGAGTAGGTTCACTCAGAGAACAGGAGAATCATTAATATCTTGGATGGTGAGAATCAGTGATGAAGGGGTCACAGGAGTGTCTGTAGATACTGTGGATTGTATGAGATTCATAAGTATTAGTCAGAATTCTTTTGTACAGCAAGTTTTTATGGATTATAATTTGCAAGGAGATAACCAAACAACCAATTTGTTGGCTTTGGCTGTGGCAGGCTGTAAAAGACAATATCCTGCTGATACTATGTGGCCTACTGCAGACAGACCTTGGTATTTAATTAGGGACTGTACAAGAAAGTTAAAGGAGGAGGTAATGAAGACTGCTATTATGTTAGGGAATGCCGAAGTTTATTATGAAACTCCCCTGGGGGTCTCACATAGGAATTTGATCATTAAGACGGCACTCCCTACTTATAAACACATGATTCTGACTCTGCTAATTGCAGAAGTAGGGAACCCTCTTTCAGAGATGCTGGATAAGATTTCACAGATAAGTGGCTTAGGAGACTGGGGAAATGATAAATTTCCTCAGGAGAGAAGGGTAAAAACCTGACAGATTCAAAGTCAGAACAGAATGACAAGAAGAAAAATGTTTACTGCTCTATTGAAAGCAGGGGTAAATTTTGGAAGAATAGATGGTATTCCAACTGATAAGCTATACAAAATGTACAGAGATAAGAGGCTTAAGAGCAGACAGAATAGAGAAGGAGGAACTGCCCCTGAAAATCCTACAGATCTTGAATCTTTGTATCCAAGTGAGTCACACCTTCAAGGGCAGTAGGAAGTAGGCCAAGCCCCAGATCAGATTAAAGAAACACACAGAGGGGATTACAGACCCCATATTAATCTGACAATGTATTGGAAAAATGGATCAAATACTATAACTAGGGCATCGATAGACACTGGGGCAGAGGCCAGCTTGATTTATGGAAACCCTGACAAATTGAAGCATGGAACTCCTATTACCATCACAGGACTAGGAGGAGCTGAAATATCAGCCAAACAAGTTAAACTGATGATGAAAATTGGACAATTTGCTAAGAAAGAATACACTATGGTCATTGTACCCATTCCTGAATACATCATCGGAATAGATATATTGAAAGGCATGACTTGGAATTTGCCTGAGGGGAGAGATCAATTTGGAGTAAGGAAGATAGGAATTGATACAGTTTTAGTGGGAAAAGTAAAGATGGACCCAAGCAGTATCATGTGCCAGGTGGGCAAGGTGAAATTGCCAATACTATAAAGGAATATGTTGAAGCAGGAGTGTTAGTCCCTACAAACACTCAATGGAATAATCCTCAATGGAAAGTTAGATGCAATGTGGAGAATGACAGTGGATTATAGACAACTGAATAAAGTGACTCCTCCCTTGTATGCTGCTGTTCCAGATACTGTTATCTTAATAGAAAGGATTCAGAAATATGATGGGACTTGGTACGCAGTTATTGATTTGGCCAATGCTTTCTTTACGATCCCAATAGACTCCAAACAATGGGACCAGTTTGCTTTCATGTGGAAGGGCCAAAAATATACTTTTACCCGATTGCCACAAGGATATATGCATAGTCCAATCATAGGATTGTGGCTGAACATTTGGATGAATTAAAGTTACCCAATGTACAGCTTACTCACTACATAGATGATATTTTGATACAGGAAGAAAATGTAAAAGAAGTGGAGAAGAGTTTGATGCTTTCAATTGAGCATATGAAAAGCAAAGGATGGGAAATTAACCCTGCAAAGATTCAAGGACCAGCTCAAACTGTAAAGTTTTGGGGTAGACAATGGAATAAAGGACTGCGAGAATTTCTCCCACAAGCTCGACAAAAGATTCAAGATTTTCCTATCCCTACCAATAAGAAAGAGGCACAAAAGTTCATAGGACTGCTTGGATATTGGTGGCACCACATTCCACATCTTGGACAGATTTTGAAACCCTTATATAAAGTTACCAGGAAAAAATATGAATTTGACTGGGGACTTGAACAGAGTAAAGCTTTTGAAGAAGCTAAAGCTGCTATACAATTGGCTTTGGATGTATGGCCTATGCAAAGTGGACCAGTAGAATTACAAGTGATTCTACAAGATGACTATGTGAATTGGAGTTTATGGCAGAAATGACAAAGCAGAAATGTACCCTTAGGATTTGGGTCAAGGAAACTACCCTCATCTGGATTAGAATATACACCTTTTGAAAAACAGTTGTTAGCTGTATATTGGGCTTTGGTAGAGACTGAAAAACTGACTCTGGGCCATGAAGTGATAATAAGGCCTGGAATCCCGATTATGATTGGGTAATGAGTTCCCGAGTATCTCACAGAATTGGACATGCACAAGAGGCTAGCATAATTAAATGGAAATGGTATATTCAGAATAGATCGAAAACAGGCAGAAGTGGAGTTTCTGCTCTACATGAATCTATCACAAGCATTGACACTGATGGGAATGACAAACCATCTGAACCAAGGCAAGAGTTGGTACAATCCTTGGTAAAATGGAATGACAGATATGATGGACTGACTAAAGAACAGAAGAAAAATGCATGGCTTACTGATGGGACAGCAAATATTTGGGCCATAAAAGACATTGGAAAGCAGTAGCCTATAACCCATGTACTAAGAGAACTTTGGAAAGTACTGGGATAGGTTGAAGTAGTCAATATGCTGAACTTATGGCAGTACATCAAATTATTGAAACAAAGAAAGGAGGACAGTGTCATATATTCACTGATTTGTGGGCAGTAGCTAATAGGTTAGGTACATGGATGCCAATGTGGAAAAATCAAAATTAGGAAATTCATGGTAAACAAGTTTGGAGTAAAGAAGTATGGAAAGATATATGGGACATGTCTTTGGTTATTAATTTGTCAGCTTTTCATGTAGATGCTCACATGGCCCTCACCATGCCAGAACGTGAGTACAATGTACATGCTGATCAACTAGGAAAGACTGCTACTGAACATACTGGCCCTATTTCAACACCAACTGCTGATCCAGTACTAGCAAAATGGGTCCACCAAATGGCTGGCCATTTAGGGGTCTAGGCCACACACTGGTGGGCACAAGATATTCATTGTTAAAGCAAGTAACAGAGGAATGTCATATATGTCAATTGGAAAAGGAACGAACTGTTCCTCGGGTAGTATCTGGAGAAATAGCAAGAGGAAAAGTTCCAGCTCAGATTTGGCAGATAGATTATATTGGACCACTGACCAAGATAAAGGATGCAAATTTATATGTACTTATGTTGACACCTATTCAGGTGTACTAGTGGCTTGTCCGTATAAGAATGCAACCCAGAAAACCTCTGTAAAACTTTAGATATTATAAGTCTATATTATGGAACCCTAATGCAGATTCAAAGTAACAATGGGTCACATTTCAAAGGTAATGAGATGAAGAGATATTGTGTATTGAACAATATAGAGTGGATATATCATATTCCATATAATCCACAAGCATCTGGTTCGATAGAATAAATGGATTGTTCAAAGAACAGTTAAGAAAGTTAAGTTCTAATAATTTGTATCAACATTGGAAGGATAATTTGTTCACTGCTTTATGTAATTTGAATAATAGACCATTAGGAGGAAGTACACCTCTGGCCAGAATGATGACCCCAAATCTGCAAGTTAGAAAACAGCAAACACATAAGATCCAAAATATTGAGTATTGGACTGTGAGGGAAGATGTCCCACCACCATATCCAGGAATACCTGATCTGGCAGGATATGATTTACATTGTTTAGAGGACTTTTGGTTGGATAGAAAAGAGATAAGAAAAATCTCTACTGGGATATATATATGAGAATCCCTAAGAATCATTTTGGACAGATATTACCTAAACCAGGATTAGCAGCTCAGGGAATACATGTATTGGCTGGAGTGATAGATTCTAGTTATCAAGGAGAAATTATTGTCACACTCCAGAATTTAGGTAAAGAACCTATACAGTTGTGTAAAAATGATAGTTCAATTGATTATTATTACTTATGAAACAATACCTCTTGTGAAAACTGACCCTCCAAGGGTGGAGCCAAGATGGTGGCTGGAAAGCAAGGACCTGCCTAAAGCTCTCTGCCAGATCCCTCCAAACACCTATAAAATGACTCTGAACAAATTCTAGAACTGCAGAACCCATGAAATAGCAGAAGGAAGCAGGGCTCCAGCCCAGGACATCCTGGATGGTCACTGGGTAAGGTCTATCACACGGAGCTGGGAGCGGAGTGGAGCAGATCCCAGGGCAGGCCGCGTGGGGACCAACCAGACCAGGAGCCAGGGAGAATAGGCATAGCACCCTGAATCAGTGAGCTGTGGCAGTTACCAGACTTTTCAACCCAGAAACGCCAAAGACAACAGAGAAGGTTAGTGGGAAAAGCTGCTGGGACAGAGTGAAAGGAGTTCACAGTCGGCCACCGCCCTGGGGGCAGTGGAGGTGGTGCAGCTCTGAGGCTGCTTCCAGACCTACAGCTGCAGTTGCTTCCAGTCCCAGGCCCACCTGGTGGGAAGAATTAAGTGGCAGATCAGAGCGGGAGTACAGAGCCTGCTTGGATCTGAGTCACGGTCTGGGTTGGCGGTTCTTGGGCAGGGATGGCGGGGTGGGGGTGGAGCGCTGGTGTGGCAGAGCTTGCTGTGTAGAAATAGCTCTGAAAACAGCAGTGCAGTCCCTAAAGCTTGGGACAAAGTACTCTCTACTCTACAAGCAGTCATACCTTTACAAAAAACTCAAGGGTCAAGTAGTTGGCTGGGAACATGGCCAGGCAGCGAAAACGCACTCAGATTCAGACTCAGACTTTGGAATCTTTCTTTGGGGACAAAGAAGACCTAAACATACAGCAAGAAGAAGTCAAAAAGTCAAAGAGCCTACATCAACAGCCTCTAAGAAAAACATGAATTGGACTCAGGCCATGGAAGAACTCAAAAAGGATTTAGAAAAGCAAGAAAGAGAAATGAGAGTGATGTGAGAAAACCATGAAAAACAGGTCAAAGACTTGCTAAAGGAGACCCAAAAAATACTGAAGAAAACAACACCTTAAAAAAATAGACTAACTCAAATGGCAAAAGAGCTCCAAAAAGCCAATGAGGACAAGAATGTCTTAAAAAACAGAACTAGTCAAATGGAAAAGGAGGTCCAAAAGACCACTGAAAAAAATACTACTTCAAAAATTAGATTGGAGCAAGTGGAATCTAGTGACTTTATGAGAAATCAAGATATTATTAAACACAAGCAAGGGAATGAAAAAATGGAAGAGAATGTGAAATATCTCATTGGAAAAACCATTGACCTGGAAAATAGATCCAGGAGAGATAATTTAAAAATTATTGGACTACCTTGAAAGCCATGATCAAAAAAAGAGCCTAGACATCATTTTTCAAGAAATTATCAAGGAGAACTGCCCTGTTATTCTAGAGCCAGAGGGTAAAACAGAAATTGAAAGAATCCACAGATTACCTCCTCGAATAGATCTCAAAAAGAAAACTCCTAGGTATATTGTTGCTAAATTCCAGAATTCCCAGATCAAGGAGAAAATACTACAAGCAGTCACAAAGAAACAATTTGAGTATTGTGGAAACACAATGAGGATAACCCAAGATCTAGCAGCTTCAACATTAAGGGATCAAAGGGCTCAGAATATGATATTCCAGAGGTCAATGGAGCTAAGATTAAAACCAAGAATCACCTACCTGGCAAAACTGAGTATCATGTTCCAAGGCAAAATATGGATTTTCAATAAAATAGAGTACTTTCAAGCTTTTTCAGTGAACAGACCAGAGCAGAGTAGAAAATCTGACTTTCAAACACAAGAATCAAGAGAAGCATGAAAAGGTAAACAGGAAAGAGAAATCATAAGGGACTTACTAAAGTGGAACTGCTTTGTTTACATTCCTACATGGAAAGATGATGTGTATAATTCATGAGACCTCAGTATTAGGGTAGCTGAAGGGAATATATATACATACATACATACATACATATATATATAAATATATACACACATATATATGTATATATATGCACACACATATATATGTGTATATATGTGTGTGCGTGTGTGCGTGTGTGCGTGTGTGTGCGTGTGTGTGTACAGAAGGTACAGGGTGAGTTGAATATGAAGGGATGATATCTAAAAAACAAAATCAAATTAAGGGATGAGAGACGAATGTATTGAGAAAGAGAGATAGAATGGGGTAAATTATCTAGCATAAAATTGGCAAGAAAAAGCAGTTTGTTGTAAGGAAAGAGGGGGCAGGTGAGGGAGAATGAGTGAATCTTGCTCTCATCGGATTTGACTTGAGGACGAAATAACAAATACACTCAAATGGGTATCTTATCCCACAGGAAAGGAGGAAGGAGATAAAAAACAGGGGATGATAGAAGGGAGGGCAGATATGGGGAAGAGGTAATCAAAAGCAAATAGTTTCAAAAAGGGACAGGGTCAAGGAAGAAAACTGAATAAAGGGTGACAGGATGGGAGGGAGCAAAATATAGTTAGTCTTTCACAACATGAGTATTGTGGAAGGGTTTTGCATAATGATACACATGTGGCCTATGTTGAATTTCTCATCTTCTTAGGGAGGTTGGGTGGGGAGGGAAGAGGGAAGAGAATTTGGAACTCAAAGTTTTAAAAGCAGATGTTCAAAAAAAAGTTTTTGCATGCAACTAGGAAATAAGATATACAGGCAATGGGGCATAGAAGTCTATCTTGCCTTACAAGAAAGTAAGAGAAAAGGGGATGGGGCAGGGAGTGGGGTGACAGAAGGTAGGTCTGACTGGGGAATGGGGCAATCCAAATATATGCCATGTTGGAGTGGGGGGAGGGCAGAAATGGGGAGAAAATTTGTAATTGAAAATATTGTGGAAATCAATGCTGAAAACCAAAAATATTGAATAAAATAAAAATAATAATAAAAAAACTGACCCTCCTTCCAAAATAACTATCAGAGAAAAGGAAGGATTTGGTTCTACTGATAGAATAAAATTGGTAGCTAAAGTATGGGTAAAGCAGAAGCCTGACAACGTTCCAAAGGCTGCAGAAATTATAGCACATGGTAAAGATAACACTGTAACTGTAGTGGTTTACCCAAGAGAAAATAATTATGAAATTGTACCCTTGACTCATGTATTCTATTGTGAATGAGGCTATGATAGTCTCTTTGTTTCTTTTTGGCTTTTGTCTATTAAATTTGTTTGTGAGATTTGTTTCCTGGAGGCTTAGTACCATCTACCTGCAGATGCCTGATTGCTTAAGTCAGATGTCACCCTCTGATGTGTTCAGATGTCACCTGTCCATGACTGTGATGTGTCATCTCTGGAACTGGCATCAACTGAGTTCAGGCTGCCAGCTTGCGAAAGAACTTACCTCTCGAATAGAACTCTTGGGGCAGGGACAGCTCTACATCCAATTTCAGTAGGAAGCTTTGGGGAATGAGACCTTCGCCCCCAAGATTTTGAGCCCCATTAGTTCAAGGGAATGATAACATTGTTCTATATGCTTATCTTGTATTATCCCTGTTACACTGTTGTGTAAAGTTCTGTTGACACCAGTTAACACAAAATTCCCACTGCCCTATGTAATGGATACGAAAGATCTTAGGGCCAAACATAGTTGCAATTTAAATCTGAAGATCTTTCCTCACCCATTAATAGGCCATGTGAACTACTTACATCAGAGGAAGCCTAAGACACATGTGGTGGGAGAAGCTTCCTGACAAGAAAAGGAAGTTATGTTATGTCACAGAAAAATGCTGAGAGAGCATAAGCAGTTACGGCTGCTAATGGCCGTCAGCGTGATGATTAGAACTGAACGGGCTGACTTAGCTGTACTGTGAGTTTGTGTTTGGAGCAGGGGGTCAGAGAGGTTTTGGGATGGTGAGGCTCCATATTGTGATATCATGTTTTAAGTTCCTTGCTGTTATAATAAAGTGGCTTAACTGGCTATGGGAGCTGAGCATTTGGTTACGGGATAGGGTTCTCTTGTGTCTGAATAAATGTTATACTTCTACCTTTTTCATGTAGAGTCTCTCATACTTTGTGATACAGAACTACATACGCATTTTGATAATTATCATCTACATTTTTATTATTGCCTTACTGATACAATTGGTCCAGTTCTCTCAAAAAAATCATTTGGCATTATATCCAGAAAGTCACTAACCTATACATAATCTTTGAAAGAGCAATACGATTATTAGGCAAATACTCAAGAATATCAATGCTAAAGGGAAAGGATCCATGTATTCAAAATTATTTATAGCAGCATTATTTTGTGGTAGAGAATGGGAAACAGTGAGTGCCCATAACCTGGAGATTGGTTGAACAGATGGTAGCATATGAATATAATGGATTGTTATTTTTATGACATAAGAAATGTCAAATAAGAAATCAGAGAAATGGGGGGTGGGGCAAGATGGCGGAGTAAAAGCAGGGACTTGCTTGAGCTCTCCCCCAAACCACCAGTAAAAAAATGACTCTAAACAAATTCTACAGCAGCAGAATCCATAAAATGACAGAGCGAAACAAATTTCCAGCCCAAGACAACCTAGAACATTGACAGTAAAGGTCTGTTGCACCAGTCTGACGGAGGAGTACAGTCCAGCATGCAAAATGCTCCAGCACAGACCCAGTCCCAGCAAACCCCAAGCAGGCCTCATGAGCAAACAGCATAAAAAACTCAAGACTACAGAATCTTACTTTGGTGACAAGGAAGATCAAAACATACACTCAGAAGAAAACAAGTCAAAGCTCCTACATCCAAAGGCTCCAAGAAAAATATGAATGTGTCTCAGACCATGAAAGAGCTCAAAAAGGATTTTGAAAATCAAGTAAGAGAAGTAGAGGAAAAATTGGGAAAAGAAATGAGAGTAATGCAAGAAAATCATGAAAAACAAGTCAACAGCTTAGTGAAAGAGACCCCAAAAAATGCTGAAGAAAATAACACCTCAAAAAATAGACTAACCTAAATGGCAAAAGAGATCCAAAAAGCAAATGAGGAGAAGAATGCCTTAAAAAGCAGAACTGGCCAAATGGAAAAGGAGAGAATAGAATAAACCAGAGGTGGGATAATAGAATAAACCAGAGGACGGAGGGAAATAGAGTCTTTTACAACATATTATGGAAATGTTTTGTATTACTATACATGTATAACTGATACCAAATTGCTTGCCTTCTCAGTGACGGTGAGTGGGGAGGGAGGGTGAGAATTTTTAAAATGAATGTTAAAAATTGTTTTTACATACAACCGGGAAATAAGATATACAGGCAATGGGGTATAGAACTCTATCTTGCCCTACAAGAAAAGAGAAGAGGAGGGAGGTAAGAGGAGAGGGGTCGGGTGATAGGAGGGAGGGCAGATTGAGGGAAGGGGTAATCAGAATGCACGCCGTCATGGAGTAGGGGGAGGGGAGAGATGTGGAGAAAATTTGGACCCCAAAAATCTTGTCAAAGTGAATGTTGAAAACTAAAAATAAATTAATTTTAAAAAATCAGAGAAACTTGGAAACATTTTAATGATCTGATGTTGAACAAAATAAGCAGAACCAGGAGGACATAATGACAAGAATAATGTAAAGGAAAATAAGTGAAAGATTTCAGAATTTTCATCAATATCATGAATAATTGTGATTTCAAAGGTATAATTATTAGCCTTGCCTTCTGCTTCTTGGCAGACATGTGATGAACTAGTGGTAGAGAATAATACATTTTCAGACACAGCCAATGTTTTGAATTCTTTGGCTAGACTTTACTTATATGTAGAGTGGTTGTGCTCTGTTTGAGTGAGGGGAATTAAAGTTCAAAAGTTTATAATATTAAACTAGCTAAATTCATTACTAACATTAAATTTAGTATACAATTAAAAAAGCAAACAACATAAGAAAAGTTCATAGTTCCACATACAACCCTCTTTCTAGTTCTTTTCTGTATGTGTTTGTTGATGATCAAGTTTATAAAAAAACAGGAAAAGAAATATCTGTGGGAAGATAGGAGAGAGCAGTAGTAGCTACCTTTCCTAGTGTCAAGTTGTATTGTTTTGGGGGCCAAACTGTACAGTGAAGGAATGACACTGTCAGTGGTCTTGGTTAAATTCTCACTTGTAAAGCATACTGACCTTCCATAGTGCTTCTTTTCAATCCTTTTTTTATTTAGATCTGGGTAAAAAAACTGCCAGTTCTACAATGTCTTGTGACCTCAGGTTTAGTCACCTATGTTATGTTCTACTATCTGTTAACCAAGAGAGTTAAAGAGCAGAAATATCTGATAGAGGGGTCTTCAGAGAGGTTCTCTTACTGCCATTTCATGATGCCAATTCTTCACTTCTCATATTGCCTAGATATCCCCCTGGGACCAATTCTAGATTCAGATGAATCTCTTGGGGCCAGTACTATGGCTTCGAAATGCCCTTGATAAACTGAAAGTTTATAATTATCTTCAAAGTAAGTGAGTCCCAAGTATCCTACATCTACACAAAATGTTGATGCTTTGTTAAGCTTAGTTAGCATAGTATTAAGAATCAGGGAGAGGATCATTCTGCTGTTCCCTGCCCTAGTCAGACAACTCTAGTTCTAGATACATTTTAGGAGGGCCTCTAACACAAAAGAGTGAGGACAGACGAAAGTGACCAGTATGATGAAAAGATTCAAATATTAGCTATCTTCAAATACTTGTAAAAGCTGTCAAGTGAAAGAAGCAAGCTTATTATTCTGCTTAGCTCCAGAAAAGTCCCATAAGTAGAGTTAGCAGGAGGCAGAATTCACTCATGATAATAACTTCCTATCAAAAACGGAATGTTCTGCCTCATTAAAAGTTGAGTTCTGGCACTAAAGCTACTCCAGGAAAGGCTAGATGACTATTTGTCAAGGACATATAGAAAAATGTACTGCACTGGGACAAGTCATTACCATCAAGATATGAAATTAAGTTTCTAAACCAAATTTTAATCACACATTTCTGTTTTTTTCCAATATTTATTCTCCTTTACCACATTAAAAATTAAGAAGCAAATTCTTTCAAAATTTTGACTCAGTTAAGTCACTTGAAAAAAAATCTGGTACGCATGGCATGTTTTGGCTCACAAATACAGCACAACTTGATTTGAGATTTAAAGTTAATAATCATCACCACTTTCACCAAAATAAGTAAAAATATTTACCTTGGGATAAAGCTTGAATTATAGACAACAGCAACACAAAGTACATGGAATCCAGAATTAAAAGACACTTCAGAGATCACCATTTTACTGAGAGGAATCTTGAGGCCGAGTGAAGTGCTCTGACTTACCCAAGGTCACACAGTAGTAATTAGCTAGTACTTGAACCTAGGTCAGTTGCTTCCCAATCCAATGCTCCTTCCACACACTGCCTACCTGTCATATTTCCTTCTAATGTAGATCTAACCCACACTGCTTAGATAATAACTTTACTTTGGTAAAGCTAGAACTAATTTTTCTAAGCTTTTTATTTTTCCATCTTACTTTTTCCACATGATCAAGTGGACCTGCATATTCACTTCTCTCAATGAGAAATGAGGTGTCACTGACCACTTAATGCTCACTTTTGCAACAACAGGTAGAAAGAGATCATATAATTAAAAGACAAAACAAAACTCTGAGGCTGTTCTCCATATGAACCAATGAGTGTCTTCCGCAAAAACTGTCACCAAGGCAAACAAGGGTGACTGACTCTGTCCTGTTGTTGGGTGACTTCTTCCAGGCATCAGCAAACAAGTGAAAAAGGTATTTTCAAAGCAGAAGCAAACCTTTTAAAGCTCCTCTTTGATCTTATGTTTGGAAGAAAGAGAACATAAATGAGAAAGTACAAGAACATCACATTCAAGAGATTACTGTTCTGCAAATCTTCACAAGTTAGAATAAAAAAAATTAAAGCTGGAAAGGACCACAGGTATTCAACTTATTCATTTTACAAGTAAGAAAACTGAGGCAAAGAGAAGGTACAGTACCTTGCCCAAGGGCACACCCAGCATTAGTGCCAAGACTAAGAAGAGAGTCACAGTCTCTTGATGCTCTTTCCAAAGTTTCTCCCCTCACAGTTGCAAGAAAAGCTCCATTTAAGGGATATGACAAGTGAAACAGAATTATTTCTAATGCCTCAGCCTGTTGCAGGAACATTTATTTAGAGGTGGGAAAAAGATACCTGTTCAAACACTCTTAGAGAGCTTTTTAAATAAAAACAGGGCCTTCAAACATAAGGCAGCTAGATGGTACAGCAGAGAGTGATGGGCCTAGAGACAGGAAGACTCATCTTCTGAGCTCAAATCTGGTCTCAGACACTTACTGTGTGATCCCGAGCAACTCACTTAACCTTGTTTGCCTTATTTTCCTCATCTGTGAAATGAGCTGGAGAAGGAAATGGCAAACCATTCCAGCATCTTTGCCAAGAAAACTCCAAATGAGGTCAGGAGGATTTGGATACGACTGAAACGACTGAACAACAACAAAAACCAACAAAGGGTCTTCAAATCATCCCTTTAAAAGTAAATTCATGCAATGTAGATATAAACGAGAGATATACATAAAACAAAGGTCTATGTTACCATAAAGTTGAGGTATCAAAAGCTAAATGCTGGCAACAAGCATTAACTAAAATTTAGGTAACAATTTTGCCTTAAAAAATTTTGAGCTTTTAAGATTCTAAGGCAAGAATAACTGTTACCTAAATGTTAAATTAATGCTTATTATAACTAGCACTTTAGCTTCAGATAGGTCAAATTTATGATAAAGTAGACCTTTGTTTTGTGTATATCTGTTGTTTACATCTATATTATGTGAATACTAAGGCCTATTATGTAATATGTGCAGCACATTTATGTCCATTTTATAGGACCATGATAAGAAAAAAATTATGAAATAGTGGAAATAGCACTGAACTAGAAGTCAGGAGACCTGGGTTCTAGTCTCTGCTCTGTCACAGTAATTTTAGGAACTAACTTAAATCGTCTAGATCTCCTCAGTCATAAAACAAGGAAGTTGTAACAAATGATTTCAGGTACTTCAGTTGTAAAATTCTATGACAAAATTTTTCGATCATTAGAGTGGATCATAGCTATTCTCTCTGCTTTCAGAATGTAACCTTCAAATACAATGTTTTTGCTATAAGAAAACTCAATCCACTTGATGATTTAATTTCCAGCAGGGGCAGTCTATAAAATTTTATTTGTATTTTCTGATTTATTTTGACTATAATTTAGAAAAATATTTTCTTTTCAATATAGGTTGTTTCTTGAATTTTAAAGTAGATTCTGGTTGTATTTTGAGTCGAATTTTGTTCCTGTGAAAATGCACCTCTCATTTATGATAACGAAAATTATGAAACTCAATGAGAAGTTAGTATTAAATTTACAAAGAATCACTTTATAACAAAATATTCAGGACTACATAATAAGAAATACCTACAAGTGAGTAGATACTTGTAGATACTTATTATGTCAAATGACAATCACTATTTAACCATTTAGCAGTTTTAGATTACAGATAATAAAAGGTATCTCTGAATATTTAAGTCTTAATGCTCACTTCACTTTAAGAAATTTCAAAGCCTGTTCCTTATTTTACACACTTAGGATTTGGATTTCACCAAAAGAAAAACCTCTTACATTTTCACTCCCCTATAATATTTATGAAACTTTAAAAAAAACAGAGTTAAGTCACCCCACATAAATATTTCAAAAAATCAGAGAATAAATTTTTCTTAAGGAAATCTTCCCTAAACAATTAAATATGAAAAAATACAAAGATCTGAGGTAAAAACAGTTTCAATATAATTTTAAAATGAAGGTACAAAAATGTGGACTGAAGAGTTAAAAGTATGTTCTTCAACATTCCACAAATATTAACCACTGCTGACGTCAGAGTTGCTAAGAGGAAATTGAGACATTGTCTTTTTTAACTCCTTATAACTCCAGTGTAACTGCTCAACTTCAGCCTTGTGTCGAATATGGGTCTGAGTGAGTTCTTGCAAAAGATGTTCATTAGTAGAAATCAAAGAACTGTAAAAAAATATATAATGTAAAGTGATTACTTGGTTTTTTTTCTGTAAAATGATGTGCTTAAAATAAAAATATATAAATTTCATCCAAAAGTTCTAAAACATTTCAAAATTACCGACCTTCCCCAGTCTTCATTCAGTATGCTTCAAAAATTAAAGGTTTAGCTAATTATTTTGCTTTCCAGAAACGATGTATTAATAGAGTCTTAAAAATGGAATAAATGAAAAAAATGGAATAAAAAGAACAAAACCATTTCACTCAGATCAACATTATTACTTCTGCAAAAATAAACCCACTCATCCAGAGACCAACAGAACTAATGGTCACATCTTATTAAAATCAACAAGCATTTGAATGCCTTTTCTTTATAAGGAATCACACAAATCCACTGGAAAGGTATTGTGATAGCAGCCACAGGATACAACAAGAACATGGTTAAATTAATACAAGGCCATTTAAGGAGGGAGAGAACACTATCAGCTGGAGGTGGGGTAGATAAAAAAAGGCACCATGGAGGAGATAGCCCTTGAGAGGAAGGCAAGGATTCTGAGAAGCAGAGATGGTTATCGAGTGAATTTCAGGCTTCAAGAAACAACTAATTTTCCTGGTTGGTTACAATGTAGACTACATGAAAGAACATAACCTGAAATAAGGCAAGGAAGAAAGACTGGAGCCAGATTGTGAAGGGTCTTAAAAGCCAGACTGAGGAGTCACTATTTTATAGTGCCCACAATTAGAAGCCACAGTTTTTGAGCAAGGAAATAATATGGTCAAATTTGTATCTTAGGATGGTGAAATGGTACAGTGAAAATTTCTATATTTGGATTTGGGTCACCTGGGCTTGAAATCTGTCTCTGTCACTAATTATATATATGAACTTAGGCAAGCCACTTAACTTCTCTGTCCCTCAATTGTCTCACCCATTCAATGAGGGGACTGGACTATAAGACCTCTAAGGTCACTTCTGACTCTAAATCTACGAGTTCATGGTTGGGACGGCTAAGTGGAAGATGGACTCAATACAGCTAATATGCCTAATTAAGTAGTCTAGGCCACAATTAGGCTAGTGACAGTGTGAATGGAGAGAAGCTAATGGAGGCAAAAGATACTGTGGTGGCAGAATTAACAGAACTTGACAACTAACTAGACATGGAGAGTAAGGGAAAGAGGAAAGTCAAGGACAACTCCAAGGTTATGAAGCTAGGTGCCTGGGAGGTGAGCACCCTCAACAGAAATAGGAAAGTCTGGGACAGCTAGGTGGCGCAGTGAGTAGAGCACTGGCCCTGGAGTCAGAAAGACCTGAGTTCAAATGTGGCCTCAGACACTTGACACACTTACTAGCTGTATGACTTTGGGCAAGTCACTTAGCCCCAATTGCCCTGTCCTCCCCCCTCCAAAAAGAAAAAAAAAAGAAATAGGAAAATCTGGGGGAGAAGCAAGTTTAAGGTAAGAGAATCAATTCTGTTTTGGGTGTATTGAGTTTATAATGCCAATTTCAGCCAGGACAAGATGTCTAGCATGAATTGGCAAAGCAAGACTACAGTTCAGGAGAGAAATTAGGCCCATAACTAATTCACCCATTACCCAATTGATGGGCATCCCTTCAGTTTTCAGTTCTTGCCACCACCAAAAGAGCTGCAATAAGTATTTTTATACTAATTGACCCTCTTCTTCTTTCTTTAATTTTTCTGGGGTCTAGACCTAGTAGTAGAATTGCTTGGTATGCACAGTTTAACAGCTTTTTGGGCATAGCTCCAAAATGTTTTCCAAAATTGTTGGACTAGTTCACAACTCCACCAACAGTTCATTAGTGTACCTATTTTCCAACAACCTCTGCAGCATTTACCATTTTCCTTTTTTGTCATCTTAGCTTATTTGATGGGCATGAGGTAGCATCTCAGAGTAGTTTTAATTTGCATTTCTCTAATTGTTAGTGATTTAGAGCATTTTTTGTATGACTATTGATAGCTGATATCTTCCTCTGAAAACTGTCCATTCACATCCTTTGACCAGTATCAACTGGTGAATTAAATGGCTCTTAGAAAAGTCCTTGGGGGGCGGAGCCAAGATGGCCGCATGAAAGCAGCGTCTTACCAGAGCTCTCTCACAAGGTCTGTCTGATACCCATAAAAAAGTGAATTTCAGCAGATTTGAGAGAGTCAGAAATCGAGAGCAGTCTGCGTGGGGCAAATTTCTGGGCTGGGAGAGTCTGAAAGGCTGAAGGCACGAATCTATAGGCTCGGAGAGGGCTCGGAGTGCGGCGTGCGGAGCTGCTCCAGACCAAAGCGGAAGCGGCTGGCCGGGAAATCCACGTGGGAGACAGGCTGGGAGAAAGCTGGGCGTCTGAAACTGGCGGAGATCCTCAGGCCACCCAACACAGGACAGCAGTCTGTGGAAGCCAGGAGAGGCAGCGCAACGCCACCGGCCATGAAACACCAACTCCTGACGCTTGCAGCCCAGAAACTCGGTTTCTCGAACTTCCGGGAGACATAATGGCCAGGTAAACAGCTCTAATCCCACCCCCTTCAACCAGAGAATTCCTCGGGAAAAATAAAAAAAAAAAACACGCTGGAACAGAGGAGAAAGAAGTGGGGCTTCTGTGGTCAAATACTACAAGTTCATTAGTTCCAGAGGGGCAGAGTCGGCAGGGGTCAACACCAGGAGCCCAGACATATTCTTGCTCCCCCAGGGGAAGTGCCAGACATCAGCTCAAGCAACAAACAGCTAAGACCATTGCTGAAAAGCAAGTGCTGGAGAGCACCCATAGGGAGTGAGACGCCAGGGAGCCAGACCCCTCCCCCACACCTCAGGAAACTGAAGGGTATAATTCTAGACTCACAATCCCCAGAATAAGCAAGCTGGGACAGAGAGCCCTGAGCCTCATAGACAGAAGCTTGTGGTAAAGCCAGGAAAAGGCAAAACAACAAACATGAAGAAGAACACAAAAAAACCGAGGACAATAGACTCTTTTTATGGAGACAGGCAGGATCAAAATACCAATATGGAAGAGGGAAGTAATGACACTATAGACGTGTATGATACCTCAAAAGGTAATGTGAACTGGTCTCCAACCCAAAAAGCATTGCTGGAACAGCTAAAGGAGGATTTTAAAAACCAAATGAGGGAGCTAAAAGAAAATTTGGAAAAAAATCCACTGATGAAATCAAGTCCCTAAAGAATAAGATTGGCGAAATGGCTATGGAGATTCAGAATCTAAAGAGAGAAAATGACACCCTGAGAGGTAAAATCAACCAAATGGAAAAGGAGACTCAAAAGCAAAATGAAAACACTAACTCATTAAAAATTAGAGTTGAACAAGTGGAAGCTAATGAATCTATGAGGCACCAAGAAGTAGTAAAGCAAAACGTTAAGATTGAAAAAATAGAAAAAAAATGTGAAATACCTGATTGGGAAAACAACCGACCTGGAAAATAGATCCAGGAGAGACAATTTAAGAGTTACTGGTCTACCAGAAATCCACGATGAAAAAAGGAGCCTTGACAGTATCTTCGAAGAAATTATCAAAGACAACTGCCCAGAGGTCCTAGAACCTGAGGGCAAAATAGTCATTGAAAGAATTCACCAATCACCCCCTGAAAGAGATCCCAAACTGAAAACACCAAGAAATATTATAGCCAAATTTCAGAACTATAAACTCAAGGAGAAAATACTGCAAGCAGCCAAAAAGCAGAAATTCACATATCGTGGAACCACAGTCAGGATCACGCAGGATCTCTCAGCTTCCACATTAAAAGACAGGAGAAATTGGGGTATGATATTCCAAAGGGCAAAGGAGCTGGGACTACAACCAAGGATCAACTACCCAGCAAAACTAAGCATAATTTTTCGGGCAAGGAGATGGACATTCAATGAAATAAGGGAATTCCAGACCTTCCTGGTGAAAAGGCCAGAACTCAATGGAAAATTGGATCTCCAAATACAAAACTCAAGAGAGACATAAAAAGGTAACCAGGGGGAAAAACCCCACAAACCTTATTAACCAATAAGGGCAGGTTATTTGCATCTCTATGTGGGATTATATCATCTTATGTATGTTTTATATATATACATATATATGTCAGTCTTGAGAATGGCACAGCTACTATGACAATTGAAAGGGATATGCATAGGTTGTGAAAGCCTGTATAAATTAACTGATGTAAAGATAAAAAATATAAGTAAGAGATATAAAGGGAGGGCTATGAGAGAAGAGGTAAGGAGGTAGTAAAAAAGGGTAAATTACACCAAATGAAGTGGCACAAAAACATATTATAGTAGAGGGAAAGAAGGGAGGGAGAAGAGCAGTATTTGAGCTTTACTGCCATCTGAGCTAGTTCAAGAAGGGAATAACATACCCCGATAAGTTTAGAAATCTAACTTGTCCTACAGGAAGTAGGAGGGGAAGGGGGGAAAAAGGGAGGAGGGTGGTCAGAAGGGAGGGGAGAAGTAGCAAGTGGGAAACGGTAAGATAAGGGAGGGGAATAAAGAGGGAGGGTAAATTGAGGAAGGCGGTGGTCAAAAGCAAACCTTTGTTGAGGAGGAGAAGGGGAAAGGGAGAAATAAAAGCATAAACGGAGAACTGGGATGGAGAAAAAGACACAGATAGAAATCATAACTCTGAACGTGAAGGGGATGAACACTCTCATAAAACAGAAGCAGATAGCAGAATGGATTAAAAACCATAATCCTACAATATGCTGTTTACAAGAAACGCATTTGAAACAGGGGGATACACATAGGGTAAAGGTAAAAGGCTGGAGTAAAATATATTGTGCCTCAGCTAAAGTTAAAAAAGCAGGTGTAGCAATCCTAATCTCAGACAAAGCAAAAGTAAAGATAGATTTAATTAAAAGAGATAAGGAAGGACACTACATCCTCCTAAAAGGCTCCATAAACAATGAAGCAATATCATTGCTTAACATATATGCACCAAGTGGTAAGGCATACAAATTCTTAGAGGAGAGGTTAAGGGAGTTACAGGAAGAAATAGACAGCAAAACTATAATATTGGGAGACCTCAACCTCCCCCTTTCTGAACTTGATAAATCTAACCTCAAAATAAATAAGAAAAAAGTTAAGGAGGTAAACAGAATTTTAGAAAAGGCACATATGATAGACCTCTGGAGAAAACTGAATGGGGATAAAAAGGAATATACTTTCTTCTCAAAAGTACATGGCACATACTCAAAAATTGACCATGTACTAGGGCATCAAAACCTCACAATCCAGTGCAGAAAGGCAGAAGTAGTAGAACCATCCATTTCAGATCATGATGCAATAAGAATTATTTGTAATAAAGAACCATGGAAAAATAAGCTAAAAGCTAATTGGAAACTAAATAATTTAATTCTAAAGAATGAGTGGGCCAAAGAACAAATCAGAGAAACAATTACTAACTTCATTCAAGAGAATGACAATAATGAAACAACATACCAAAACTTATGGGATGCAGCAAAGGCAGTTCTTAGGGGAAGTTTTATATCCCTAAATGCTTACATGAATAAAATAGGGAAAAAGGAGATCAATGATCTGGGCATACAGCTGAAAAAGCTAGAAAAAGAGCAAACTGAAAACCCCCAATTAAATACCAAATTATAAATAATGAAAATCAAAGGAGAGATTAATAAAATTGAAACCAAGAAAACTATTGAATTAATAAATAAAACAAAGAGCTGGTTTTTTGAAAAAAAAAAAAAACCAATAAAATTGATAAACCTTTGGCCAATTTGATTTAAAAAAAGAAAGAAGAAAATCAAATTACCAGTATCAAAAATGAAAAGGGTGAGGTCACCTCTAATGAAGAGGAAATCAAAACAATAATTAGGAATTATTTTGCCCAACTGTATGCCCATAAATTTGACAACCTTGGAGATATGGATGAATATCTACAAAAACATAAACTGCCCAGGTTAACAGAAAAGGAAGTAAAATTTCTTAATAACTCCATCTCAGAAAAAGAAATTGAGCATGCCATCAATGAACTCCCTAGGAAAAAATCTCCAGGGCCAGATGGTTTTACATTTGAATTCTCTCAAACATTTAAAGAACAACTAATTCCAATACTTTGTAGACTATTTGGGAAAACAGGTGAAGAAGGACTCCTACCAAATTCTTTTTATGACACAAATATGGTACTAATACCCAAACCAGGTAGAGTCAAAACAGAGAAAGAAAATTTCTCTAAAGACCAATTTCTCTAATGAATATTGATGCAAAAATTTTAAATAAAATATTAGCAAAAAGATTGCAGCAACTCATCATGAGAATAATACACTATGACCAGGTAGGATTTATTCGAGGAATGCAAGGCTGGTTCAATATTAGGAAAACTATTAGCATAATTAACCATATCAACAACAAAACTAGCAGAAACCATATGATCATCTCAATAGATGCAGAAAAAGCCTTTGACAAAGTACAACACCCATTCCTATTAAAAACACTACAAAGCATAGGAATAAAGGGAACCTTCCTTAAAATTATAAATAGCATCTACCTAAAACCATCGACAAGCATTATTTGTAATGGGGATAAGCTAGATGCATTCCCAATAAGATCAGGGGTGAAACAAGGATGTCCATTATCACCCCTATTATTCAATTTGGTACTAGAAACTTTAGCTGTAGCAATAAGAGAAGAAAAAGAAATTGAAGGAATTAGAATAGGAAAAGAAGAAACTAAATTATCACTTTTTGCAGATGATATGATGATTTATTTAGAGAATCCTAGTGAATCAAGTAAAAAACTACTTGAAACAATAAACAACTTCAGCAAAGTTGCAGGATATAAAATAAACCCACATAAATCCTCAGCATTCCTATACATTACTGACAAATCCCAACAGCAAGAGATAGAAAGAGAAATTCCATTCAAAGTTATTGTTGACACTATAAAATATTTGGGAGTCTATTTGTCAAGACAAACCCAGGGCCTATATGAACATAATTATGACACACTTTTCACGCAAATAAAGGCAGATCTAAATAAATGGAAAATATCAGTTGCTCATGGTTAGGCTGAGCTAATATAATAAAAATGACAATTTTACCTAAATTAATCTATCTATTCAGTGCCATACCAATCGAACTACCAAAAGATTATTTTACCGAGCTGGACAAAATAATAACAAAATTCATCTGGAAAAACAAGAGCTCTAGAATATCTAGGGTATTAATGAAAAGAAATGCTAGAGAAGGTGGCCTAGTCATACCAGATTTAAACTGTACTACAGAGCAGCAGTCATCAAAACTACCTGGAACTGGCTAAGAAACAGGGGTGTGGATCAATGGAATAGATAGGTACACAAGATGGAGAAGTCAACAACTATAGCAATCTACTCTTTGATAAACCCAAAGAGGCCAGCTTCTGGGCCAAGAACTCACTATTTCACAAAAAGTGCTGGGAAAATTGGAAAATGGTAGGGCAGAAACTGGGCATAGACCAATATCTTACACCATATACCAGAATAAAGTCAAAATGGGTTCATGATATAGGAGTAAAGGCTGATACTATAAGTAATTTGGGAGAGCAAGGAATAGTTTACTTATCAGATTTATGGAAAAGAAAAGAATTCATGACCCAACAAGAGATAGAGAGCATTACAAAATGCAAAATAGATAATTTTGATTATGTTAAATTGAAAGGTTTTTGTACAAAAAAAAGCCAATGCAACAAAAATTAGGAGGGAAGCAGAAAATTGGGAGAAAATCTTTGCAACTAGTATCTCTGATAAAGGTGTCGTTTCTAAAATATACAGGGAACTGAGTCAAATATATAGGAATACAAGCCATTCCCCAATTGAGAAATGGTCAAAGGATATGAACAGGCAGTTTTCAGAGGAAGAAATTAAAGCTATCTATAGGCATATGAAAAAATGCTCTGGATCACTACTGATTAGAGAAATGCAAATCAAAACAACTCTTAGATACCACATCTCTCCTGTAAGATTGGCTAAAATAACAAAGCAGGAGGATGATAAATGCTGGAGAGGATGTGGGAAAATTGGAACATTTTTACATTGCTGGTGGAGTTGTGAGATGATCCAGCCACTTTGGAACTATGCCAAAAGGGCCATAGGAATGTTCATACCCTTTGACCCAGCAATACCACTTCTAGGGTTGTATCCCAAAGAAATCACACAAAAGGGAAAGGGACCCATATGTACAAGGATATTTATAGCGGCTCTCTTTGTGGTAGCCAAGAATTGGAAATCAAAGGGATGCCCATCAATTGGGGAATGGCTGAACAAGCTGTGGTATATGAATGTAATGGAATACTATTGGGCCATAAGAAATGGGGATGATATGGACTTCGTAACAACCTGGAAAAACCTACACAACATAATGCTGAGTGAGCGGAGCAGAGCCAGGAGAACATTGTACACAACCACAGATATATGGATTCCGTGAGGACCAACCCGGACAGACTTCGCTCTTCTCAGCAACGCAAGGTGCAAGGACAACTCCAGGGGACTCATGATGGAGAATGCTATCTTCATCCAGAGAAAGAACTGTGAAGTTTGAATGCAGATTGAGGCACACTACATGCTTTCATTTTTTCTTCTCTTTTGTTTTTGTTTTTGGGTTTTTTTTTTTTGGTTCTGTCTCTTCTTTCTCATGATTCATTCCATTGGTCATAATTCTTCTCCACAACTTGACTAGTGTATCAATTAATTCAATGCGAAGTTATACATGGTAGTTATGTGAGATTCCATGCCATCTTGGGGAGGGAGGTGGGAGGGAGGGGAGAAAATCTGGAACTCAAAATTATGTAGAACCGTGTGTGGTAAACTAAAAATAAAAAAAAATATTAAAAAAAAAAAGTCCTTTATGACAGAGCCAAGATGGCGGCTGGAAAGCAGGGACTTGCGTGAGCTCCCTGCCAAGTCCCTACAAAAACCTATAAAAAATGGCTCTGAACAAATTCTAGAACTTGCTGAACCCACAAAATAGCAGAGGGAAGCAGGGCTCCAGCCCAGTACAGCTGGATAGTCTCTGGGTAAGGTTTATCACGCACAGAGCTGGGAGCTGAGCGGAGCAGAGCGCAGCGGGGGCAGCAGCAGGGTCAACCAGACCGGGAGCCGGGCGGCGCAGGCCCTAGCGCCCTGAATCAGTGAGCTGTGGTAGTTACCAGACTTCTCAACCCACCAACACCAAAGACAACAAAGAAGAACTGCAGAACCCATGAAATAGCGGAGGGAAGCAGGGGTCCAGCCTGGGACAGCCTGGATGGTCTCTGGGTAAGGTCTACCGCATGCGCATGGAGCTGAGAGTGGAGCAGAGCAGAGCAGAGCCCAGCATGGGTGGCGGCAGGACCAACCAGACTGGGAGTCGGGCGGCGTGGGCCCTAGCGCCCTGAATCAGTGAGCTGTGGCAGTTACCAGATTTCTCAACCCACAAACACCAAAGACAACAGAGAATGTTAGTGGGAAAAACTGCAGGAGTGGAAGGAGTTCGCGGTTCAGCCATTGCGCTAGGGGCAGCAGAGGTGGCATAGCTACAGAACTACAGCTGCAGTTGCTTCCAGCCCAAGCCCCACCTGGTGGGAGGAATTAAGTGGCTGATCAGAGCAGGAGTGCAGAGCCTGCTGATCTGAGTGCAGTCCGGGTTGGGGGTTCTTGGGGAAGGAGGAGTGCTGGTGTGGCAGAGCTGGCTGTAATAGCTCTGAAAACAACAGCGCATCCCCTCAAGCTTGGAACACAGTACTCTTTACTCTCCAAGCAGCCACACCCTGCCGAAAAACTTAAGGGTCAAGTAAGTTGGCTGGGAACATGGCCAGGCAGCGAAAACGCACTCAGATTCAATCTCAGACCTTGGAATCTTTCTTTGGAGACAAAGAAGACCAAAACATACAGACAGAAGAAGTCAACAAAGTCAAAGAGCCTACAACAAAATCCTCCAAGAAAAACTTGAACTGGTCTCAGGCCATGGAAGAGCTCAAAAAGGATTTGGAAAAGCAAGTTAGAGAAGTAGAGGAAAAATTGGGAAGACAAATGAGAAGGATGCAAGAAAACCATGAAAAACAAGTCAATGACTAGCTAAAAGAGACTCAAAAAAATACTGAAGAAAACAACACCTTAAAAAACAGACTAACTCAAATGGCAAAAGAGCTCCAAAACGCCAATGAGGACAAGAATGCCTTGAAAGGCAGAATTAGCCAAATGGAAAAGGAGGTCCAAAAGACCACTGAAGAAAATATTACCTTAAAAATTAGACTGGAGCAAGTGGAAGCTAGCGACTTTATGAGAAACCAAGATACTATAAAACAGAACCAAAGGAATGAAAAAATGGAAGACAATGTGAAATATCTCATTGGAAAAACCACTGACCTGGAAAATAGATCCAGGAGAGATAATTTAAAAATTATTGGACTACCTGAAAGCCATGATCAAAAAGAGCCTAGATATCATCTTTCAAGAAATTATCAAGGAGAACTGCCCTCATATTCTAGAGCCACAGGGCAAAATAGATATGGAAAGAATCCACAGATTACCTCCTCAAAATAGGTCCCAAAAAGAAAACTCCTAGGAATATTGTCACCAAATTCCCGATTTCCCAGATCAAGGAGAAAATACTGCAAGCAACCAGAAAGAAACAATTTGAGTATTGTGGAAACACAATCAGAATACCCAAGATCTAGCAGCTTCTACATTAAGAGATCAAAGGGCTTGGAATATGATATTCTGAAGGTCAATAGAGCTAGGATTAAAACCAAGAATCACCTACCCAGCAAAACTGAGTATCATGCTCCAAGGCAAAATATGGACTTTCAATAAAATAGAGGACTTTCAAGCTTTCTCAGTGAGAAGACCAGAGCTGAATAGAAAATTTGACTTTCAAACACAAGAATCAAGAGAAGCATGAAAAGGTAATCAAGAAAAAGAACAAGAAAAAGAAATTGCAAGGGACTTACTAAAGTTGAACTGTTTTGTTTACATTCCTACATGGAAAGATGATGTGTATGATTCATCAGACCTCAGTATTAGGGTAGCTGAGGGGAATATGCATATATGTGTGTGTATGTGTGTGTGTGTGTGTGTGTCTATGTATGTATGTATATATATATATATATATATATATATATATATATATATATATATATATATATGGACAGAGGGCACAGGGTGAGTTGGATATGAAGGGATGATATCTAAAAAAAATAAAATCAAATTAAGGGATGAGAGAGGAATATATCAAGAGAGGGAGAAAAGGAGAGACAGAATGGGATAAATTATCTCACATATAAGTGGCAAGAAAAAGCAGTTCTGTAGGAAGGGAAGAGGAGGCAGGTGAGGGGGAATGAGTGAATCTTGCTCTCATCAGATTTGACCTAAGGAGGGAATACCATACACACACTCAATTGGGTATCTTACCCCACGGGAAAGAAGGAGGAAGAAGATAAAAAAGGGGGGATGACAGAAGATAGGGCAGACGGGGGAGAAGGTAATCAAAAACAAACACTTTCAAAAAGGGACAGGGTCAAGGGAGAAAATCAGATAAAGGGGGATAGGTTAGGAAAGAGCAAAATATAGTTAGTCTTTCACAACATGAGTATTGTGGAAGGGTTTTACATAATGATATGCATGTGGCCTAGGTTGAATTGCTTGACTTCTTAGGGAGAGTGGGTGGGAAGAGAAGATGGGAGAGAATCTGGAATTCAAAGTTTTAAAAACAGATGTTCAAAGACAAAAAAAAAAATGTTTTGCATGCAACTAGAAAATAAGATACACAGGCAATGGAGCAGAGAAATTTATCTTGCCCTACAAGAAAGGAAGGAAAAAAGGAGATGGGAGGGGAGTGGGGTGACAGAAGGGAGGACTGACTGGGGAACGGGGCAACCAGAATATACACCATCTTGGAGTGGGGAGTGGGGTAGAAACGGGGAGAAAATTTGTAATTCAAACTCTTGTGAAAATCAGTGCTGAAAACTAAATATATTAAATAAATTAAATAAATTTTTTTAAAAAAAGAAAAGTCCTTTATGTCTGAGTAGTATTATACTATCTATGTGATTTCACACATAACCTTCACAACAGGCTTACTTCATTTCCTATTTACCCTAGTCATTTCTCACCTGACAAAATCTCACTTTTTCCCTTTACAACAAACAAATCAATCATTTTTAACCTTCAATTCCTACATAGTTGTGATCTGGCTTCCAAATGTGAGCTGGACTACACAAGTGTAGGCTGAGAATGATGGGAATGCTACATTTTCCTTCCAAATTCTTTGAGACTTCTAACAGCAGCATTCCCATCTTTGGCCTGAGGATGGAAGAAGGATGGGCAGAGGGAAGGAGGAAATTTATATCCAAGACTTGTAACAGCTACCACTGCAAAAAAGGCATGCATACTCCAAGAACAAGCATGTACCTGTACTATTTCCAACTCAGAGAAATTCTTCCAATAATTCTTCCCCCTGATCTCTAATGTCCCATCCTTCAGAGTGTCTCCTATTATCCATTCCTATTCTAAACTTTACTCAGTCTACCCCCTCAAACACACCTCTTGTCAAACTCCTCTTTAGAGCCTTAGGTTTTTCTTTGGCATACTGTTCTTCTGATTTACAACCCAAGGTCTGTTCATTATTTCATTATTTTTAAAAATTGAGCCACCACAGGATTGGCAAAAATACTTTATTCTGGATATGGAATAATTTTAATAGCAGGAAACAAAAAGAATAAACAAGCATTTTTCTGGTTGAAGAAATAACAACAAAATATTCCAAGTATCAGCAATAGGAATGGAGTTGTTCAATCTCTGCGTGAATAATCTAGAAAATTCCTCATATTCATAGCTTTCTATTCATGAGAGTGAGCTCCAGTTTTAGTTCCCTTCCCTAAGAACCTCAGTTCTCTTTATGAATCTCTAGTAAGTGTGCTAGTGTGGATAATTGTGAGTGTGTATATGGGGATGTAGAAAATGCAATAGGATAATAACAATTCACCACATCCCTCCTTTGACTTCTTGACATTCCTTTAACCTTCTGTTATTGTACTTCCCTACCCTAAGTTAGCCAATTGCCCTTCTCTCTCCAACCCTCTGCTACCACACTTCATAGTACATAATGTTAAAATTGAAAGGAACTTAAGACATCATAATTGTAGATCTGAAAGGACTTTAAGTGATCAGATTCATTTCATAGATGAAAATCTGAGGCTCAGAGAGTTTAAGTAAATATTAGCTAGCCAGTGAGTCCCAGGACCAGGATGAGAATACAGATCTCCCAGTCCACTGCCCTCTTCACAATGTCATAAAACCTCTAAACGCTCTCCCTCATATGATTTTTAAGTAGTAACATCTTAAAATCATACACTCCTGGCAATAATGTACCTGTGACTTTCCTGAAGCATCTCCGTCAGTTCCTGAATCTTGGCATAGTGTTCAAGATGTTCCTTTAAGTTATCTACTTCACTGGACAACTCCTGATTACTGTTCTGAAGTTCTAAAATAGAAATGAAATATCTTTAGTATTAAGTTTTGTCATTTGTTTCTATAAAATTGTGAATTTAAACTTAATTTTTAGAATTTGGCAATAGTTGTACTCCAAAAAAGAAAATGTAATTTGAAAAAAAAAATAAAATAAATTTTTGTACATGTAAGTCATAAAGTTAACTAAAAATAAATTTGTAATTAAACTTGCTTATTAGATCAATTTAACAAACAACATCTATCTGTGCTTGTTAGAAAACATGACCTAGATAGAAGGAGATATTACAGTAAAATTTGAAGAACATGGAACATATTACTTATCAGACTTATGGGCAGATGAATGATTTATGAATAAACAAGTGACAGAGAGCAGAGTGAGGTACAAAATGGATAATTTCAATTATGTTAAATTAAAAAGGTTTTATACAAATAAAACAAATATAGCCAAGATTAGAAGGAGAGCAGAAAATTGAGAAAACATTTTTATAGACAGTTTCTCAGATAAAGGTCTCACCCCCCATATTTGTGTCTAATGGTAGCTATCTCTAGAGTGGGGGAACTGGGGAGGAAAGAAAAAAAATCTACAAGATAATTTTATTATATATTTAAAAGAAATAGCAAGTTGTACATAATAGATTTGCAGTTTCATGTGCAATTATCTTCATTATGCTATGTTATGGAAATGCTTATTTTATTCTATAAATTAAAAATAAAGATTTAAAAAAGGCAAGAGTGTCACCTACGATAACCCTTGAAAAATAAGAGATATAAAGTTACGGTATTTTTAATCCAGAGGATTCATGAGATATATACAGTATCACCAGCTATATACTGCCAGTACCTCAATCCCTCTATAGTTTCCTAGTGTATTATCTCTGCTCTGGTTTCACTCTCCTCCCTTTAAAATTTTAACTCTATTCAATTCAATAACCATTTATTAAGTACCTATTATGGCCCAAGCACAGTGCTAAGCTGGTGATTTAAAGATAAACCCTTCCTCCCCCCAAACAGTCCTTAACTTCAACAAGTTTGCATTCTACTTAAAGTTAATGACTTCCATTATTCATTATCTTCCACCCTTATTACTATACTTTAACCTCCAGCCCCTGATGCTTTCAGTGGACATGTCCTGACAGTCTTCCCAATCCTGCCCCACCCCCAAACTTACTCTGCTCCACTGCAATTTCATGTTACCTAATTGATTCGTGGCATACATTTCTGTGTGGCAGTTCTTTTATTTTTCCCTCACTGATTTTCTAACCTGATCCCTGCAGCAAATCTAAATGTTCTCAAACTCCTCCTCCCATATCTATGCGCCCTTGCTCTCAGCAAATGACCTTGATTCCTACTTTGCTGTATTAAGTTGAGACTCTCCATAGTTCCCTTCATCTACTCCACACCTAGAAATCCCTCAATATTTTAGCCCATCTCTAACTTTTCTGCTTATAGTCTCAGAGAGATGGTCCTTCCTGTTAAAGTCAATGTTAATCCAGTCAAATTCTCTCAACCCTCTTCTCTTCCTGGAGCTCAAGGTATAATTAATAATCTACATAATAATGTGTAAACAATGACATGATGACTAATAGCTTTATCTTTTTCAATCACCTTCAGTCTCTCACTATCTATTGGATCCAGGATCCTACAAACGTACTCACAAGTACCCCATTCTTGTTAAAAATCTTCACTTGTTCTACGATCCCCTCAAACTATTTTGTCTTCCTTTTACTAACAAACTCAAAGAAAAAAATTGTTTGTACTCACTGCCTCCAACATCCTTACCACTCAATCACTCATCAACTCTCAGCCATATAGTTTCTGAATCCATCCACTGTACTGAAACTCTTCTTCCAAAGATTACCTGGATTCGCACCCCACCCCCACGCCCCACCTCCATTTTGGCAAAAGCTCTCAGAGAGCTCTGCTGGCAAAGTCTCTGAAAACCCAAGGTTATGATTGGGGTAACAGAGCAATACTTTATTACAAGTTCCAACTAGTAATATTCCTCTAAAAGTAAAATTTCACAGCAATAACAAATAAAATTATAAAAAGAAAGGGTATGACCAAAAAGATATTTTTAATCCATGAATTTTACTTTGCTTCAAAATCAACCACTCAAGTTTAACTTCACTCCACTTGAATTGTTTATTAACAGTTCAATTTAATATTGGCTGTGTGCCCTCTATGTGCAAAGCATTAGGTGCTAGGGAAAAAGAAACAAGACCAAAACAGTCCCTGTCCTCAAAAAGTCTATATTCAAATGCAAAGAGTAGGGGAGGGGAGAGGAATATTCAATTTTTACCCAGCTAAGTAAATATAAAGTAACCTTAAAAAAGAGAGAATATTAGGTTGGTGGTGGTGATGGGAACTAAAGAATTCCCCATGGAGGAAGTAGCATTTGAGTTATAAGAAGTGGAAATATGAGCAGACAATTGCACAAGTATAAGAGATGGCCTGTGTGAATGCACAGAGGTAGAAGATGAAATGTTGAGTTCATTCTGGCTAGAATGCAGGGTGTGCATGGCAAGGAGTACAGTCAGATAAGGGTGGAAAGGAAGATTTTCATCTATAAGAGGGATTCAAGGGGAGATTTTGGGAATTTATAAGAAGTGAGTTTTTCATACTGAGCAAGGTGAAGTTTACAATCAAAGTTAATATCTCTGAAGGGAGAGGAAGAAGCATGGTAAGCTGAATAGAGAGACAGCTTTAGAACCGGGAAGGGTTCAAGTCCTACCTTTAACATGTAATGGCTATGGGATCTTGAGCAACTCTCCCCTAACCCCCAAGTGCTTTAGGAAATTCTCTAAGATTACAGGCTGCCAAGAAAATAGAGGGAGTTCCTTCACCTAGAAGTTCTTTCTACCAATGAAATTACAAGTACAGTCCCTTTCCCTATTCCTATTCCTATCTCTGAATACTTCGAATACGACCTATTAAAGAAAAGGCAACATGCTTTCGTAAAGTAGAAATAACACCTGATAATCTACCAATCACAATTGAGGAAGCATGGAAAAAAGTGTATAACTGTAACTTTAAAAATCTGTCAGGTTATGTACGCCTTGTATAAAAATATACTAGTTTTTTTTTAATTAATAAGTTCTATTAGCACAAGGCCATTTTGTGAGTTAGTGCTTAGGAAACAAGTCCCCATTGTGTTTTAAATAAATAATTCTTACAGAAATTAAACTATAGACATGAGAGTGGGGAAAAAAATTAGAAGCATTACTTTAGTCAGCAAATGAACCCAACATAGTTGGGATTAAGTTGAACTTGGCAGGTGTGAAATGGAGAAGTTATGAAATATGCCCTTCCCAATAAACATAGGAAATATGGTAGAAATGGTAACAGCAGCTGGTTGCTATGACAATGGAAACAAATTTTGATCTTCATAGAGGACATATTCACTGGATTAAGGGAGAAACAAAAAGTGATTTTCTTCCTTAATGAATAGCAGTTTGAGGGTTTAAGTAGTTGGAAGAAAAGATCTTTTTATACCAATACTTATAAGAGGAAAAAACAGCATTATCATTTTTTTTAAAAAACCCACTAATCAAGGGATCTACAAAGCTCCAAAGGTAAGCCTTGATGGGTTCATGGCTCATAAAAAGTTGGGGCAGAAACTCCAGGCAGAAGAAATGATCATGACCAGAAGAGCTACTATTGTAAGCTATACTATAATTTGGGGAGTATATCAGAGGAATTATTTAGACTAATATATATATTTTAGATTAATATATTCTGATTAGAAATCATTTAATCTTAGAAGCTGGAAGGCACCTTAGAAATCTAGGTT
This sequence comes from Trichosurus vulpecula, assembly GCF_011100635.1. NCBI lineage: Eukaryota > Metazoa > Chordata > Mammalia > Diprotodontia > Phalangeridae > Trichosurus > Trichosurus vulpecula. The sequence goes on from NC_050573.1 coordinate 360,496,209, forward strand.
AACCCATATTTCATAAATAAAAGAAACCATGGTCCAGAGATGTATGGTAAATTATTTGTCACTTTAGCCAAAGCCAGAACTAGAACTGAAGTCTTGACTTTGTCCTTGCTTTTATCACAACCAATTTTTTGCTGCAAATGACAACTCAAATGCATCTTCTAAGAACTACTTAAACTATATAGTTATATTCTGATAACAAAAAAAATCTGGGTAAACATTAAAAATAGATTCAACTAAGAAATAATATCTCTCAGGATTTCAATTACATGTACCCTAAGATTCAGTAGCCTGAAGAGTGTAACTACTGTAAATGAAAACATTATCTAGTTCTGAATACACATTAAACGAAATTACATTACATGGGATAATTAGTTCCAAAGGAAGGATATCAATGTTATAAATTGATAATCTGCTAAACAGTGTTACAGTAAAATTTTATGATTTTTTGGATTTGGTTATACTGTATGGGGCAACTTCCAGTTAAAATGGGAACATGAAAAGTTGTAGGAGCCCAGCTCTCCCACCTTCACCCCAACAGATATCTGAAAAGGGCTCCCAAAAGACCAATGGTAAGACAACTGAAATTTAACAGATGCAACCTCTCCCCTCTCTTCTCACTTCTCTGGCCAGAGTTTATCTCTGTGAATACTTTATTTAACAAAACAGAGAAAGAGTGCATCAATGAACTAGATATATAGCTAAACACACACACACAAACACACCCACACACATTCCATAAAACACAAAAACAAACCAAAAAGTCATGAAAAGCAACAAATCAAACAACCTCAACTAACTATATATAAAAACAAATATCAAATGAGAAATTCAAATGAGAAATATAAAGCTGAACCTGGCTAAAATCTATTGGAATGCTAAATAAAACTAAAAAGCTAGTGGGTTTTTTTTGGTTGGCGGGGGGTAGTTATAGACAAACCACTTGTTAATCTGACTTTTTTTAAAAGAGCAAAAAACCAAATCAAATTGCCAAAATAAAAAGAAACAAAGAACTCTTAAATGAAGAAGCAATAAAGGAAATCATCAAAAAATGTGTTGCCCAATTAATTATATGCCACTAGAAATCAATTTAGTAAAATGGATGAATATTTACAAATACATGCAGTGCCCAAATGATCAGAAAAATAATTTAAATAACCTAAATCTTAGAAATAAATTGAACAAGCCATAAATTAATCCACAAAGTAAAAAAAAAAGGAACAGATGGACTTAAAATTCTAATTAACATTCTAGGAAAAATTAATTATATGAGTACATAAATTATTTGCAACAACAGTGAAAGATCCAGGTCCAGGGCAGAGAAGAGTGCTTGAGGTTACTCATAGACCAAAGCACAGGCCAGGAAAGAAGTAAACAGCTCTCCTTGGATTATAGCACCTCAGAAGAACTGAAAGGTTACAGGTACCTATAAGTAGCTCTGAAAACATCTGCACAAAAACCCCAAAGCTTGGGATAGAGCACTCTCCACCCTGGAAGCCGAGTCATACCTTGGCAAAGAGCTCAAAAGTCAAGTAATTGCCTGGGAAAATGAGCAGACAGCAGAAAAGAACTCAGACTACAGAATCTTACTTTAGTGACAAGGAAGATCAAAACATACACTCAGAAGAAGACAACAAAGTCAAAGATCCTACATCCAAAACCTCCAAGAAAAACATGAATTGGTCACAGGCCATGGAAGAGATTGAAAAGGATTTTGAAAATCAAGTAAGAGAAGTAGAAGAAAAATTGGGAAAAGAAATGAGTGATGCAAGAAAATCATGAAAAATGAATCAACAGCTTCCTAAAAGAGACCCAAAAAATACTGAAGAAAATAAGACCTTAAAAATAGACTAACCTAAATGGCAAAAGAGTCCAAAAAGTCAGTGAGGAGAAGATTGCCTTAAAAAGCAGAAATGGCCAAATGGAAAAGGAGGTCCAAAAGCTCACTGAAGAAAATAATTCCTTAAAAATTAGAATGGAGCAAATGGAAACTAACGACTTTATGAGAAATCAAGAAATTATAAAACAGAACCAAAAGAATGAAAAAAATGGAAGACAACATGAAATATCTAATTAGAAAAACCACTGACCCGGAAAATAGATCCAGGAGAGATAATTAAAAATTATTGGACTATCTGAAAGCCACGATCAAAAAAAAAAAAAAACCCTAAACATCACCTTTCAAGAAATTTCAAGGAAAACTGCCCTGATATTCTAGAACCAGAGGGTAAAATAGAAACTGAAAGAATCTACAAATAGCCTCTTGAAAAAGATCCCAAAAGGAAAACTCCTAGGAATATTGTAGCCAAATTCTAGAGTTCCTAGGTCAAGGAGAAAATATTGTAAGCAGCCAGAAAGAAACAATTCAAGTACTGTGGAAACACAATCAGGATAACACAAGATCTAGCAGCTTCCACATTAAGGAATTGAAGGGTTTGACATACGATATTCTGGAGGTCAAAGGAGCTAGGATTAAATCAAGTATCACCTACCCAGCAAAACTGAGTACAATACTTCAGGGGAAAAATAGACATTCAATGAAATAGAATACCTTCAAATACTCTTGATGAAAAGACCAAAGCTGAATAGAAAATTTGACTTGCAAATATAAGAATCAAGAAAAGCATGAAAAGGTAAACAGGAAAGAGAAATCATAAGGTACTTATTAAAGTTGAACTGTTTACATTCCTACATGGAAAGACAATATCTGTAACTCATGAGACCTTTCTCAGTATTAGGGTAGTTGAAGGGAATATACATACATATACATACATAAATATATATACATACATACATATATATACATATATATACATATATATATGTATATATATAGACTGAGGGCACAGGATGAGTTGAATATGAAGGGTTGATATCTTAAAAATAAAATTAAGGAGTGAGAGAGGAATATATTGAGAGAAGGAGAAAGGAAGAGATAGAATGGAGTGAATTATCTCACATAAAAGAGGCAAGAAAAAACTTATAATGGAGGGGAAGAGTGGGGAGGTGAAAGGGAATGAGTGAATCTTATTCTCAATCAGATTTGGCTTAAGGAGGGAATAACATACACACTCAATTGGATATCTTACCTTATATGAAAGACAGGGGGAAAGGGCTAAAGGGGGGGATGACAGAAGGGAGGGCAGACTGGGGGAGGGGTAGTCAGAAGCAAAGAGTTTTGTAAAGGACAAGGTCAAAGGAGAAAATACAGTAAGTGGGAGGCAGGACAGGATGGAGGGAAATATAGTTAGTCTTTCACAACATGACTATTATGGAAGTGTTTTGCATAATGACACACGTATAACCTATACTTAATTGCTTGCCTTCTCAATGAGGGTGGGTAGGGAGGGAAGAAGAGAGAGAATCCAGAATTCAAAGTTTTAAAAACAAATGTTTTTAAATTGTTTTTACATGCAACTGGGAAATAAAATATACAGACAATGGGGTACAGAAATCTCTCTTGCCCTACAAGAAAGTAAGGGAGAAGAGGATGGGGGGAGAATCTTCTACCACAGATGGGAGGGTATCCTGGAGAAAGAGGTAACCAGAATGCATGCCATCTTGGGGTGGGGGGAGGAGAGAGATGGGGAGGAAATTTGGAACTCAAAATCTTGTGGAAATGAATGTTGAAAACCATAATTAAACAAATGGTTCTTAAAAATAAAAAAATATGCAGAAGAATTGGCAGATGAGTTTAAATGCAACCATAGATAGTTATATTTAGAAAAAATAAATCTAAACCATATTTATATGAGAGTGTGGTCTAGGCTGTCAGTTAAGATCCAGAAAAGGGATAAAGGAATCATTATAAACTGCTCTGAAGATAAAGTACTACTACAACCAAAACATCAACAAATGTTGAACATTATCAAAAAGAGTTTAGGAAGAAAAGAGAAAATATTATTTTACCCTTCTCTAAAACCTTGATGTAGTTGGACCTGGAAGAGTGCGTATAGTTCTGGTATTCATAGATCAAGAAAAATAACATGGGTATGGAGGTGGTCCAGGAAAGGGTGATTAAAATAAGCAAAGGGTAGGAGAACTAATAAGACAAAGAGAGGTTAAGGCACTTCTTTCTGCAAAGATAATGACCAGAAGAGGTATATGACCAATGTCTACAAAATATGAATGATGTGGTTAGGTGAACATAAACTTATTTAACAAATATGGGAATATCAGAATTTAAAAGGAATCAGTGAATCTTGTGAAAGGAGACATTTTGAGACAAGTCAAAATATATGTTGGTAGCCATAAATTTATTAAGCTGATTATTTCAACAGGTTAATGGCCCCCAAGTATAAGTAGGTTCAAAGGAAAATTAAGACAAATTGATGAATGATAGATCCAATTGATTTAATCCTTTTGTACTTCTACTTTTCAAAAGATGAATCACAAGGTCACTGGAGAAAGAAAGACATTAATTCTGGTCTTGTTCTCTCTCTCTCTCTTTTTTTTTTTAACCAATTTCAATATACAAATGTATCATGGACAATGTTGAACTAACCAATGAAATTTCAAAACAGCAGTTAACTATATTTTAACCAAATTCTGGTTTAAGGTAGCTAGAAATGGTAACAGTTTTCCCCAATTTTCTCTGTTAAAATTCCCACAGTCATTGGGGGTGAATACACAGTGTGGATATTCAGAAAACAGCTTTTCAGCAAACTTAGGGAAAGTGCTTGGCAGAAAAAAAAAGAGATCATTTGGAAGAATAAAAAGGTCAAGAATGTCAAGAGAATTAAGGGGAAAAATGTGAAGGAAGGTGGTCTAGCTACACCAGATCTCAAATTGTATTACAAAGTGGTAATCATCAAAACAATTTGATACTGGCTAAGAAATACAGTGGTGGATCAGTGGAATAGATTAGGTACACAATACACAGTAGGAAATGACCATAGTAATCTTTGTTTGATAAATACAAAGATCCAAACTTCTGGGACAAAAACTCAAACTCATCATTTGATAAAAACTTCTGGGAAATCTGAAAAGCAGTTTGACTAAAACTACATATAGAACAATACCTCATACCATACACCAAGATACTGTCAAAATGGGTACCTGATTTCAACACAAAGGATGGACCATAAGCAAATTAGGGGAGTGTGGATAAGGGAAAAATTTGCTAAACAAGAGATAGAGAGCATTTCAGGATATAAAATGGATAACTTTGATTACATTAAAATAAAAAAGTTTTGCACAAACAAAACAAACACACCCCAGATTAAAAGGAAAGCAGAAAACTGGGGAAAATATTTGATAGCAAGTTTCTCTGATAAAGGCTTTATCCTTCAAATATATAGAGAACTAAGTCAAATTTATATGAAGACAAATCATTCCCCAACTGATAAACAGTCAAAGGATATGAACAGGCAGTTTTCAGAAGAAGAAATCAAAACTTTCTGTAGTTACATGGAAAATGCTCTAAATAACTATTGATTAGGGAAATGCAAACTGAAATAACTCTGAGGTACCACGTCACACCTATCATATTAGCTAATATGACAGAAAAGGCAAATGACAAATGTTGGAGGGGATGTGGGAAAACTGGGACACTAATGTACTGTTGGTGGACTTGTGAACTGATCCAACCATTCTGGAGAGCAATTTGGAACTATGCTCAAAGAAGTGTAAAACTGCATACTCTCTGATCTAGCAATATACCACTACTAGATTTGTAATTCAAAGAGATTTTTTTAAAAAAGGCAAAAGGACCTATATGTACAAAAATATTTATAGCAGCTCTTTTTTATGGTAGCAAAGAACTGGAAATTGAGTGGATGCCCATCAAGTGGGGAATGGCTGACCAAACTGTGGTATATAACTAAGATGGAATACTATCGTGCTGTAAGAAACTATGAACAGGATACTTCCAGAAAAACCTAGAAAGATTTACATGAACTGATGAAAAGTAAAGTGAGCAGAACCAGGAGAACATTGTACAGTAACAGGAATACTGCCCAATGATCAACTGTGAATGTCATAGCTATTCTCAGTAATACAAAGATCCAACACAATTCTGTAGGGCACATTATGAAAAATGCTATACACCTCCAGAGAAAGAACTGATGGAATCTGAATGCAGATCAAAACATACTGTTTTTTAAATTTCTATATTTTTCTTGGGTTTTTTGGTCTGTGTTTTCTTTGACTACACATGCACAACCTTTATCAAACTGCTTGCCTTCTCAATGAGATGAGAGGGAGGAAAGTGGGAGGAAAGTGGGAGAAAATCTGCAACTCAAAATTGTAAAAGACAAAGATTAAAAATTGTTTTTACGTATAACTGGGAAAAATAAAAATTTTTAAAAGAAGAAAAAAAATAAAATAATCTCTCATTTCCTCACTTTGATCTCTCCTTTCCCCTTTTTTATTTTAATTTTTTTTGCCTGCTTTTGAACACTCATGTTCAGTTATACCATTTACATCTTTCCTTCAACAGAGCTAAATGCCCTGGTATTGTCTTGATTAATAGTATATACTTACAGACACAATTAAAAATGTCATCAGGCAGATCATGTTTATGGGCTGTTTCTTATTTCTCTTGCTGTATAATTTCAAGGTATGGTTTTTCTCAAATGTGTGTGTTAGTATAATATATAGTTTTTATTATTTTAGTATTTACTCTTACCTATGATTAAATACTGAAATACCAATTTATTAAAGATTATATAACTGAATGAATTTTGAACTCACCATTAATCTGCACAGTTAATACAGCTGAAGAATCTCCCTGTTTGGTATCTTGTTCCATATTTAACAAACGTGATTTTAAACTGTTGTTTTCTTCCAGCGACTTGCTTAATTGTTGTTTCAAGGTATCCTAATGGCATAAAAATACGGAGATAAGAAAAACAAAATTGACTATCACTGCTTCTTAAACTGTGGCTTGTGATGGGGTTGCAAGTGGAAAAAGTTTAAGAAGCCCTGGACTAACCCTTAGGTATTAGTAACAATGTAAGTATTATAATTTCTGAATCTAATGTCTTTTCAGAATTTCTGATAATACAGGTATTCATACAATTCTCCATATAATGCATTACCAAAATGAAATGATAGTCACTGCCTTCAAGGAACTCTACTAAGTAAGACATAAGACCTGTATTCAAACATAATAAACATTTGAATGTCAAAAGTTAATGAGCATAAAGCATTTTGTAAACAAGATAAATTTGACTGACATGCTACTCATGCCTTCATTCAAGTCACTGATAAAAACATCTAGGTCAAGGCTCTTTCCAGGTTACCATCCACGATATGTGCTATTGCTGAGTGTGACAATATGAGTGCCTAGCGCTCCTGATGCTCTGCAAGCCGAGTAAGAATTATAAAACAACTGGTCAGGAATCTGAGCAGGTCTCAAAAATAATATTTTTTGGAGTTTCAACTGCTGGCGAGGACTTCCTTCAGTTAAGTACTGCAGAACAGGAGTTATGTTTTATATACATTTTTAAAATTCTTGCATTATATGTTCATAAATTTCAATTCTGAATATTTAATTGGATTTTACGGTCCATTATGGTCTACTGCGTTTTAAGCAAACACAAACAAAACCTTGAACCTCTGGTCTAAGCTAAATTTAGGTTATCCCACATAATATTTGGCGCTGTGAATAGACAGTTTTTAGGTTTTGTTTGTTGTTCTTTTTTTAAACAATATTTTATTATGGCCTCATGATCAATTTTTTTAATGTAGGAAGGAAAGCAGGGAAAAGAGTAACATTTTTAAAAGAGATGGATTTGGTGGATTGCATTTATGATCCCTATTTCCTCTGCCTCTCCCTATTCCTTATGGCCAGCCTGCTTCCAGTACAATAGTTCATAACTTCTGGGTACACAACCCCTCCTAAAATCTCCCTCCCCTAGACTGGCTCCAGGCACTATCTACAGGTCTTTACTCAGATCACCAGAAAAATCTGGGTCAGTTAGTGAGATCTGAGTGACTGCAGACTGGGGTAGATCCAGCAGCTGTTCAGATAAGCAGGACTATTCATTCTCACAAACTCTCTGCACTTAATGGGAGGAAGTACAAGGCCTACCACCATGTTAGGATGGCAGAGAGTGATGACACACTTTCTCATGTTTAATAAATGCAAAGGTATTGATAAAATTATATTAGGATATCTAGGAGCAAGACGGCAAGGATCCTTCTACCCTTCCCGTCAAAACTTCAGATTTTCCTGAAAGCCTCTACTCTACCTGGCTGTTTGCATCCAGACTTAAGGGACTGTCAGAATGAATTTTCCTATTGGTGAATCTAGTTCCACTACAACTTGGATTATTTAACTGTAGGACCCCTGGGGGACCAGGAGGTCATATGTCCAAGTTACTGTGGTAAGAAAATGGAAAGCATGAAATATATAAGGGTGAGTATTCGCCATGTTACAATTCTACTAGGGCTGCTCAACGACTTCATAGGCGTACTCCAATTTCTACCATGGGTTTGGGGAGACAAAGCACTGAGAAAGGAATACCCTAGGTAGAAGACTCCCCATATGGGCCTCAGTTGTGGTGGATGATTGGGGGAGTGTATTTAGGGCATGGAGTTCTTGGGAGCCAATACTTGTCCAGAGATAGATCTCTGTCCAAAGGTCAGCTCTGACTCTGGTTCATCTGCTTAGATTCAAAATTTTCCTTATATACTGAAACACTCTATTCTGACCTTGCCTTGACTTTACCTTTTAGGCACTTGGGAGCCACAGACCTGTTTTCTGTTAAAATTATGTATCCATTATCTTTAACCTGGGCAATACTCTCTCTGCCGTAGTAATCCCTTTGCTAGTTATTATTCTGGTAGGGCTAAATGAAAATCCTTGGGGCTGTCTAAACTACCTCTTATGGTTAAAATTAAATAATTTCAGTTATATATGAGTAATGGTGCTAGTGGGTCCCAACTAGTACCTCCCTAGTAACAGAGATAGAGACTGGAGTCGTCTATTATGCACAATTATGTTTAATTACCCTATGTGGCCAGTGAAAGTAGATGTCCCTAGTGATTAATAGCAGTTTACTAAGAATTGAATAAAGGAGCTATTCCAATTGCTGCATCTGTTCCTCATCTTGTCCAGCTAGAATAGGGTGGAATTATGGATCTCGCCTTTTTTCTCCATCCCTGTGGCTCAAACCAGTAAGGGACTGTTTGTTTTTACCTGGGAAGGAGTTCAATAAACTTCCATCATTTCCCCCCATATCTGAACCTTCTTTCGTGCTGCCACACTCTAGTGGGCAGAGACCTAAGAGTCCTCACTTATGAGCACATTAACACACACCTTTATATTGAAAGTACATTGGCTAACTGTGCTGGATGAGGCCACGGTAACAGAAGTCTTAAAATGGATGGTGGCTCATGTGACAGACAAGGGATGGAAGATCTGACTAAATAAAATTCAGGGTCCTTCCCATCCACTTAAGTGTTTAGTTATACACTGCATGAAGAAAACCCAGATGACTCCAGATATGATCCACAACAAGCTATTGACACTTGCTTTTCTACAGACTAAGAAGGAAGTTCAAAGGCTTATCAGACTCCCTGTGTTCTAGAGAATACAAGTCCATTCATTATCTGGCTATTGTAATGGCTCTTATTAAATTATGAATAAGTTTGACTTTTTTGAGAGGGAATTAGAACAGATTGTAGACTTGCAAGATTTAAAGTGGACTGGAGCATAAGATCCCAAGGGCTCCTGGAGGTTTCTGGTACCTGAAGGACCAGGTACCAAGGACTAGCTAGATTAAATCACTAACTAGGCTGTAAATTTTCAGGAAAAGCCACTTAATTCAGTATGTTCAAAAAACAATTACTTTCATATTATTAGACCCTAGTTGCTACTGAAAAGCTCACACTGGGACACATGACTATCCTTCATCCAGAACTACCTATTATGAGTTTAATTAAGCTTTTTCTCTAATTCAGAGCACCTTAACAGTAACTGACCTAGAAAATTAACTTCTTTAACAAAGTTATGAAGAAGTGTTAACTCCATGCAGTCGTACGGATTCAGAAAAATGGTCTTCTTTTGCAGATATGCAAAGTTAAGTTATTAGTGCCTAGCAGTATTTACTGTATTTCTCTGCCACCCACAAAGAAGTTCTTTCTCCCCACAGCTCTTCCAGGAAATCACTGAGAAGGAAGGAAATCAATATCTGGAATCCTTTGGGAGATGGGATATATTTTCCCACAGAAACTATGGTGGAAATAGTAGTTAGTTATGGTTGAAATAGTACCATTATATAAATATACTTCAGGTAGAACATGAACTAATAAGCAAGCTTTTGTATATTGACCTGGGAAACTCACTACAATTTATAATATTGTATCTTTGGAGAAATGTGTTCCAAGTTATACAAACTAACTTAAGCAAACTTTTCAAATATAACCCTTTCATAAGTTAAAGCCTGTTTGTACTTCAATGTAGTCAGACTTGGAAAGAGAACAATAGGATTATTACTTCCTGTGATATTATTCTTCTATTAATTTTTCTTCTATTAATGTATCCAATTCCCCACCCAACACATCTAAGAATTAACATTCATGGCTCACCATCTCCTGAAGTGTGTTGTTTAACTCCAACATCAGCCCATTAATCCTTATATTGTACTGCTGTTCCTGTTCAGCAAGATTTTGTAAGGCTTTGTTTTCTAAAATTAAATGATTAATTTTTTCACTCATGATTGATGAATTTTCTTGATTGGATACAGATGTTTGCACAGAAGACAAAACATGTCTTGCCTGACCTGAGAGCAATATTATTTAAGAATAAAAGATAATATCACAAATATATTTTAAATATTTCAAGGTACTTTCTTTACAATTCTACTACAAATGAAATATGGCATAGAGAATTCTAAATTTTATATAGCATCACTTATAACAGTGTATGATAACATTGTTATGGTTATTCTATCAATGCAGAATGCAGTGTACCCACATCTGCTCATTCTATGATTCTTATTTATGTTCCTCTTAAATTTTCCAAAGAGGATCTGACCAAAACATTAGAGGATTTAAAAAAAACATTTTATAGGTATCTAATACAGTACTCTGGATATCCATCTGTTATCCCTCATTCTAATTTCACAACAAACTCACTGCTTATTCCAGTTTTATGTCCTTAATAATGTCTTTCATGCTATTTCTCTGAAAATCATAGTTGGCAATGTATTTCAGCCTACTTACAACTACCATGGACCTCTATTACCCTGTGGGTCAACAAAGATCTTTTGAGATTGTGGTCTTTCATGATTGACAGCTATGTTGCATCACTATTATTATTTTTTGGAGGCAATCAGGGTTAAGTGAATTTCCAGGGTCAAAAAGCTAGTCAGTGTCTGAGGCCAGATTTGAACTCTGGTCCTCCTGACTCTTGGGCTGGTGCTCTATCTACTGCACCAGCTAGCTGTACCTGTATCACTAGTATTTAAAAGAGGTTTTATGTTGGTATTAAGTTTGGGATAATTGAAACCACTGTACAATTTTCAATTTGTTCTCTTCTTCCTATTTAACTGTGGCCTGGCTCAGTGTTTAATCGCTGAGCTATTTCAAGATACAAGTCCTGGTAAACTATCTTGATGACCTACCCATCCAAATTTATGCCATATTCTGGGCAATGTGAAGTTCTTATTCACTTCACTTTTCATTTGTGTATTAACTGGTATCTATCCAATAAGTAAAGGCTTCAAAATGTGGGGTGCTCAGGATAACCTGGGACTTGAAATAATCAGCACAATGTCTTTTGCACATAGTAGCATCTAGAGTTGCTCACAAACTCCAGTCCATACTCCATATAGCTGCCAGTGATCTTCCTAAGTACAAGTCTGACCCTCTTATTCCCCTTAATAAACCCAGTTTATTAAGATATCCATAAGATCAAATATAATCTGGGTTCAAATACTGAGTCCTACTACTTCTGGCTTTTTTCTAGTATTATTGATACAGAAAGTATTTCTAGAACTATGTAAAATAACAGTGCTGACAATAAACATTATTGTTTTATTTGAATCTTACTGTACAGACCTTTAACCTTTCTCCATTATATGGAGCTCTGGGTTTTGATAGATACATCTTACCATATTATGTCTATACTTTCTAGGCTATGAACATTTCTAGTGCTTTTTTTTAAACATAGTTTTGTCAAAAGCCTTTTCAGCATCTATCAATATAATTGGGTGGTTTTTATCATTTTATTAACATGGACTATACATACTTGAAAGCCAAGTTAACTGAATTGTATGCAAACACAGAAAGAAAATTTATGCTAGTGGGGTACCTCAATGTGTCCCTTTCAGACCTAAAAAAATCATTTCTGTAGTCCTCATGGCAAAGACTTTATTTTCTGTAAGGCTTTGTTTGGACTAATTATGGTCTTATTCTCTTTGTCTGGGTTTATCATTTGGGTTTCTGTCAGGTCATACTACTTCTATATGGTCAATTTTTGTAGAGTTCAGATATATGTCTGTTCTCATATTAGTGATCACCAGAGGTCTATCATCTCCAACTTTGCTAAAGTTCTATTCAGGTAATTAACTATTTTTTTCTTCTGGTAATTGTAGTAGTAGTTACTAGATTTTCTTGGTCTAAATGGATTATTTGGTACACAAACATTTAGTATTTGTATTATTATTTATGGTGTCTTTAAGTATAAAATCTCTCATTATCATGTGTCTTGTTACTGTTACTCTCTTTTGAAATCAAGATTGTTAGCCCTGTTTTGAGCTGACCTGAAGCATAACAGATTTTGTCCCAGGTTATAAATCAATCTTTATGTTTCAAGAGTATTTCTTACAAATAGCATATTACTGGATTCTTCTTTCTAATATATGCTGCTATTCTTTTCCATTTAATGGGTTATGAAATAATCAGACTGATTCTTTTTTAAATTGATCCTATCTGCAATTAATTGATTTTGTCCTGTTACTGCCTAAGTCATAGTTCTTTGTCTCTGAACTTAGTTTAGAAATTCAGCTGGCCTATAATGAGTTAAGTTTTGAAATCCAGTTCTGCTAATCAGTTTTATTCTTGTCTCAAGGAAATGTTATCCTTGAAGAATGCTGGTGGATACCAGGGAGTCTGTACACCACCAAGCTATCCTTCAAGGATTGGATTGTTATCCAAAGAAGTCTGGTCCACTATCTCTAACCTTGAAGGCAAATTCAAACAATAAATATTTCTTAGTCACAGCAGGAAAGAAGGGAGTTGTTGCTAGCCCCACATTCCCAATTTCCAACCAATCATATTGTCTCTCATGTCTCAGCTCTGTAATCAATCATACTGATTTCATCATTCATGATATTAAGCTCTTTTAAACAATCATAACTTGCTCCCTACTCATGAAATCCTATTCTTTGTTCCATACTCCTCAAAACTACAAAAGACAGGAAGGTGAGATTCTATTTTATTTTATTGGTAAATTCATGCTTTATTAATAACTTGATCATACTTTGTGCCTCAGTCTACTTATTTTTATTTTATTTTAGCTGTTAATTTATCTCATTAATGTTCATGGTTATGACTATTAATCTGTCCACTTTTATTTTTATTTTCTTCTCTCTTAGCCTCCCTCTCCTCCCTTTACAAAGAAGTGGTGTGCTTAACACTAATGATCTATAATTGAACAGATGTTTGCAATCCATTGTCCCTCTTATCTCTCTCCCAAAGGTTTTTTTTACTTTCTTTTAAATACTCCTTAAATGGTCTAACTTACAACACTGGTGGTTACCATTCACTTGAACTTCTCTTCTTTGTCCCTATTTATTTCCCTGTTGATTTCAATAATTTCTGTATCAACCTCTGTATATGTATTGTTTCCAACCTTCCTCTCCTGTTCAGATGAAAGGCTAAGTTCTCTTGACACCTCCTTCCATGCTCATATACTCTTCATCACATGCATCCCTGCTACGTGAGACTATAAGTTCCCTTCTATTCCTCCCCATTTCTTTTTCCTTCTCTAACCACCAAAAGAAAACAAAACCACTCCCAGGCAAAAATTCTGCCTATGAATTTAACTTTCCTATGTAACTAGAAGAGTTCTGGGGACATTTGCTTCTTTTTCCATTCTTAGAATGCAAAAAATTTATCATTGCATAGTCCCTTCAAATTGATTAAAAAGTATTTATCTTTCTATGTTCCTCATGGTTCCTAGGTTCACAATTCAAAGTCTCTACTTTGGCCTTTCCATCAGGAATTTTTGGAAATCCTCTGTTTCATTAAAAGTGTACTTTTTTCTCCTATAGGATTATATTCAGAATTGTCAAATAGGTTATTCTTGGTTGTAATGCTTTTTCTTTTGCCTTTTAGAACTGTTACAAGCTCTCCTCGAAAGCGAGCACTGCCAAGTCTTTTATGATTCTAACTTTAACTTCTTTGTACTTTAATTCCCCCCTCCCAGCCCCACCCCTCCACCCCAGTCCCACCCCAGCTGCTAGCAGTATTTTTCTTTGACTTGTTAACTTGGATTTTGGCTATGACATTCTTGGGAATTTTCATTTTGAAAGTTAACTAGCAAAATCTTTCTATCTCCATATTGCCCTCTGGTTCTAAAAGACCTGGGTGCTTATTGTTTATCATTTCTAGAAATAAAGCATTCAGGTTTTTTGTTTTTGTGATTTTCAGGCAGTCTGATGATTCTCATATGATCTCTCCTTGACCTGTTTTATGGTTCGATCGTGTGTGTGTGTGTGTGTGTGTGTGTGTGTGTGTGTGTGTGTGTGTGTATGTATATGTACAAATGTATCTGTGCATATGTGTATATACATATACATGTATTAATATATGTGTCTATATACATATACACAGACACATATAATTTTCCCCCAATTACATTTCTGAGTTCCAAATTCTCTCTCTCCCTCCCTCCTCCCTGAGATGGTAAGCAATCAGATTATACATGTACAATCATGTAAAACATTTCCCTATTAGTCATTTTGGTACAAAAAGACTCAAACAAAAGAAAAAGAATGAAAGAAAGTAAAAAATAGTATTCTTCAGTTTGTATTCAAACAATGTTAGTTCTTTCTCTGGAGGTGGATAGTATGCTTCATCATTAGTCCTTTGGGATTGTCTTGGATCGCTGGGTGGCTGAGAATAGCTAAGTCATTCGCAGTTTTTCATCGAACAATATTGCTGATGCTGTGTACAACATTCTCTTCGTTCCATTCACTTCACTTTGCATTAGTTCATGTGAATCTTTCCAGGTTTTTCTGAAAGCATCCTGCTTGTCATTTCTTATAGCACAATAATAGTCCATCACAATCATATATGCCACAAATTGTTTAGCCATTCCTCAATTGTTGAGCATCCCTTTAATTTCCAATTCTTATCCACCACAAAAAGAGCTATAAATATTTTTGTACAAATAGATCCTTCCCCACCCCCATCCCCTATTTGATGTCTTTGGAATAAAGACCTAGTAGTAATAGATTCAATATTGCTGGATCAAAGGGTATGCACAGTTTTATAGCCCTTTGGGTATAGTTCCAAATTGCTCTCCAGAATGGTTGGATCAGTTCACAAGTCCACCAACAGTGCATCAGTTTTCCCACAACCCCTGCAACATCCACCATTTTCCTTTTTTGTCATATTAACCAATCTGATAGAGGTGAAGTGGTACCTCAGAGTTGTTTTAATTTACATTTCTCCAATCAATAGTGATTTAGAGCATTTTTCGTAACTATAGATAGCTTTAATTTCTTTGTCTGAAAACTGCCAGTTCATATCCTTTGACCATTTATCAACTGGAGAATGACCTGTATTTTTATAAATTTGACTCAGTTCTCTATATATTTGAGAAATGAGGCCTTTATCAGACACTTGCTGAAAAGTTTCCCCCAGTTTTCTGCTTTTCTTATAATTTCAGTTGCACTGGTTTTGTTTGTGTAACAACTTTTTAATTTTATATAATCAAAATTACCTATTTTACACTACAACTTTGTAATGCTCTTTATATTTTCTTTGGTCCTAAATTCTTCCATTATCCATAGATCTGACAGATAAACTATTCCATCCTCTCCTAATTTGCTTATGTATCACCCTTTATGTGTAACTCATGTACCTATCTTGACCTTATCCTAATATATAGTGTGAGATGTTGGTCTAGATCTAGTTTCTGCCAGTTTTCCAGTTCTCCCAGCAGCCTTTGTCAAATAATGAGTTTTTATTCCAAAAATCTGGATCTTTGGGTTTATCATATACTAGATTACTATGGTCATTTACTATAATGTAATTTGTACCTAATCTATTTCATTGATCCACCATTCCATTTCTTAGCCAGTACCAGACTGTTTTGATAATTACCACTTTAAATACAGCTTAAGATCTGGTGTGGCTAGACCACCTACCCTCATATTTTTTTTTCATTGATTCCCTTGATATCCTTAACCTTTTGTTCTTCCAAGTAAATTTTGTTATTATTTTTTTCTAGCTCTATATAATATTTTTTGATAGTTTGATTGTTATGGCACTGAAAAAATTAATTTATTTGGAACTGTCATTTTTATATTGGCTCAATCTACCCATAAGCAATTAACATTTTTCCATTTGTTTAGATATGACTTTATTTGTGTGAAAAGTATTTGGTAGTTGTATTCATATAGTTCCTGAGTTTGTCTCAGCAGGTACACTCCCAAGTATTTTATATCATATAGCTATTTTAAATGGAATTTGTCTGTCTCTTGCTGCTGGTCTTTGTTGGTAATATACAGAAATGCTGATAATTTGTGGGTTTATGGTTCAATTGTTTTTATACTATATATTTTCTTCTATTTTCCTCTACCTTTTAATTTAAATATTTCTTGTAGTAGCACAAAGACACTGCTTTCAGTTTAGTTCATATTAATTTTAAGATATTCTAATTTAGAGTTTTACCATCCTCTATTCTCAGCTTTTAGAGGCAGGTAGGTGGTTCAGTGGAATACATGCTAGACTGGTGGTTACACCTCAGCTCAAATCTGCCCTCAGATACTAGTTGTGTGACCCTGGCTAAGTCATTTACCTTCTGTCTGCCTCAGTTTCCCTGCCTATAAAATAGGGATAATAATAGCACCTACCTTCCCAGATTTTTGTAAAGACAAAATGAGATAATATTTGTAAAGTACTTTGTAAACCTTAAAGCACTACATAAATGGTAACTCTTATTATTCTTATTTTTACTATTAATTTTTCTTTCCAGTTTTTCTTCACTGTCATTCCCTTTTACTTCATATTTTGCATATTGATAAATTTTTCCATGTGTTTTCATGGTCCTTTTGTTGAAGACTTTATTTTCTATGAATCTTTACTTAGACTTGTTGTGGAGCTACTCCCTTTTCTGGGTTTTTCTCTTGGACTTCTGTCAATTCATCCTATTTTTCATTACATTTGGTATTTTCTTTTGTGTCTCTTGCTTCAATTTTTGGATTGGGCTTTTGTACTTGGGTCATATTTTGCCGCCTTCCATATTCTAGGATGGTGAGGGTAGGTCCTGCTTGGTCCTGGAAGTGGTAGTTAAGAGGAGGCCCTCCTTTTGCAGAAACATCTGGATTATAGATAGGCATTGTACTTACTCAATTTAGTGTATTAGCCTTGGCTGCTTCTCTGTATTTTCCTTTGTACAAAGTCTTGAACTTAGAATTAGCTCCATCCCTTGCTATGAGTCTGGCAGATCACAAACAGATGTTAATTATATTGGTAGCAACCTTCTGCAAGAGTGCAGGGTTTGTTGTTTTTTTCCCAGATATTGATCTGGACCTTTCTACTGCTGTGTTTCTGGCCTGGGCCGCCTAAACGCTGCCTGCAATTCCATTAGCAGGGCTACTTGGACAGAGTAACTAGGTGTTACTCTGATCCTATCTCTTCCTGTGCATTAGGTAGGGCAGCTTGAGTACTACCTGGGCACTGGTCTAGCTCTGTTTCTTGAGCTGAACTTTAGTCTGGTGTTTTCTCCTGCTCTAGGTCTGTTTTGCTTGTATACTTTGCCTTCTGCTTATCCTCATTTGTCTCTTCTCAGAAAGTTCTGAAGGACTCTTACAGTCTGAACTTGTAGTGTTACACCGAATGAAGGAGCTCATGGCTGTTTCTCTTTGGTTTTATCATTGTTCCTTCTGGTTCAGTTTAAGAGTTTTCTGGGGTGTTTGTAAGGGACTAGGACTCCACTAGATACCAACGTGTCACCACCTCCCCTCAATGTTCTGCTCATTTCTTTTATCCTTGAGATTCGGCTTCTGAGTCCACTATTCAATATTACCAAGGTTACCATCAATCTCTTGATTGCTGAATGGTCTTTTCAAGATCTCGTTCTACTTGCCCCTACTGTAGCTTTGACACCTATTTGACACCTCTTTTTCCATGCTACTATTCTTAGTCTTCCATCTACTCATCTGACCATACCAACTCAGTCTCCATATTTTAAGTTCTCATATAAACTTGCTCTTCTTGGTCCCCAATTTTTTCAGTGAAATATGAGGCAAGATTCTTAGAGGGTGGGGGGAGGGGATGCTACAGGAGGTTTTAAGAGGAATGAAAAGGTTGAAAGGAAACATACCAGCAGTTTAGAGGATCAGGAAAAGCTTCATGTAGAAGGAAGCATTTGAGCTGTGCCTTGAAGGAAGAGAGATGGAGGTGAGAAGGGAGGCCTTGTGGGTTCTTTTTAGAGAGACAAATAAAAAAATTGGAAAAGTTGGTTTCAACTTGGGCACAAGTGCAATAAAAAACATCATTTCATTGCTTCATTGGTCACTTGGTATTCTCTCCTTTTAGTGCTTAAAGAACTAAAATTTATACAGACCACCATGAAGATAATTTCAGTTTATCTATCAGCATTTATTGTAGGGGATGAAGAAACAGAAAAAAAATCACATGAAGAACCTGGAATTTTTAAAACCAAGTCAACATAAGAGCAGAACTAGGAGTAATGGCTGGAAGTTGTAGAGAGGTAAATTTTGGCTTCTAACAATTAGAACAATCAAAAAACTTACTAAAGATCCCCTCTTTCACATCAGAACAAGTGGACAAACAGTATACACTTGGAATCATCAAGTGAAAGGGTACAGTCTCCTAAAGTAGTCATTCCACTTTTGAATCACCATTGGCCAAGAGCTTCCTCTTCTCTCCTCATCTCGCATAATTCAGATGCCTTGTACAACTATCTTCCTTCCCTTTGTCTTATGTGAAGAGGGTGCCCTTCTTGCCAGGGCAAACCCCTCTACAAACCACTGACCATTCTGTCCCACCTCCTCCAGAAGATTGTTCCCTCTATTATCCCTACTCCCACTTATCTTAAATCTCTCCCTGTCTGCTAGCTGCTTCCCAACTTCCTAAAAATATGTCTTTGTCTTCCCCATCCTCAAAATACTATCAGATGATCTATCCACTGCCTCTCCATATGTCTCCTCCTTTTTGTGACCAACTTCCACTGGAAAATCAAATACAATCAGTGTCTCCGTTTCCTTTTTCTTCCAAACACTCCTAAGATCTGTTTTCCAACCTCATCACTCAACTGAAGCTCTCTCCAAGGTTACCAATGATTTCTTACTTGCCAAATCTAATAGCCTTTCCTCAGTTCTTCTTGGTTTCTCTGCAGCCTTTGACATTACTGGTCTCCCTCTTTTCTTTTATACTCTCTTCTCTCCAGGTTCCTATGACACTACTCTATCCTGGTTCTTCTACCTACCTGACTGTTCCTTCTCAGTTTCTTTTGCTGGATCTTCATCCAGTTCATGCCAGCTAATAGTGTCCCACAGGGCTCTGTCCTAGGCTCTTTTCTCATTTTCCTCTATACTATTTCACTTGATCTCATCAGCAACCATGGATTTATTTACTATCACTATGCTAATGATTCTCAAATCTATTTATCCAGTTCTAACCTCTCTCCTGGTCTCCAGTCTTGCATCTCCAACTGCCTATTAGACATCTCAAACTAGATGTACTGTAGACACCTGAAACTCA